>NW_022437031.1:4859035-5196831 GCF_009761245.1 Sapajus apella
TGTGTGTGTGTGTGTGTGTGTGTGTGTGTGTGTGTGTGTGTGTGTGTATGGTGAAAATACTTAAGATAGGCTCTCTTACCAAATTTCAAGTATGCAATATGTTATTATTAACTAAAGTAGCCATGCTGTGAATTTGGTATCTGGAAGTTATTTATCTTATAATTGCAAATTCATGCCCTTTGACAAACATCTCAATTTCTTCTTCCCTCAATCCCTAAGAACCAGCCTTCTACTCTGCTTCTATGCATTAGATTTTTAAAGATACTTTTTTGAGTTAATAATTATCTATTTTTATTAACCTTTCTTATATGTATGCAAAGCTCCCATTTATTTCTTTTTTTATAACTTTTATTTTAAGGTCAGCGGTACATGTACAAATTTGTTATACAGGTAAACTTGAGTCACGAGAGTTTGCTGTATAAATTATTTCATCACTCAGGTATTAAGCCTAGACCCCCCGGTTAGTTATTTTTCCTGATCTTCTCTCTCCATTCACCCTTCAACCTCTGCTAGGCCCCAGTGTGTGTTGCTTTTTTCTATGTGTCCATATGTTCTCATCATTTCGCTCCCACTTGTAAGTGAGAACATGCAGTCTTTGGTTATCTGTTCTTGTGCTAGCCTGCTAAGGAGGATAATGGCCTCCAGCTCCATCCGTGTCCCTGCAAAAGACATGATATTGTTCTTTTTTTATGGGTGCATAGTATTTTGTGGTGTATATGTACCACAATTTCTTTATCCTGTCTACGGTTGAAGGGGATTCAAGGTGATTCCATGTCTTTGCTATTGTGAATAGTGCTACAGTAAACATACCTATGCATGTGTATTTATTATGAACTAATCTACCTTACTTTGAGCATATACCCTGAAATGAGATTGATGGGTCAAATGGCAGTTCTGTTTTTAAGTCTTTGAGAAATCGTTGCACTGCTTTCCACAATGGTTGAACTAACTCCTACCAACAGATTTCTCGACAGCCTCACTAGCACCCATTATTTTTTGACTTTTTAGTAATAGCCATTCTGAGTGGTTTGAGATAATATCTTATTATGGCTTTGATTAGGATTTCTTTAATAATCAATGATGTTGAGCTTTTTCTTAAAATGCTTGTTGCCTGCATGTATGTCTTCTTTTGAAAATTATCTGTTCATGTCCTTTGCCCACTTTTTAATGCAACCATTTGCTTGTTCTTGTAAATTTGTTTAAGTTCTTTAAAGATGCTGGATATCAAACCTTTTTCAGATGTATAGGTTGTAAAAATTTTCTTTCATTCTGTAGGTTGCCTGTTTAGTCTGTTAATTGTTTCTTTTCCTGTGCAGAAACTCTTAAGTTTAATTATATCCCATTTGTCAATTTTTACTTTTATTGTGATTGCTTTTGGTGTCTTTGTCATGAAATCTATGCCCATTCCTATGTTCATAATGATATTGTCTATGTTGTCTTCCAGTGTCTTTATCTTGGGTTGATTTTTTTACATGGTGTAAGGAAGGAGTCCAGTTTCAGTGGACTAGCCAGTTATGACAGTACCATTTATTGAATAGAAAGGCCTTTCCCCATTGCTTGTTTTCATCAGATTTGTTGAAGATCAGATAGGTTGTAAGTGTGTAGCCTTGTTTCTGGGCTTCTTTTTTGTTCCACTGTTCTATGTGTCTGTTTTTTACCAGTACCATGCTGTTTTAGTTACTGTACCAGGGATCTGTATTATAGTTTGAAGTCAATCCCTGTAGTATAGTTTGAAGTCAGGTAATGTGATGAATCCAGCTTATTTGTTTTGTTTTGTTTGTTTGGGTTTTGTATTGTTTTTGCCTAGGATTGCTTTGGCTATTTGGGCTCCTTTTTGGTTCCATATGAATTTTAAATTGTTTTTCTAGTCCTGTGAAGTATGTCACTGATAGTTTGATAGAAATAGTATGGAATTTGTAAATTGTTTCAGGCAGTATGGTCATTTTAATGATATTGATTATTCTGATCCATGGGCATAAAATGATTTTTTCCGTTTGCTGGTGTCATCTCTGATTTCTTTAAACAGTGTCTTCTTTTTGTCCTTGTAGAGACCTTTTACCTCTCTGGTTAGTTTTACTCCTAGGTATTATACCTTTTTTGTGGCAATTATGAATCTGATCATGTTCCTGATTTGGTTCTTGGCTTGGTAGTTGTTGGTGTATAGCAATGCTAGTAATTTGGGGACATTGATTTTGTATCTTGAGACTTTTCTGAGGTTGTTTATCAGGTGAAGGAGGTTTTAGGCTAAGACTATGGGGTTTTATACATACATAATCATGTTATCTGCAGACAGGGATAATTTGACTTCCTCTTTTCCTACTTGGATGCCTTTTTTTCTTTCTCTTGCCTGATTGATCTGGCCAGGACTGCCAATATCTACCAAACAACATTATGTGTACTAGGAGTGGTGAGAGAGGGCATCCTTTTCTTGTGCCAGTTTTCAAAGGGAACACTTCCAGCATTTGCTCATTCAGATGTTGGCTGTGTGTTTGTCATAGACGGCTGTTGTTATATTGAGGTGTGTTCCATCAAAACCTAGTTCAATGAGAGTTTTTAACATGAAGCAGTGTTGAATTTTATCAAAAACTTTTTGTTCATCTATAGAGATAATTATGGTTTTTTTTAGTCTTTACTTCTGTTTATGCTGTGAATCACATTTATTGATTTGTATAGGTTGAACCAACACTACATTTCAGGGTTATCCACCATGATCCTCTTGATCATGGTGAATAAGCTTTTTGATATGCTGCTGAATTTTGTTTGCAAGAATTTTGCTGAAGATTTATGAATCAATGTTCATCAAGGATACTGGAATAAAGTTTTCTTTTTTGTTGTGTCTCTTCCAGGTTTTGGTATCAGGATGATGATGGCCTCATAGAATGAGTTGGGAAGGAGTCGTTCTTTCTCCATTTTTTAGAATGGTTTCAGCCTGAACGGTACCAGCTCTTCTTTGTACATCTTGTAGAATTTGGCTGTAAATCTTTCTGGTCTTGGGCTGTTTTTGGTTGATAGGCTATTGATTACTAAGTCGTTTTTGGAGATTTTTATTCTTTCAGGGATTCACTTTCTTCCTGGTTCAATCTTGGGAGTGTGTATGTGTCCAGAAATTTATCCATTTCTTCTAAGTTTCTAATTTGTGCATAGAGCTGTTCATGATATTCCCTAATGGTTATTTGTATTTCTGTGGCATCAGTCGTACTACATGCTTTGTCATTTCTAACTGTGTTTCTTTGGATTGTCTCTTTTTTCCTCTTTATTAGTCTATCTAGGGGTCTATTTTATTAATTTTTTTCAAAAAGCAAACTTCTATATTTGTTGCCCTTTCTAATGGTGTGTGTGTGTGTGTGTGTGTGTGTGTGTGTGTGTGTGTGTCAATCTCCTTCAGTTAAGCTCTGATTTATTTTTCTTCTGCTGTCTTTGTTCTCTAGTTCTTTTGTTCTTTGTATCTCTAGTTCTTTTTGTTGTGATGTTAGGTTGTTAATTTGTGATATTTTTAACTTATTGATGTGGGCATTTAGTGCTATGAATTTCCTTCTTAACATTGCCTTAGTTGTATCCCAGAGATTCTGGCATGATGTATCTTTGTTCTCATTAGTTTCAAATAACTTCTTGATTTCTGCCTTAATTTCATTATTTACCCAAAAGTCATTCAGAAGCAGGTTATTTGATTCCTATGTAATTGCATGATTTTGAGTGAGTTTTTCTTTTAACTTTGATATTTATTTTTATTGTGCTGTGGTCTGAGAGTGTGTTTGGTATGATTTCAATTCTTTTACATTTGGTGAGGTTTTATGTCCAATTGTGTGACTGATTTTAGAGTATTTGCCATGTGGCTATAAGAATAATATATACTGTGTTGTTTGTAGATGGAGAGCTCTGTAGAAGTCTGTAAGATACATTTAGTCCAATATTGAGCTCAGGTCCTGAATATCTTTGTTAATTTTCTGCCTCGATGATATGTTTAATACTATCAGTGGAGTGTTGAAATCTTCCCCTATAACTGTGTAAGAACCTAAGTCTCTTCTTAGGTCTCTAAGAACTTGCTTTATGAATCTGGATGCACCTGTGTTGGGTGCATATATAGTTAGAATAGTTAGGTCTTCCTGTTGCATTGAAGCCCTTACCATTATTTAATGGTCTCCTTTGTCTTTTTTAAAATTTTTGTTGGTTTAAATTCTGCTTTGTATGAAATCAGGATTGAAACTCTTGCTATTTTTCTGCTTTCCTTTTGCTTGGTAGATTTTTCTCCATCCCATTATTTTAAGCCTGTGGGTGTCATTGTGTGTGAGATGGGTCTCTTGAAGACACTATACCATTAGGTCTTTGTTCTTTATCCAGCTTGCCATTCTGTGCCTTTTAATTGGAACATTTAGCCCATTTACATTCAAGGCTAGTATTGATATGTGTGAATTTGATCATATAGTGTCACTGGTCTGTGTACTTAAATGTGTTTTTATAGTGAATGATAATGTTCTTTTCTTTACATAGTTATTGCTTCCTTCAGAAGCTCTTGTATGGCAGGTCTGGTAATTACAAATTCCCTAGGTATTTGCTAGTCTGAAAAAGATCTTATTTCTCCTTCGCTTATAAAACTTAGTATGATCACATGTGAAATTCTTGGTTAAAATTTCTTTTCTTTAAGAATGTTGAATATTGCCCCCCCAATATCTTCTGGCTTTTAGGGTTTCTGCTGAGAGTTATACTGTTAGTCTGATGGGCTTCACTTTGTAAGTGACGTATACCTTTCTCTCTAGCTGCCTTTAATATTTTTTCTTTCATTTCTACCTTGGAGAATCTGATGATTATGTGTGAATGATCTTGTGAATGATCTTCTTTTGCGATATCTTTACTGGGGTTCTCCGTATTTCTTGTATTTGAATGTTGGCTTCTCTAGCTATGTTGGGGATACTCCCATGGATGATATTCTCAAATATGTTTTTTCCACATTGCTTCCATTCTCCCAATTTCTTTCGGGGACACAAATGAGTTGTAGATGTAATCTATTTATGTAATCTCCCATTTCTTGGGGTTTTTGTTAATTCCTTTTTTTCTCTCTCTATTCTTGCCTGACTGTCATATTTCAGAAAGCCAGTCATCAAGCTCTGAGATTCTTTCCTCAGCTTGGTCCATTTTGCAATTAATACTTGTGATTGCATTACGAAATTCCTGTAGTGTGTTTTTCAGCTCTATCAGATCGGTTGTGTTTTTTTCTATACTGGCTATTTTGTTTATCTGCTCCTGTATTGTTTAATTGTGATTCTCAACATCGTTTGATTGAGTTTCAACATATTCCTGCATCTCAATTATGTTTTCTTCTATCTATATTCTGAATTCTGTTTCTGTCATTTCTGTCATCTCAGCTTGGTTCAGAACCCTTTCTGGGAAGCTAGTGCAGTCATTTAAAGGAAAGAAGAAACTCTGGCTTTTTGAGTTGTTGGAGTTCTTCTGCTGGTTCTTTCTCATCTTTGTGGGTTGATGTTCTCTCAATCTTTGAAGTTGCTGTCCTTTGAATGGACTTCTTTTTTCCTTTTTTATTATACTTTAAGTTCTGGGGTACATGTGCCGATTGCATAGGATTGTTACATAGGTATACATCTGCCATGGTGGTTTGCTGCATCCATTCCCCCATCACCTACCTTAGGTATTTCTCGTAATGTTTTCCCTCCCCAATACCCCCACCCCTGCTATCTCTCCCCTAGCCCCACTCCTCAACAGGCCCCAGTGTGTGAGGTTCCCCTCCCTGTGTCCATGTGTTCTCATTGTTAAACACCCACTTAGTGAGAACATGCAGCGCTTGGTTTTCGGTTCTTGTGTCAGTTTACTGAAAATGATGGTTTCCAGCTTCATCCATGTTCCTGCAAAGGACATGAACTCATCCTTTTTTATGGCTACATAGTATTCCATGGTGTATATGTGCCACATTTTCTTTTTCCAGTCTATCATTGATGGGCATTTGGGTTGGTTCAAGGTCTTTGCTATGGTAAACAGGATCACAACCAACATATGTATGCATGTGTCCTTATAATAGAATGATTTCCTATTTCTCCACATTCTCTGCAGCATCTGCTGTCTCCAGATTTTTTAATGATCACCATTCTGACTGGCATGAGATGGTATCTCAATGTGCTTTTGACTTGCATTTCTCTAATGACCAGTGATAATGAACATTTTTTCATACGTTTGTAGGCTGCATAAATGTCGTCTTTTGAAAAGTATCTTTTTTTTCTTTTATTCTAGTTGATGACCTTGAGGGTTTGATTGCAGTGTAAGGTGGGTTCAGTTGACTGGCTTCATTTGTGGAAGATTTTAGGGGGCCAAGTTTCAGTCCCCAGCTCCTGAACTCTGTGCTCAAACTCTGGGGGACTTGTACTGGGCTCCAACTTTGTTCTCTCACTCCTCGAGGTTAGGAACTTACTGTGCTGGGGAGGCCAGGATGCTTCTGGACCACTGTCACCACACTCCAATGGGTGGTGCCAGCCAAAGCATTTTGTAGGGTGGTGGCAGTGGGATCCTTCCTCATTCATATGTGCCAGCAGTGGCAGTGCAGTGGGTGCATGCTTACTGGTTGCAGCAGAGTGCTAGCAGGTGTCAGGGTACCTGCCTCTATTTGGGTATTAACACAGTGGTGGAGGCAGCAAGGCTCATGGGTGCAAGGGGCTCCCACTGGTGACTACGTGTATGTTTGCACTACTGGTGATGTCAGCAAGGGAGCTGGGCAATGGTGGGTACTTGTCTGTGTGTGCCCTGTGTGCACATTAATGGAGGCAGGGGTGGCTGCTTCAGGTTGTGTGGAGACCAGCTGTTCTCTGTGCCTAGTTTCAATCTGGTGGCAGTGTTGATACTCTGGTGGGAAGCTGGCTGAAATGTGGCTGGCAGGCTTTGGAGCCCATGAAGGCTCTGACTAAAATGGCAGTGTGATGGAGAAGTAGGGGTGAAGTGCACTCCTGCCAGCATCAGTGACAGGGCAGGATGCAGGTGCCTGTGCATGCTGGCAGGACAGGAAAGGCAAGATTCACTCGTGCACACGTATGCCAGCAATGCAATGTGGAGAGTAGCTGTGGGCCTGGGGGAAGCTGCAGTGGGTGGAAGTGGGCAGGATGGTATGGACAGGGGCTTGCCCTGCTGGGACTGTCCAACAGTCAGGCATGGTCCAGCAGGGTAGGAGTTATGATAAAGATTTCCAGGGCCTCTGAAGCTGCACTGTAAGCAGGTGTGGTCATGCTGGAGTCCCAAGAGAAGCCAGCACACCAACAAGTGCTCAGGTCAGATTAGCCCCATTTGATGGGCAAGACTGCCCTGCAGAGTTCTGGTCTTACAGTTCCCCTAGGGCTAAAGTCTTTTATGAGAGCAAGTCAAGCCTACGGGAATGGGCATCCCTGGACATACTCTGCTACAGATGTTTCCACACCAAACCTTCTGATCTCCACATTGGCTGGTGTGCTGCCCCTACCACTTCTCTAAGCAGCTTTCTCTGCCAACTCAAAAGTGTCTATGGTGGTCAGAGTGGAGGGGGTTTCTCCTCTTGCCAAGATTCCCAAGGCCCATGGTAAGAGTGGGTTTCTTCTTGTCAGTTCAACTCATGCATTCCCTCAGAGTCATTGAGGGTGAGAAATGAGCCAGTGTAAGTTTTCTGTTTTGCCAGGATGCACATGCATATGCACCCTGCCCTGTCACTAATGCTGGCAGTAGTGCACTCCTCCCCTTCTCCATCATACTGCCGTTTCAGTCAATAGGGATCAGAGCCTGCCAGCCACATTGCAGCCAGCTTTCCACCAGAACACTTCTCCCTTCAGCTCAGCTTCTGTGTCTTCCCTCCATCCACTGCCAGTGACTTCCTTTTGACAATCTGTCAGGAGTGCACCAGTTGTCCTGGTCCCTCAGTGGCAGCTGTTCCACCTGGCTGTGTCTAGTTGCCCATCTCGCCCAAATTCAGATTCTACATATAAATAAAATAATACAGCATTTATATTTCTATAGCTGGCTTATTTACTTAGCATAGTGTTCTCCAGGTTCATCCATGTTATCCTAAACGGCAGAATGCTGTTTCTTTTTATAGTTAAAAGCCAATTTTGTACATATGCCAAAATTTTTAGCCATATTCTATTTTTAAATTCATTTGTTTACTTACAGACAGGTTGTTTACATATCTTGACTACAGTCAATAATGCTACAAGGAACATGAGAGTGCAGGTATCTCAACAACTGATTTCATTTCCTTTTGATATATACCCAGAAGTAGCATTCCATCCATTCTGTGCAGAGACCTTGGTGCAAAGAAACCCTTTCTGCTACATGCCCAGGAACATCTCCAGACATTTGGAGCACCCACTTGCTTGGTCCAGCAGCCTGAGTCACCCCACCCCTCCTGTGTGAGATCTTGGTGCAAAAGGGCCCTCCCTGTTCCACACTCACATAGATTTCCAGGCATTTAGAGCATCACCCACATGGATTAGCAGCATTACCCACTCTACTCTTCTTGTGCAGAGATCCTGGTGCAGGGAGACCCTCTCTTTCGTGCCCAGGCAGATCACCAGGCATTTGGAGCACCCACTTGTCTCTTTCATCCACCTGAGCCTTCCCACTCCTCCAGGCATTCAGAGAACCTGCTTGCCTGGTGCAGCAGTCTCAGTCACCCTACCTCTCTTGTGTGGAGATCTTCTTGTAGCGGGGTCCTCTCTGTTCCACACCCAGGCAAATCTCCAAGCATTTGAGCAACCCACTCTCTTGGATTAGGAGTTTAGGCCACTCCCTCATCCCTGTGCAGAAAACTTGGAGCTGAGGAAGTTTCCCAGCTACATGCCTAGGCATTTATCTGGACACCTGGTGGCCACCCAGTGGATTCTTCCTTGGCAACGATGCTTCTGCCTGCCATGTGGGGACCTGCAGGCAGACCTGCCTTCTCTGGCCACACCCTTCATATGCAAATCAATAAATCTGCATCACCAAATGAACAAAATTAAAAACAAAAGCCACATGATCATTTCAATAGATACAGAAAAAGCTTTCAATAAAATCCGACATCCATTGATGATAAAAATTTTCAAAAAACTAGACTGCAAAGAAACATACCACAAAATAAAAGAGCCATCTATTACACACCCAGAGTTGACATCATACTGAATGGGCAAAAACTGGAATTATTCTTCTTGAGAAGTAGAACAAGAGAAGAATGCTCACTCTCATCACTCCTATTCAACTTAGTACTGAAAGTTCTCACCAGAGCAATCAGGCAAGAGAAAGAAATAAAAGGTAGCTATATAAGAAAGGAAGATGTCAAACTATCTCTCTTCATGGGTGATATAATTTTATATTTTGAAAACCCTAAAGACTCCCTCAAAAAACTCTAGGAACTGATAAACAACTTTAATCAAGTTTCAAAATACAACATACATTTACAAAATCATTGGCATTTCTATACACTAATAACATTTAAGCTGAGAGCCAAACCAAGAGTGCATTCCCATTTACAATAGACACAAAAACACAAAATAAAATACCTGAAATACATCTAACATAAGATGTGAAAGATCTCTACAAGTAGAACTACAAAACATTATTAAGAAATTGCAGATGGCACAAACAAATGGAAAATCATCCCATGTTCATGGATTCGAATAATCAATATAGTTACAATGGTCAAAATACCTAAAGCAGTGTACACATTTAATACTATTCTTACCAAACTATCAATGTCATTTTTTACAGAATCGGAAAAACTATTCCAAAATTTCTGTGAAGTCAAGAAAAGAGCCCAAATAGCCAAAGCAATCCTAAGCAAAACAACAAAGCTGGAGGCGTGACTTTATTTGACTTCAAACTATACTATAGGGCTCTAATAACCAAAACAGCATAGTACTGCTACAGAAACAGACATATGAACCAATGGAACAGAACAGAGAACCCAGAAAAAAAGCCACACACCTACAGCCTTCTAATCTTCAACAAGGTAGATAAAAATAAGCAAAAGGAAAATAACTCACTATGCAATAAATTATGCTGGGATAGCTAGCCATATGCAGAAGAATGAAACTGTATTCCTACATTTCACCATACAAAAGTTAATTCAAGGTGAATTAAACATTTAAATTGTAGACCTTAAACTGTAAGAATCCTAGAAGACAACATAAGAAATATTACTATAGTCCATTCTTGCAGTGCTAGGAAGAAATACCTGATAATGGATAATTTATAAAGAAAAGATGCTGAATTAGTTCATGATCCTGCAGGCTGTGTAGAAAGCATGATGCTGGTATCTACTTCTGGTGAGGCCTCAGGGAGCTTACAATCATGGCAGAAGGCTAAGGGGGAGGGGCACAACACATGGCAAGAGTGGGAGCAAGAGAGACAGTGGGGGTGGGGGGGTTGGATGCCACACACTTAAACAATCAGATTTTTCAAGAACTCACTCACTATCATTAAGACAGCACCAAATCAGGAGGGACCCATCCCCATGATCCAAATGCTTCCCACTAGGCCCCACCTCCAACACTGAGGATTAGAGTTCAACACGAGATTTGCACAGTAAAAAATGTCCAAACTATATCAACTATTCTGGACACTGCTTTTATTTATTTATTTATTTATTTATTTATTTATTTATTTATTTATTTATTTTGTGTGTGTGATTAAAGATTAATGGAAAAGAAATGGAATAACCTCATTTCAGGAAGTTTGTAGAGAAAGAGGAAATAAAAAAGAGGATAGTGAAGATTTTTTTTTTTTTAGAAAGAGAAAGAAAGAAAGGAAAGAAGGAAGGAAAGAAAGAAAGAGGAAGAGAAAGAAAGAGAAAGGAGAAAGAAGGAAAGAAAGAAAGAAAGAGAGAGAGAAAGAGAGAAAGAGGAAGGAAGGAAGGAAGGAAGGAAGAAAGGAAGGAAGGAAGGAAGGAAGGAAAGAAGGAAGAAAGGAAGGAAAGAGAGAGAGAGAAAGAAAAAAGAAAGAAAGAAAGAGAGAAAGAAAGAGGAAGAGAAAGAGGGAGAGAGAAAAGGAGTCTTGGTTTATTGCCCAGGCTGGAATGCAGTCTAAAAGTGGGTATTAAAAACCTCTTTTATGCCAATAATTGCACTTGACAATGGGGACAGGAAGGAATAAGAGAGGAAGATAACAAACAAGCAGTCAACTGATATTTCACTTAAGCCTGTGAAATGCTATGCATTTGCTGAGGAGTGATTTACTTCCAATTATGTGGTCACTCATAGAGTAGGTGTGATGTGGTGCTGAGAAGAATGTATATTCTGTGGATTTGGGGTGGAGAGTTCTGTAAATGTCTATTAGGTTTGCTTGGTCCAGGTCTGAGTTCAAGTCCTGGATATCCTTGTTAATTTTCTGCCTCATTGATCTGTCTAATATTGACAGTGGAGTGTTAAACTCTCCCACTATTATTGTGTGATAGTCTAAGTCTCTTCGTAGGTTCGTTAAGAACTTGCTTCATTTATCTGGGTGCCCCTGTATTGGGTGCATATATATTTAGGATTGTTAGCTCTTCTTGTTGAATTGATCCTTTTACCATTATGTAATGTCCTTCTTTGTCTCTTTTGATTTTTGTTGTTTTAAAGTCTATTTTATCAGAGACGAGAATTGCAACTCCTGCTTTTTTTTTTTTTTTTTTTTTTTTTTTTGCTCTCCATTTGCTTGGTAAATCTTCCTCCATCCCTTTGTTTTGAGCCTTTGTGTAGCCTTGCATGTGAGATGGGTTTCCTGGATACAGAACACCAATGGGTTTTGGCTTTTTATCCAATTTGCCAGTCTGTGTCTTTTGATTGGGGCATTTAGTCCACTTAAATTTAGGGTTAATATTGATATGTGTTAATTGAACACTGCCATTTAATGCTAGCTGGCTGTTTTGCCCATTAGTTGATGCAGATTCTTCATTATGTTGATGCTCTTAACATTTTGATATGTTTTTGGAATGGCTGATACTGGTTGTTCCTTTCTATGTGTAGTGCTTCTTTCAGAAGCTCTTGTAAAGCAGGTCTGGTGGTGATGATATCTCTGAGTTCTTGCTTGTTCACAAAGTATTTTATTTTTCCTTCATTTATGAAGCTTAGTTTGGCTGGATATGAAATTCTGAGTTGAAAGTTCTTTTCTTTAATGATGTTTAATATTGGCCCTCACTCTCTTCTGGCTTGTAGGGTTTCTGCCAAGACATCTGCTGTGAGTCTGATAGGTTTCCCTTTGTGGGTGACCCTACCTTTCTCTCTGGCTGCCCTTAGCATTGTTTCCTTCATCTCAACCCTGGTGAATCTGACGATTATGTGCCTTGGGGTTACCCTTCTTGAGGAATATCTTTGTAGTGTTCTCTGTATTACCTGGAATTGAATGTTTGCCTGACTTGCTAGGTTGGGGAAGTTTTCCTAGATAACGTCCTGAAGAGTATTTTCCAGCTTGGATTCATTCTCTTCATCACATTCAGGTACACGTATCAAACGTAGATTAGGTCTTTTCACATAGTCCCATATTTCTTGGAGACTTTGCTCATTCCTTTTTACCCTTTTTCCTCTAATCTTGCCTTCTCGTTTTATTTCATTGAGTTGATCTTCGACCTCTGATATCCTTTCTTCTGCTTGGTCAATTCGACTGTTAAAACTTGTGCATACTTCACAAAGTTCTCGTGTTGTGTTTTTCAGCTCCATCAATTCACTTATATTCCTCTCTAAATTGTCTATTCTCGTTAGCATTTCGTCAAATCTTTTTTCAAGGTTCTTAGTTTCGTTACATTGGGTTAGAACATGTTCTTTTAGCTCACAGAAGTTTCTTATTATCCACCATCTGAAGCCTGATTCTGTCAATTCATCACACTCGCTCTCTATCAGGCCTTGTTGCATTGCTGGTGAGGAGTTGTGATCCCTTGTAGGAGGAGAGGCATTCTGATTTCTGGTGTTTTCAGCCTTTTTGTGCTGGTTTCTTCCCATCTTTGTGGATTTATCCACCTGTCATCTTTGTAGTTGCTGACTTTCAGATTGGGTCTCTGAGTGGACGTCCAGTTTGTTGGTGATGAAATTATTTATGTTTCTTAGTTTTCTTTTGCCCCACCCCCACAGAGCTGAACCTTCCCAGGTTCAGCTGTGCTTGCTGTGAAACTCACAACCACAGCATTTCCAATTGCTGTTTTTTTGTGTGGGTGGGACAAGCCGAGCCTGATCACCTGGCTTCCTGCCTGAGAATCTTTTTTTTTTTTTTTTTTTCAGTTGAACAGTCAACTCTCTCCCAGGTGTTCCAGTCCCCTGTTGAAAAGGCTCTGGGATCTGTGTGATTTCCCGTGTGGTGACCCACTGCACTGGCTGAAATAGTGGCATTGAGATTTGTGGCACCTTTCTGCCAGGGTATCTCCTGGCCTGGCTCCCTGTTTCATTCCCCTTTTTAATCAGCTGAATCGGTGACTCTGTCTTCCCAGAGCTCCAATCGCCAACTAAAAGGGCACCCAGTCCCATATATTTTGTACTGAGAACCACCGTGCTGGGGCACTGGCAACTGTGCCGGCCAAAAGAGTCATGCTGGTGACCCATGGGGCTCCTCCACCTGGGAATTGCCTGATCTGTGGGCAGTAAAAATCTGTCTGAAAATGTGACGTCCACTCACTCTTTGCACTTTCACTGGGAGCTGCAATCCTGAGCTGCTCCTAATCAGCCATCTTGGATCTCTCTCCCGACACTGCTTTTAGAAAATAAATTATGATTAAGTCATCAAAAGCAATTGCAACAAAAATAGAAATTGATAAGTGGGGCCTAATTAACCTAACAAACTTCTGTATAGCAAAAGAAACTATCAGCATAGTAAACAAACAACTTATAGAAGGGGAGAAAATATTCATAGACTATACATCCAACAGAAGTATAATATCCAGAATATGTAAGGATCTTAAACAATTGAATAAGCAAAAAACAAGTAATCCCACTTAAAAATGGGCAAAAGACATGAATAGACACTTCTCAGAAGACATAAAAGTGGCCAAAAAACATGAAAAAAAAGTTCATAATCACTAATCATCAGAGAAATGTCAATCAAAACAACAATGAGATATTATCTCTCACCTGTCAGAATGTCTATTATTAAAAAGTCAAAAAAACAACAGATGTTGGCAGGGCTATGGAGAAAGGGGAATGCTTATACACTGTTGGTGGGAATATAAATTAGTTCAGCCACTAATAGAAACCAATTTGGAGATTTCTTAAAGAACTTAAAACATAACTCTCATTCAACTAAGCAATCTCATTACTGGTTGTATATCCAAAAGAAAATAAATCATTCTACCAAAAAGACACATGCACTTGCATGTTCATCATAGCACTGCTCACAATAGCAAAGTCAATGAATCAACCTAGGTGTCTATCAATAGTGGACTGGATTTTTAAAATGTTATACATATAGAGAATGGAATGCTACACAGCCAAAAAAAAAAAAATGAATGAAATTGTGTTCTTTGCAAAAACATGGAGGCAGCTGGAGGCCACTATCCTAAGTGAATGAATGCAGGAACAGAAAACCAAATACCGTATGTTCTTACTTATAAGTGGGAGCTAAACAACAGGCAATCATGGATGTAAAGATGGCAACAATATATAATGGGGAACTATTAGAGAGGGGAGAAAAAAAGTGGCAAGAGTTGAAAAACTGTTGGATAGTATGCTCGGTGCCTGAGTGAAAGAATCATTCACACTCTAAACCTCAGCATTATGCAATATACCTAGGTAACAAATCTGCATATGTAGTCCCTTAATCTAAAGTAAAAGTTGAAAAAATAATAAACATACTTTCCATACATGATCCAGTAATTCCACTCTTATGCATTTACCCAAGAGAAATAAAAAACTTAAGACAAATACCTATATAGTTAATATTTACAGCAGCCTTATTAATAATCAGCAAAACTTGGTTCAATGCAAAAGCATTTCAACTGATGATGAAAGAAACTGGTACAATACCACTCAGCAATAAAACATGCAGAAATGTGGGCAAATCTTAACTGCATTATGCTAAGCAAAAGAAGTCACCCACAAAAGACTACATACTATACAATTTCATTTTATAAAACATTCTAGAAAATGCAAGATTATAGGAATGGTTTGCAGAAGTTGGAGGTGAATGGAAGGCTTGATTATAAAGTATCAACACAATTTAACTTTTTAAGTCATGGAATTTCTACATACTGATTATGCAGGTGGTTACAAGACCCATAGAACTATATACCAAAGAAGGAAAATTAATGTATTAAAATTTTGAAATAACAACTTTAGGCCAGGCACGGTGGCTCATGCCTATAATCCCAGCACTTTGGGAGGTCAAGGTGGGCAGATCATGAGGTCAAGAGATTGATATCATCCTGGTCAACATGGTGAAACCCCATCTCTACTAAAAATGCAAAAATTAGCTGGGCATGGTGGCGTGCGCATGTAGTCCCAGCTACTCGGGAGGCTGAGGCAGGAAAATTGCTTGAACCCAGGAGGCAGAAGTTGCAGTGAGCTGAGATCGCACCATTGCACTCCAGCCTGGGTAACAAGAACAAAACTCAGTCTCAAAAAAAAAAAAAAAAAAAAAGAAAGAAATAACAACTTTAAAAACAATGTTTGTAAGGGCCATCATAGCCAAGTCTTTGTGAGCATCCTTAATATTCCACTAAAAATATTCCTACAAACAGATTTCCTGGACAAGTAGTATGAATATTTTAAGATCTTTGGTGTGACGGTGTGTTTTCCTAGATGATGAACCAAATGAGAGCATCTTCAACCTAGCAACTTCCCTAAGAGTAAGAAGTTAAAGTATTTTTCATCTCAGATTCTTGGATTTGCCTTTATTCAATTTAATGAGCTGTTATTTTGATTAGGGCTTTTATGCAGATAAATGCTTAGAAAAATGAGTTGTAGATATTGTTTAAGATTTAGTAGTTGCCAGGCCAGGTGGTGCATGCCTGTAGTCCCAACTACACAGGAGGCTGAGGTGGGAGAATCACTTGAGCCCAGGAGTTCTGGGCTGTAGTGCCCTATGCCTATTGGATGTCCACTCTAAGTTCGGCAACAATATGGTGACCTCCCAGGAGCGGAGGACCACCAGGTTGCCTAATGAGGAGTGAACTGGCCCAGGTCAGAAATGGAGCAGATCAAAACTCCCGTGCTGATCAGCAGTGGGATGTGGGATGGTGCCTGTTAATAGCCACTGAACTACAGCCTGGGCAACATAGAAAGACCCTGTCTCAGAAAAAAAAAAAAAATTAATAGTTAAGAGATATAGCTGTGAAGTCAGAAACTGCATAGATTCAAGTCATAGCTGTACAAATTCCTAGCCATGTAACCTTGAGTAGATTATTTAATTTTGCTAAGCCTCACTTTCTTTATATGTGTAATGAATATTCTAATAGTGCCTGTCTAAAAGGATATCAGTGTATCTAGTCTATAGCAAATAATAAATAGAGATGATGATGATGTGTTATAGTTTCAGAATTTGGAAATTAGAACCTGCTGAGCAGATGTACAATACTTTAAGCTCTATATGCCTGCCTCTTACAATGATTCCTTCTGAACAGGAAACTCTAAGAAGGTGTTTTAAATATGTTGTAAGATTTTTATACTATATGATACAGGGTCCTAATAGCCAACCTCTGGCTACATGTTATTGATGCACAGATCCGTGCCAAAATCAAAACATTTTTTCTAGAATTGGTTTTCTTAACCTTTAATAAAATACTTTTCTCCTGAGAAAACTGTACATTGATTATACTTTGTTAACAGTTTCAGGGAGATTATGGACATTCTTGAAGATATCGATGGGCCTCAATATCCCTTTGATCAAGGAACTGAATAAGAAGGAGTCAGAATCCTATGTGACAAGCCCTATGTGAAGCCCAGTGATGAACTAAACCAATCAGATCCTCCTTCTCAATTTGGAAGTATAGTCATGGAATGTACGTAGAGAAAGCAGTAGGGAGAAAAGAACATATTCTTTAGGGGTGTCAAATGGATATCTGGGTCACTGAGACTTTGCTTATATCTTGAATGATGCTGTTATTAGTCTCATTCTCTCTGATGTTACACAATTCTTCCTCAATACCATGCCCTCCACATACACCAAAGCACCTCTACATAACAAGATCTGACCTAAACTAATTCAGGCATTATTTGCTTGAAACTTAAAACTGCTTAACAAATATAACCTGAAAAGAGAGAAAGCACCATAAAATATATAAACTTACCTTCCAAAATTCATTCTGTGGCCACCCGTGGTGATGAGTCCCATTCTCGGATTGAGAAAGTGCTATGGTTTATATGTGTCCCCTTCAAAAGTCAGGTGTTACCAATGTGATGGTAATAAGAGTTGCGGGCCTATAGGAGATTGGCCAGGTGCAGTGACTCATACCTGTAATCCCAGCACTTTGGGAGGCCAAGGCAAGAGAATCATCTGAGGTCAGGAGTTTGAGACCAGCCTGGGCAACACAGTGAAACGCTATATCTACTAAAAATACAAAAATTAGCCAAGCATGATGGCATGTGCCTGTAATCTCAGCTACTCAAGAGGCTGAGGCAGGAGAATTGCTTGAACCTAGGAAGCGGGGGTTGCAGTGAGCAAAGATCACATCACTGCACTCCAGCCTGGATGACAGAATGAAACTCCGTCTGAAAAAAAAAAAAAAGGAAGAGGTAATTAGGCCATGAGGGGTCCTTTCCCATGAACGAGATTAAGGCCCTTATAAAAGAGGCTTCATGCAGCATTTGTCCTTCTTGCCTTTCCACCTTCCCCAAGTGAGTACACAATGTTTCTCTCCTCTGGAGTGTATAGCAATAAGATAATAAGATGCCATCTTGAAAGCAGAGAGCAGTCCTCACCAGACAATTGAACATGATGGTGCCTTGATCTTGGACTCTCAGCCTCCAAAACTGTGAGAAAATAAATTTCTGTTCTTTATAAATTACCCAGTCCCAGATATTTTGTCATAACAGCACAAAGAGAATAAAACAGGCAACTGCAATATGCTTTCTTATATCAAACTGAAATCTATTTTGACAGGCTTATACCCATAAGGTCTAACCCTCTTCTCATTAAATAATGCTGATTATGTGATGAAGTAGACTTAATTTTTTCTTTTTGGTTGTCTAGAATACATTTTTGAGATTTTCATAATTACATATTTGGTGTATTGTTTTAATGAGAACATTGGCCACCAGTTAAGTAATCAAAGCTTTCAGACTAGCCAGAGATGAGAAATGAATTGTGAAGCATCAAGATGGGCACTATAGGCAGATCCCAAACCCACATTTGAGATGCACTCAGAGAAAACCTGGGAATCTACTGATGGTAGACAAGGGTTTACTTACATTTGCTTGCCAGGGTTGTGCCATGTATTTTATGCATAGTGTCATTTGAGAAAGGTCTCAATCTTCTGCACTCCTCTACCCTCCACCCTCTCTATTGTTAAAGATAATTATTTAATAGCTAAGTGACTTTGTTTATCATATATGTTCCACTTGACTACTTCTCTTTATCTAGAATCACATACTATCAGAATTTGGAAGTATTATATTCCCAACCTTTCATGTTATAATTGGGCAACCTAAAGTCCAGATATTGAAAGAACAAACACTTGAGAAGAGTGGTGATTTGTCCAGGCAAACGTAAAGGCACTGGCCAAATATTCCTCACCAGCCACGGGGACTCTGGAACTGAGAAGACCATAGGGGAAATCAAGACTGGATTCTAGGGCCACCTCATTTGACCCAAGTTATAAAAAGTCTGAGTATTCTAGAGGTCTCATCCAAGGCTTATTATCAATGTGCCACCTGCTTCAGGACAACACTCCCCATCAGAAAGGTCTATACCTTCTCAGAGAAAGGATTCACTACACCCAGGTGTAACCTTTATGAGACAATTTTTATTCCAAAGGAAAGGAGAAATGGTAGTAAAAGTTGAGTTTAGTAGAAGGAGGAAGAGGCCTCAGAGGTTGATTGTCTCCCAAGATTTCCTCCAATGAAGCAATTACTGTCTGGAGAAGGAGAGTTTGTACTCATTGACAATTCTGGTTTGTCAGTTTCTCCAGCACTCAGTTCTGGATATATGAACCCAAAGGAAAACCAAAGTTTCTTGAAACAACTAATAATGAAAACACAACATGCTAAAACCAGTGGAATACAGCAAAAGCAGTACTAATAGGAAAGTTTAAAGCTAGAAGTGCCTACATCAAAAAAGAAGAAAAACTTCAAATAGCCTAATGATACATCTCAAAGAACTAGAAAAGCAAGAGTAAATCAAACCCAAAATCAGTAAAAGAAAAAAATTATAAAGATCAGAGCAGAAATAAATAAAATTGAAATAAAATAGAACAAAAGATCAATAAAACAAAAGATTCGTTTTTGGAAACGTTAAACAAAATTGACAAACCTTAGCCAGACTAAGAGGAAATGAGAGAAGATACAAATAAATGAAATTAGAGATGAAAAGAGAGACATTACAACTAATACTGCAGAAATTCAAAGAATCTTTAGTAACTACTATGAAAAACTGTATGCCAGTAAATTGGAAAATCTAGAAGAAATAAACAAATTCTGAAACACAAATGACCTACCAATATTGAACCAGAAAGAAATCCAAGACCTGAACTGACCAGTGATTAACAGAATAAGTCATAATTTTCAAAAAAAAAGTCTCTCATAAAGAAAAGTCCATAACCCAATGGCTTTACTGCTGTATTCTACCAAACATTTATAGAAGAATTAGCACCAATCATACTCAATCTATTTCAAAAAATAGACGAGGAGGAAATACTTCCACACTGATTTTATAAGCCAGTATTTCCCTAACACCAAAACCAGACAAAGACATATCAAAAAGATAAAAATACAGGCCACTATTTCTGATAAACATTAATGCAAAAAACTTCAACAAAATACTAGCAAAGCAAATTCAATAATACCTTTTAAAAATTATTCATCATGACTAATTGGGATTTATTTCTGGGCTGCAAGGATGGTTTAACAAACACAAATCAATCAATATGACACATTATATAAACAGAATGAGAGACAAAATCCAAATGATCTTTTCAATTAATGCTGAAAAAGCATTTGATAAAATTTAACACCTCTTTATGGCAAAAATCTTCAAAAATGTGGGTATAGAAGAAATATATGTCAACATAATAAAAGCCATGTCTGACAGACCCACAGCTAGTGTCACGCCAAATGTGGAGAAGCTAAAAACATATCCTCTGAGATCTGAAACATGTCAAAGATGCCCACATTCACCACTGTTATTCAAAATAGTACTGGAAGTCCTAGTTAACACAAGCAGACAGGAAAAAGATATAAAGAATATCCAAGCTGGAAAGAAAGAAGTCAAATTATTATTGTTTGCAGATAACATTATCTTATATTTGGAAAAATCTAAAGACTCTACTAACAACTGCTAGAGCTGATAAATTACAAAAACCAGTAGCATTTCTATATGCCAAAAGTGAACAATCAGGAAAAGAAATTTTTAAAAGTGATCCAATTTATCATAACCACAAATAAAGTCAAATACCTAGAAATTAATTTATCCAAAGAAATGACAAATCGCTACAATGAAAACTATGAAATACTGTTGAAAGAAACTGAAGAGGACATCAAAGAATAGAAAAGTATTTCATATTCATGAATTGGAAGAATTACTATTGTTAAAATGTACATACTACCCAAAGCAATCTACAGATTCAATGATATCCCTATCAAAATACCAATGACACTCTTCACAGAAATAGAAAAAAATTATAAAATTTATATGAAACAGCAAAAGACACAGAGTAGCCAATGTTATTCTGACCAAAGAGAACCAATCAGGAGGAATCACATTACCTGACTTCAAATTATACTACAGAGCTATAGTAATCAAAACAGCATGGTGCTGTCATAAAAACAGACACACAGACCAATGGAACAGAATAGAGGAGCCAGAAACAAATCCACACACTTACAGTAAACTCATTTTTAACAAATGTTCAAAGAACATACACTGGGAAAAAGACAGTCACTATAAGAAATGATGCTGGGGAAAGTGGATATCCATATACAGAAGAATGAAACTAGATATTTATCTCTCAACATATACAAAAATCAAATAAAAATGGATTACAGACTTAAGCCAAAGACCTCAAACTATGAAATTGCTACAAGAAAACATTGGGGTAATTAGATATAACAACTTGAAAGAAAATCAGTAAAAATGTAGAAAATCTCAACACCATCATCAGCCAATAGATATATAGGATATAACCAACATGTATAGAACACTCCACAAAACAAAAGCAGAATAAACATTCTTTCAAGTGTTCATGGAACACTTACCAAGACAGACCATAACCTAGACCATAGAACAAATGTCAATATTTAAAGCAAACTAATATATTTTGTTCTCTGTTCAAAATGGAAGCAAGCTAGAAATTAATAACAGGAAAATAATAAGAATATCACCAGTTAGAAGCCATACAACACTCTTGTAGATAATTCATAGACCAAAGAGGAAGTCTTAGGGAAATTTTTAAAGTATATTGAACTTAATGCAAATTAAAATACAACATATCAAAATTTATGAGACACAACTAAAGCAGGACTGAGAGGGGAATGTATGGGACTAAGTGCTTATAAGTGTTAGAAAAAAATGAAAACTCTCAAATCAATAATCTAAGCTCCCACATTAAGAAATTAGAAAAAGAAGAGAAAATAAGCCCAAAGCAAGAGAAAGGAAAAAAGAAAGAATTGAAAACAGAAATAACAATAGAGAAAATCAGTAAAACAAAAATCTAGGTCTCTTCAAAAATCAATTCGATTGATAGGCATTATTAATAGCAAAACTGACAAAGAAAAAAAGAAATTCACAATTGCCAATATCTGGAATTAAAAAGGAAATATCACTATAAGAGTGGTAGACATCAAAACCATAATAAAAGACAGATTGTTCTATGCATATAAATTTTAGCCTTAGATGAAGGGACTAATTCCTTTTAAAACACAAACTACCACCACTCAATCAATATGGAATAGATTACTTTAAATATACTTTAAAGTATATTGAACTATTAAAGAAGCTGAATTAACAATTTTTAAATTTCCAAAAGAAGAATATCCAGGATCACATGGTTTCATTTGGAAATTCTACCAAACATTTAAAAAAATTAATATCAATTCTACACAATCTCTTCCAGAAAATAGAAGAGGAAGGAATGCCCACTAACAGATTCATGAGGTCAATATTTTGAAAACTCCTGGTAGATTTGAAATGTAGCAGATATAGTTGATTACGTGATTGATTTCTAGACCCAAATGGTTTCACAGAAATCAAGTACTTGGTTGTTAATCACAGACCATAAAAGAGTCAAAGACAGTACTGTTATCCATTGTTATTAATTCACAGAATATGTGGCAGTTTTAAATATGAATAATTTAGTAAAAATAGAGTGCATTTTGTGGTGAAAAAAAAAAAGAAAGAAAGAAAGAAAGAAAGAAAGAAAACTCCTGGTAACCACTAATTTGTTCTCAATTTCTATAATTTTGTCATTTCCAGGATATTATGCAAATACAATTATACAGTATGTAACCTTTTTGAATTGGGTATTTTACTCAAAATAAATTCCTGGAGATTCATCCAAGTTGTTGCATGTATTAATAGTTCATTCCTTTTTACTGTTGAGTAGTATTTCACGGTATGGATGTACCACCATTTGTTTAACCTAGAATATTCGAGTTTCCAGTTTTGAGGTCTTATGCTGCCATAAACGTTTATATACAATCTTTTGTGTGCATGTAAATTTTCATTTGTTTGACAAAAATGCCCAGAAATGCAATTACTTGGTTGTATGGTAAGTGTATGTTTATATTTTTAAGAAATTTCCAAACTGCTTTCTAAAGTGGCTGAACCATTATAAATACTCACTAGCGATGTATGCGGAAATGTTTGTATGGACACTTACCAACATTTGATGTGGTCATTATTTTTTTATTTCAGCTCTTCTAAAAGATGTGCAGTAATATTTATCTTATTATAGTTTTAATTTACATTTTCCTAATGACTACTGATTGTGAATATCTTTTTATGTGCTTATTTTTCACTTGTGTATACTTTTCAGTGAAACATCTGTTCATATATTTTTCTAATTGAATTCTTTATTTTTTACTTTTGAGTTTTGAGAGTTCTTTATATATTCTATATATTAGTACTTTGTCAAATATATGGTTTGCAAATATTTTCCCAAATGTCTTCAGTTTGTCTGTTTATCATCTCAACAGGGTTTTTAGCCTATTAAAATTTTTAACTTTAGTTAAGTCCAATTATCAAACATTTCTGTCATGTTTTTTATATCATGACTAAAAACTCTTTAGCAAGCCACAGGTACCAAAAAAAACTTTCTCTTATGTTTTCTTTAAAAAGTTTTATGGCTTTACATTTTACATTTAAAGCTACGATTTATTGGAGACAATTTTTGGTATAATATGTAGTGTTTACATCAAGGTATAATTTTTTTTAATCCTATGGGTGTCCAATTTCTCCAGCACCATTTGTTTAAAAGACAATTCTTTGTTCATTAAATTGTTTTCAGTTGCATACATAAGTATTGCATTTTTTGAGTGATTATAAATCAAATTATGGCATTGTGTTTGAATTTCAGTTTCCACATATTTTTGCTAGTATAGAAATACAATTGATTTTCCTATGTTATCCTGTGGCTGCTGAAGTCACTTTTTAGTTGTACAGTTTTTGTTTGTTTTAGATACTTAGAATTTTATATGAAGACAATGATATCATTTGCAAATTTAAAGAGTTGTATTTATTTATAAGGAGACTTAAAAATATATCTGTATATTTTTTCCTTTTCTTGCATTATACAGCTGGACAGGCTCTCATTATTTTGTTAAATAAGAGTAGTAAGAGTGAATATACCTGTATGTCTATTATCACTGAGTATGCTATTTGTTGTGCTGTGTTAGTTTTGTGTTGACATTCTTAATCAAATTGAGAATATTTCCCTTACTGCTAGCTTTCTGACAGTTTTCGCCATAAATGAGTACTAGATTTTATCAAGTGCTTTTTCTGCATTAATTGATATTGTGAAAGAAAAATATCTGGGGTCCCCAAAATCACTAAGAAAAAATCAAACTGAAAACTGCTTAGGGCAAATTTGTCTCCCATTCTATTCAAAGTCATCCCTCTGCTCTCTGAGGTAAATGCGTATGTGATCACCTGCTTTGGAAAGGCTAATCAGGAACAAAAGAATGCAACTGTTTGTGTCTCACCTATCTGTAACTTGAAAACTCCCTCCCAAATTGGAGTCTGCCTGCCTTTGCTTCAAGTTGTCCTGCCTTTCCATACTAAACCCATGTACTTTTTACGTATGTTGATTGATGTCCCATATCTCTCTAAAATGTATAAAACTAAGCTGTGCCCCGACCACCTTGGGCACATGTCATCAGGACTCCCTGAGGCTTTATCACAGGCACATCCTCAACTTTGGCAAAATAAACTTTCTAAATTAACAACCTGTCTCAGATTTTCTGGGTTCACATTTTGGTAATCACAGGAAAATTCTGAGTGTAGATGCCCCTGACAAATTTTCTGTTGGTGCCTGGTGCTAGCATGAGCTAACTTTATGGCTCAAACCAATAGGACAATTTGTTGAGGTCTGAGAGCACCACCTCCAGAGAAGCCCTGATCTCCCAAAATTTGGTCCAGATCTGAAGTTTATTTTGTTGTACCACTCTTTCTTTGGAGTTTTACTTGCTTCCAAAAAATGGCAAATTTTCCTGCTTCCATGAGAATGGAAGGCAGGTAACTCCTTTATGGAGTTGTAGCTTGCTTCCAACAGAGAAGATGACTTGTTTTCCTGCTTCTAGGATGCTAGAGAGCAGTCTACAGCCTGAGACTCTTCACTAGGTAAGAAACTGGTTTGAGATTCTGCCTTGCAAATTCTTTTTAAATGACTAAAGTTAGCATTTAAAAACCAGCTGGTGTTAATTTCTGCTTACACTTAGAGTGCTCGGAAATCTTATAATTTGTGTGATCATTGTTAGTTTTCCTTAACCGTTTTGTTATTTGTTTCTGTCTTAGTCAAATCCGAAGGGGAACCCTAAATTATGGGAAACAAGGCCTCTGAAGTGGGAGGAAAATGGCCAGCAAGAGAAAAAAAATAAAAGACTTTTGATTTAAACTACTAAAGGGACTTTATTTACGTAACAAGGACACCTTTTCGTTAGGCCGGGCAAACTGAAAGGGTAATGCTGTGCAACTGAAATAGCAGCATTTTGTCCTAGCTGAAGTATGGTAATAAGATTTTTTAAAAATCTGAAAGGCATTCAGTGGTTAAAAGTCAGCTTAATCATAAGGCTAACATTCAAGATGTGTGTGTGTGCGCGCGCATGTGTGCATGTTTGTATTTGAAAGGCCTTCATGTTTTTGGGTTTTGTTTGTTTGTTTTTCTCTCCTAAGCCCTTGTCTCTTTTTTTAGAAAAAGTTTTTATTTTCTCTTTTTCTTCTCAGTTGACTGAATTCTGTTTTAACCTGAAGTTTTGACTAAAATAGTTATTGCAACAGAGGCTACTTGAGTTTTTAAGGAAGAGTGTAGTTTAATTTCATGTTTAACTTGGCTCGAAGAAAAATAAGAGCACTTAAATCAAATACTAAAAAAGACTAGTCTAATGCTTTTTCAAGTATAAGTAACTTAGTAAAATCTTTAATAAATAAGCTGTATCTTTTAAATTATTGGTAAAGTGATATTAGAAATGTCTTAAGAATTGCCAGCATATGTTTTTGCTTGCATTTATTAATCAAGCTATTTCATACTTATTCCTGCCAAAATTATAAGGTGTCAAAATTTGAATACGGATTACAAAACTATAAACCCAGCCAAAAACAGAATGATCTTTCTTTGGGTAATTTTTAATAAATAAGACATTGATAGGGGTTTAATGAAAATAGCTGCATATTGAATTTAGTAAGATTATCATAATTCATAATCCTGTGGCTTTAGGCAATCTAGCCCACAGACAATAAGGAGATTTGCTTTGGGAAAGGACTATTATCATCTTTGTTTCAAAGCTAAACTATAAACTAAGTCCCTCTCAAAGCTGGTCTGGCCTATGCCCATCAATGAAGAAGAATAGCTTGGAGGTTAAGAGCAACATAGAATCAGTTAGGTCAAATCATTTTTCACTGTCTCAGTTATAATTTTGCAATGACAGTTTCATAACTTTATATTATGACTATCACAATTTTCATTAATAATCTAGGTAAAAAATTAAAATAACTAGGTAAATGCCATGGGATAAATACTTGTAGACAAATGGGTAATAATTTAGAATGTAAAGTTATATTAAATGAAATAATAGATATTTCATTATTTGGGAAATTTTCAATAAATATGTATTGTAGAAAAACATTCTTGCTAAAAAAAACAAAAGTGTGTCCTTTTAAAAAAGTGAACAAGTTTTGTCTAATTCAAAGCTTATTTAAAGGTTATGTATAAAATGAGGCGAATGGAACCAAGAAATAAAAAAGATGTAAAGAAAGTTACAAAAATAAAGGGGTGTTTTTAAGGTAAAAAGGCTTAAAGAGAAATAATTTTATATAAGAAAGAACCTTGTATAGTAAATTTAATCCTAAAATATAATAACTGGTTGTTTAAAAAGGAGATTGTTTAGGACAAACCAGAAAGTCTTATTATGTCATGAATGGTTGATATAAGTCTCAATAGGAGGATTTATATTTTAAAAATATTATATAATCAAGTTGTCATATTATTATTAAGTTTTGGTTTGCTTAGGCAAAAAAGATGCAAAAAATTTTTATTATGTTTATTACATCCATGTATCTTCCTATATGTGCTTTTAAAATCCTGTAACATTGAGTTACAGGGCTTAAACTCCTCGGTCTAAAAAGGACACCAAGTACTGCTGAATCTTAAACACTGACAGAAAATAAAGCCTCATCTTCAGGACCTGTAGAAGATACCAATCAAAATAAACTGCATTTCTGAGTCACATGACAAGCAATTAAAGCTATTCCACTCCTCAAGACCCAGGGACTATCATGGAAGAGGTAGGCGTGTAAGATTGTAAGGGCCAGTTTTGAAAGATAAAATAAGTTTCTCTATAAATTAATCGTTAATATAAAAGGCACACTGATGCAAAACCAGTATATGGAACACTGTGTCAGATTTACAAGGTTTTCTTGAAGCATTAACCAGCTCTTTTATAAAGGTTATAAAAGGTATAAAAGGCTTATGGAAGTTATATTTTATAATTAAGATTAAATTTTCTAGATTGTTCACAAAATTTGAAAAGCAAATGTAATTGGCTTTATGCTGTTTTTATTAAAGCTTCTTGTTTAGAAAACTAAGTCTTCCTTCAAAGAATGAAGGTTTTCGTCTTTTTTTGAAATCCTTGAATTATCACTTTTGTTAAATAAATGACTTTGCAATAACCGGTAATCTTATTTTATAATATCAAGTATTTTAAAACTTTCATGTTTGACAAACTTTCTAAAATCAAATTATAAATTATATCTTTTTCTAACCTAATTATTCCTTTAAGGTATTAGGTTCCCTAATGTCCAAAAATGACATAATTTGGATTATTTGGTATAAAACTGATACAAAAAGCATTGTCAAATATGAAAAGTTGTTTGGTTTTCTTTGGGCTGTATTTGTATAAATATATTATTAGTATGTGTTCCAAAATTATGGTAAACTCCTATGATTCTGATGTAACTTAGTGTATATTATCAGTGAAAATCATAGTTGTTATGTTAAAATTATTGCGTGCCACAGAGGTAACAAATTTCCTTGTCAATTGTGTCATTTGACTATGGCTACCTTAAAACTTTTTTTTTAATCCATGAATAATAGTTGTCTTGTTTTGGTCCTCTTTAGAAGATGGATTTCTAATCAACTATAAAATTCTAACAGATGCCTTAAATGCAAGTTTCTGATGACTTTGGAGACTGTGAAATCAGAATAGAGGAAAAACTTTCAGGACTCATAGAGGATTAAAATATTTATGAGTATCAAGCAGAATAGGAATTAACTGCATAGACTGAACCAGTCTTTTTTACTTTTCCCTTGAAATATTTACTGATACTTTGTTTTGTTTTTCAGAGTATTAGATTTCTCTTTTGAGCTTTTGACAGCGTTTAACAATTTGGTATACTCTCATGAACAAACTTTGGAGCATATTTGTTTTTGTCTACCTGATTTCTTCAGAATTCAAAAACTATTTGTTTTTTTATTGTTGTTTTTGTTTTTTTCTTTTTATACATATTCTGCCTATGTATTGAAAACTATTTGTGAATATTCTTAACTTATGACAATACAGTTATTTGAATAAGTGCAATAAGAATCCAATAAACACAATTGGATAAATTGGTTATTTTACCAAGGCTTTGACTGTAATGGTGTGCTTTCCTTTAAGAAATCAAACTTGATTTATGGAGCCAAAAAAGCCCTTGGGAAATACTGGCCTCATATTTTGGGTACATAGTCCCTGTACAAGGTTTCTGTGGTAAATAAAGAATGTCACATTCTGATAGGTGTAGAAGCCCCAGGTTTATCTTGGAATCTCAGGAGAAGAGGAAATTCACCCAACTCATAGGTATTTGATGGCACAAATTCATGGTTGGGATCAACTTTAAAAATGTTTTATCTGAGATTCCTCTTATACAACAAAGTTCTGTCAAAGCCAATTTAAAATCCTATGTAAAAAATATTTTTGCTGCACTGTATACAAATAATTACACCAAGTATGGTGAGAAAACCAGTCCTGCCATGATTTGTCTTTAGTAAAATGGGAAACTGGAGAGAGAAAAAAGTTATTTCAAGACTATGATACACCTGTTGCTAGACTTTAGTCTTACCTATTTTTTTTCTAGTTTCTGTTATTTTCCACACTTCAGGCCAAATTCTAATTTTTCTTGACTACAAGTCTTTAAAATAATGTTTTCAATTATTTTTCTTCTTTTTTCCCCATTTTTCCTAATTTGGAGTCATTGAAAACTAAGCTGTGCTTTCTTAAAATCCTGCCAACTGAAGCCAGACAACTTAAACTTCAGAAGACATTAACAGCAACCGGTTTACATACATAAACCACTTTCATACCTGCCTATTAATGTATGGAATTCAGAGTAATTGAGCCTATGTTGATGTTTCCAGGGTTGTTCTTTTTGTTTTTGTTGTTTTCTCCCTTCCTCCCCACTATTTTATTTTCACAGGACATGAGACTTCACAACCTGCTAAAAATGAGCTTTTGGGACTTACCCATCTAGGAGTAAACTATCCTAGCCATGAGACAGCAGGTGAAACCTGACGCAAGAGACTCCTTTTCTTGTAAAATGCTTTCTCCAAAAGACTTTTTTTTTTTTAAATGGGGGATATATAAAAGGAAAATATCTTGGGACCCCCAAATTACTAAGGAAAATTCAAGCTGAAAACAGGTTAGAAGAAACCTACCTCCCATTCTATCCATAGTTATCCCTCTGCTAACTGAGAAAAATGCATATCTGATTAGCTCCTTTGGAAAGGGTAATCAGAAACAAAAGAATGCAACTGTTTGTACCTCACATATCTGTGACCTGGAAGTTCCCTCCCCACTTGAAGTCTTCCTGCCTTTGCTTTAAGTTGTCCTGCCTTTCCAGACTGAACCAATGTACATTAATTGATGCCGTATGTCTCCCTAAAATGCATAAAACAAAGTTGTGCCCCAACCAGCTTGGGCACATGTGATCAGGACTTCCTGAGGCTTTGTCACAGGCACATCCTCAAGCCTGGCAACATAAACTTTCTAAATTAAATGAGACCTGTCTCAGATTTTCTGGGTTCATGATATAGTCAGATAATATTTCTATATCCTACTAATATAGTGAATTACAATGATTATTTCTTGCCAGAGGTATATCAATTTTACTACATGTTTTAGGACATCAACTTTTGGCCTTAATAAATTTTCCCATTTTAAGTTTGTTTTCAACTGAAATCAATTCTACTTTCATCTTTATTATTGTGATTCTCTTTTTTTCTTCCGGTTTTACTGATTTCTAGTTTGCTAATATTTTGACATGGATACATAGATCATTGATTTTTAATCTTCCTTTACATTTAATGCTATGATTATTAAATATTTAATACATGTAATATATTCCATGCTATGTTTTCTTTTTTTTCCATTTATTTATTTTATTGCATTTTAGGTTTTGGGGTACATGTGAAGAACATGCAAGATTGTTGCATAGTTACACATGTGGCAGTGTGATTTGCTGCCTTCCTCATCATCACCTACATCTGGCATTTCTCCCCTTGCTATCTCTCCCCAGCTCCCCACCCCCCACCGTCCCTCCCCTATATCACCACAACTGACCCCAGTGTGTAGTGCTCCCCTCCCTGTGTCCATGTGTTCTCATTGTTCAACATCCGCCTATGAGTGAGAACATGCGGTGTTTGATCTTCCACTCTTCTGTCAGTTTGCTGAGAATGATGGTTTCCAGGTTCATCCATGTCCCTACAGAGGACTCAAACTCATCGTTTTTGATGGCTGCATAATATTCCATGGTGTATATGTGCCACATTTACCCTGTCCAGTCCATCATCGAGGGGCATTTGGGTTGGTTCCAGGTCTTCGCTATTGTAAACAGTGCTGCAATGAACATTCGTGTGCACGTGTCCTTATAGTAGAACAATTTATAATCCTTTGGATATATACCCAGTAATGGGATTGCTGAGTCAAATGGAATTTCTATTTCTAGGTCCTTGAGGAATCGCCACACTGTCTTCCACAATGGTTGAACTAATTTACACTCCCACCAACAGTGTAAAAGTGTTCTTATTTCTCCACATCCTCTCCAGCATCTGTTGTCTCTACATTTTTTAATGATCACCATTCTAACTAGCCGGAGATGGTATCTCAATGTAGTTTTGATTTGCATTTCTCTGACGACCAGTGATGATGAGCATTTTTTCATATGTTTGTTGGCCTCATGTATGTCTGCTTTTGTAAAGTATCTGTTCATATCCTTTGCCCAATTTTAAATGGGCTTGTTTGTTTTTTTCTTGTAAATCTGTTTTAGTTCTTTTTAAATTCTGGATATCAGCCCTTTGTTAGATGGGTAAACTGCAAAAATTTTTTCCCATTCTGTTGGTTGCTGATTCACTCTAATGACTGTTTCTTTTGCCGTGCAGAAGCTGTGGAGTTTGATTAGGTCCTATTTGTCTATTTTGGCTTTTGTCGTCAATGCTTTTGGTGTTTTGGTCATGAAGTCCTTGCCTACGCCTATGTTCTGATTGGTTTTGCCTAGATTTCCCTCTAGGGTTTTTATGGTGTTAGGTCTTACGTTTAAGTCTTTAATCCATCTGGAGTTAATTTTAGTGTAAGGTATCAGGAAGGGGTCCAGTTTCTGCTTTCTGCACATGGCTAGCCAGTTTTCCCAACACCATTTATTAAACAGGGAATCCTTTCCCCATTGCTTGTTTTTGTCAGGTTTGTCAAAGATCAGATGGTTGTAGATATGTTGTGTTGCCTTCGAGACCTCTGTTCTGTTCCATTGGTCTATATCTCTGTTTTGGTACCAGTACCATGCTGTTTTTATTACTGTAGACTTGTAGTATAGTTTGAAGTCCAGTAGTGTGATGCCTCCAGCTTTGTTCTTTTGCTTAGAATTGACTTGGCTATGCGGGCTCCCTTTTGGTTTCATATGAAATTTAAGGTGTTTTTTTCCAGTTCTGTGAAGAAGGTCATTGGTAGCTTGATGGGGATAGCATTGAATCTGTAAATTACTTTGGACAGTATGGCCATTTCCATGATATTGATTCTTCCTAACCATGAACATGGGATGTTTCTCCATCTGTTTGTGTCCTCTCTTATTTCGTTGAGCAGTGGCTTGTAGTTCTCCTTGAAGAGGTCCTTTATGTTCCCTGTTAGTTGTATTCCTAGGTATTTTATTCTCTTTATGGCAATTGTGAATGGCAGTTCATTCCTGATTTGGCTCTCTTTAAGTCTGTTATTGATGTATAGGAATGCTTGTGATTTTTGCACATTGATTTTGTATCCTGAGGCTTTGCTGTAGTTGCTTATCAGTTTCACAAGATTTTGGGCTGAGATGATGGCATCTTCTAGATATACAATCATGTCGTCTGCAAATAGAGACAATTTGACTTCCTCCTTTCTTATTTGAATACACTTTATTTCTTTTTCTTGCTTGATTGCTCTGGCTAGAACTTCCAATACTATATTGAATAGGAGTGGTGAGAGAGGACATCCTGGTCTAGTGCCAGATTTCAAGGGGAGTGCTTCCAGTTTTTGTGCATTCAGTATGATATTGGCTGTTGGTTTGTCATAAATAGCTTTTATTATTTTGAGATAGGTTCTGTCAATACCTAGCTTATTGAGGGTTTTTAGCATAAAGGGCTGTTTAATTTTGTCAAAGGCCTTCTCTGCATCAACTGAGATAATCATGCGGTTTTTGTCTTTGGTTCTGTTTATGTGGTGAATTACGTTTATAGACTTGTGTATGTTGAACCAGCCTTGCATCCCCGGGACGAAACCTACTTGACCATGGTGGATAAGCTTTTTGATGTGCTGTTGCAATTGGCTTGCCAGTATTTTCTTGAAGATTTTTGCATCTATGTTCATCATGGATATCGGCATGAAGTTTTCTTTTCTTGCTGAGTCTCTGCCGGGTTTTGGTATCAGGATGATGTTGGTCTCATCAAATGATTTGGGAAGGATTCCCTCATTTTGGATTATTTGGAATAGTTTCAGAAGGAATTGTACCAGCTCCTCTTTGTATGTCTGGTAGAATTCAGCTGTGAACCCGTCTGGACCTGGGCTTTTTTTGGGTGGTAGGCTCTTAATTGCTGCCTCAACTTCACATCTTGTTATTGGTCTATTCAGGGTTTCGACTTCTTCCTGGTTTAGGCTTGGGAGGAGGCAAGTGTCCAGGAATTTATCCATTTCTTCCAGGTTTACTAGTTTATGTGCATAGAGTTGTTTGTAATAATCTCTGATGATGGTTTGAATTTCTGTGGAATCTGTGGTGATATCCCCTTTATCATTTTTTATTGTATCAATTTGGTTATTCTCTCTTTTCTTTTTTATTAATCTGGCTAGTGATCTGTCTATTTTGTTGATCTTTTCAAAAAACCAGCTCCTGGATTTATTGATTTTTTTGAAGGGTTTTTTGTGTCTCTATCTCCTTCAGTTCTGCTCTGATCTTTGCTATTTCGTGTCTTCTGCTAGGTTTTGAGTTTTTTTTATCTTGCTCCTCTAGCTCTTTCGATTTTGACGATAGGGTGTCAATTTTAGATCTCTCCTTGCTTCTCATGTGGGCACTTATTGCCATATATTTTCCTCTAGAGACTGCTTTAAATGTGTCCCAGAGATTCTGGTACGTTGTGTCTTCATTCTCATTGGTTTCAAAAAACATCTTTATTTCTGCCTTCATTTCATTGTTTATCCAGTCAGCATTCAAGAGCAAGTTGTTCAGTTTCCATGAAGCTCTGCGGTTCTGGGTTAGTTTTTGAATTCTGATTTCTAACTTGATTGCACTGTGGTCTGAGAGACTGTTTGTTATGATTTCCGTTCTTTTGCATTTGCTGAGGAGTGATTTACTCTCAATTATGTGGTCAATTTTAGAGTGGGTGTGATGTGGTGCTGAGAAGAATGTATATTCTGTGGATTTGGGGTGGAGAGTTCTGTAAATGTCTATTAGGTTTGCTTGGTCCAGGTCTGTGTTCAAGTCCTGGATATCCTTGTTAATTTTCTTCCTGGTTGATCTGTCTAATGTTGACAATGGGGTGTTAAAGTCTCCCACTATTATTGTGTGGGAGTCTAAGTCTCTTTGTAAGTCATTAAGAACTTGCCTTATGTATCTGGGTGCTCCTGTATTGGGTGCGTATATATTTAGGATCGTTAGCTCTTCTTGTTGCACTGATCCTTTTACCATTATGTAATGTCCTTCTTTGTCTCTTTTGATTTTTGTTGCTTTAAAGTCTAATTTATCAGAGATGAGAATTGCAACTCCTGCTTTTTTTTGCTCTCCATTTGCTTGGTAAATCTTCCTCCATCCCTTTATTTTGAGCCTTTGTGTATCCTTGCATGTGAGATGGGTTTCCTGGATACAGCACACCGATGGGTTTTGTCTTTTTATCCAATTTGCCAGTCTGTGTCTTTTGATTGGGGCATTTAGTCCATTTACATTTAGGGTTAATATTGTTATGTGTGAATTTGATACTGCCATTTTGGTGCTAGCTGGCTGTTTTGCCCATTAGTTGATGCAGATTCTTCATTGTGTTGATTCTCTTTACCAGTTGGCATGTTTTTGGAGTGGCTGGTACTGTTTGTTCCTTTATATGTGAAGAGCCTCTTTCAGGAGCTCTTCTAAAGTAGGCCTGGTGGTAACAAAATTTCTGAGTACTTGCATGTTCACAAAGGATTTTATTTTTCCTTCACTTATGAAGCTTAGTTTGGCTGGATAGGAGATTCTGGGTTGAAAGTTCTTTTCTTTAAGGATGTTGAATATTGGCCCCCCACTCTCTTCTGGCTTGTAGGGTTTCTGCCAAGAGATCTGCTGTGAGTCTGATGGGCTTCCCTTTGTGGGTAACCCGACCTTTCTCTCTGGCTGCCTTTAGCATTTTCTCCTTCATTTCAGCCCTGGTGAATCTGACGATTATGTACGTTGGGGTCACTCTTCTTGAGGAATATCTTTGTGGTGTTCTCTATATTCCTGGACTTCAATATTGGCCTGCCTTGCTTGGTTGGGGAAGTTTTCCTGGATAATACCCTGAAGAGTATTTTCCAGCTTGGATTCATTCTCTTCGTCGCATTCAGGTACGCCTATCAAACATAGATTTGGTCTTTTCACATAGTCTCACATTTCTTGGAGACTTTGTTTATTCCTTTTTACCCTTTTTTCTCTATTCTTACCTTCCCATTTTATTTCATTGAGTTGATCTTCGACCTCTGATATCCTTTCTTCTGCTTGGTCAATTTGGTTGTTGAAACTTGTGCATGCTTCGCGAAGTTCTCGTGCTGTGTTTTTCAGCTCCATCAATTCACTTATATTCCTTTCTATTTTGTCCATTCTCTTTTTTCAAGGTTCTTAGTTTCTTTGCATTGGGTTAGAACATGTTCTTTTAGTTCACAGAATTTTCTTACTACCCACCTTCTGAAGTCTGATTCTGTCATTTCATCACACTTGTTCTCCATCCAACCTTGTTCCCTTGCTGGCGAGGAGTTGTGATCCCTTGTAGGAGGAGAGGTGTTCTGGTTTCAGGTATTTTCATCCTTTTTGCACTGGTTTCTTCTTATCTTTATGGATTTATCCATAAAGTTGCTGGATTTCAGATTGGGTCTCTGAGTGGATGTTCTGTTTGTTGATGATGAGGTTATTTCTGTTTCTTAATTTCCCTTCTAACAGTCTGGCCCCTCTGCTGTAGGACTTCTGAGGTCCACTCCAGGCCCTGCTTGCCTGGGGATCACCTGCAGCAGCTGCAGAACAGTAAGGGTTGCTACCAGTTTTCTTCTTCTGCTGTCTTTGTCCTGGAAGGATACCTGCCAAGTGCCAGTCTGATCTTTCCTTTATGAGGTGGCTCTTTGGATATACAGGGGTCGGGGAGCTGCTTGAGGACACAGTCTGTTCTTTATAGGAGCTCAAATGCTGAGCTGTGAGCTCTGTTGTTCATTCAGAGCTGCTGGGCAGGTACGTTTAGGTCTGCTGCAGCAGAACTCATAAACTGCTTTTTGTTCCCAGGTACTCTGTCCCAGAGATTTAGGACTTTATTTATGAGTTTCTGTTGTGCTGCTGCTTTCTGTTTTTTTTCCTTCAGAGCTGCCCTGCCCAGCAAGGAGGCAGCCTAGTCACTGTCTGCCTGTAGAGGCTTTGCTGAGCTGCTGTGGGCTCCGCCCAGCTGCCGAGTGAACTTCCCTGAACTCCTGTTTATATGGGTGTAGTTACAACTGCCACAGCAATGGTGGCCCACCTCTGTATTCGCAGACTCTCTCTGTAATGACGGGTTGCCTCAGCAATGGGAGGCTGCCTCAGCAATGGTGGGTTGCCTTGGCAATGGTGGGCTGCCTCAGCATTGGCTGACTACCTCCATAGTGTTGGAGTGCCTCAGTAATGGCAGACGCGTCTCCTCCGCAGAGCTGGACTGTCCCGGGTTCAGCTGCACTTGCTGTGAAACTCTCAATCCAGAGAGTTTCTGATTGCTGTTCTTTTGTGGGTGTAGGACCAGCCGAGCCTGATTGCCTGGCTCCCTGCCTCAGAGCCTTTTTTTTTTTTAAGTTGGTTGTCCATCACCTGTTGAAGAGTCACCAGGATCTGTTTGTTTTCCCATGCGGCAACTCACTGCCCTGGCTTAAACAGCAGCACTGAGATTTGTGGCACTTTTTTTGCCCTGGAATCTACTGTTCTGGTTCCCTGTTCAGTCCCCTTTTTAAACAGATGAATGGGTGACTTCCCGTGGCTCCAATCGCCAGCCAAAAGGGCACCCGGACCAGTGTATTTTGTATGGAGAACCGCTGCGCTGTGGTACTGACAAAGCAGCGGAGCGGGGCAAAGCAGCCGCTCTGTCCGACACAGCCAGACAGGCCAAAACAGCCGTGCTGGCTGAAACAGCCCCGCTGGCGGCCCGTGGGGCTCCTCCGCCTGGGAATTTCCTAGGCTGTGGGCAATAAAAATGTGGTGTCCACTCACCCTCTGTGCTTTCACTGGGAACTGCAATTCTGAGCTGTTCCTAAACGGCCATCTTGGATCGATCCCTATGTTTTCTTATATATGTGTTTGACTCCCTTAAGTATGGCTAAGGTGGTTCACACTACTTTGTTATGCTATGTATTAATTACAATTCAGCTCAGTTTTTTTTCCTAATTTCCACTGTGATTGCTTATTTGACTCATGTATTATTTAAAAGTGTGCTCCCAACAACAAAAACATACAATCAACTTACTTTCTATCAATGGTAAACTGGGTAAAGTACCTGTGGTACATATACACCATGGAATACTATGCAGCCATGATAAGAATGAGATCATGTCCTTTGCAGTAACATGGATGGCAATGGAGGCCATTTTCTTAAGTGAACCAATGCAGGAAAAGAAAACCAAATACTCCATGTTCTCATTTAAAAGTGAGAGCTAAATATTGAGTACACACTGACACAAAGAATGGAACAAAAGACATCAGGAGAAACTCAAGGGTGGAAGGGGGCAGAAGGGTGAGAGTAAAAATAAAATCACCTTTGAAAAAGTTATAACTGATAAAATTATTACAGTGAAAGAGACCTAACCTAACTGAATCCATCTTGCTTCTAGCTCTAAGCTGTCCCTGTTCATTCCTAGGTGTAGGCTGAACTAACTTTGGGAGAAACTTAATTTATTATTTAGCTTTGAAACAAAGATAATGACAGCCCTTTCTCAAAACAAACCCCTTTCCTGCCTGGAGATTAGAGTGCTTTTGCAGGACTAACTAGCCACAAGATTAGCAATTATGGTTTAAGAGCTATGCAGCTGTAGGCTGCAAAATGTTAAAACTGCCCAAATTGCTCCTGGGTATAGCATCACTGCAAAACCTAAAATCAGTGCTTGAGATATTTTGCAGACCCTGAATTGTATGGGGGATCAGCTGGCACCACCCAGATTGATAAACTAGCTCATTTTATCTTGTGTCCACACCCAGGAACTGACTCAGCATAAGAGGAAAGCTTCGGCTCACTATGATTTTATCTCCAATCTGACCAATCAGAACTTCCAACTCACTGGCCCCCTACCCACCAAATTATCCTTAAAAACCCCAATTTCTGGGCTGGGCGCAGTGGCTCACATCTGTAATCCCAGCACTTTGGGAGGCCAAGGCATGCAAATCACAAGGTCAGGATATCAAGACAATCCTGGTCAAAATGGTGAAATCCTGTCTCTACCAAAATACAAAAATTACCTGGGCGTGGTGGCATGTGCCTGTAATCCCAGCTACTAGGGAGGCTGACACAGAAGAATCACTTGAACCAGGGAGTCAGAGGTTGCACTGAGCTGAGATTATGCCACTGCACTCAGCTGAGATTGTGCCACTGCACTCCAGACTGGTGACAGAGCAAGACTCTGTCCCCCCCCCAAAAAAAATTCTGAATTCTCAGGGACACTGATTTGAGTAATAATAAAACTCTTGTCTCCCCCAACAGCCAGCTCTGTGTGAATTACTTTTTCTCTACTGCAATTCATTTATCTTGATAAATTAACTCTGTCTAGGCAGCAGGCAAGGTAAACCCATCTGGCAGTTACAAAAATACTACCTATCAGGTACTATCCTTATTACCTGAATGATAAAATAATCTGTATACAAAACCCTGTGGCACATGATTTACCTATATAGTAAACCTTCACATGTGCCCCTGAACATAAAATTAAGGTTAAAAAATTTATATCATAGTTGGGATTTTCGTTAAGTCGATTTTAACTGCTCTTTTCAAACAAAGTAGTTATGTGAGATGCTAGATACATTAATTTACTTCACTACAGTAACCATTCTACTAGAAATGACAAGACGGATATTACCACTCACCTCACAGAAATACAACCATCAGAGAATATTATGAACACTTTTATGCACATAAACTAGAAAATCTCAAAGAAATAAATAAGTTCCTGGACACATAAACCCTCCCAAGACTGAACCAGGAAGAAATTAAATTCCTAAACAGACCAATAATAAGCACTAAAATTTAATCAGAAATAAATAGCCTGCCAAACAAACAAACAAACAAAAAAAGACAGAACCAGACAGATTCACAGATGTATTATATCATATGTGCAAAGAAGAGCTAGTACCATTTGAAATAACTGAAACTATTTCAAAAGAAAAAGAGGGTGAACTCCTCCCTCACTCATTCTGTGAGACCAGCATCATTCTGATACCAAAACCTGGCAGAGATACAACAACAACAAAAGCTTCAGGCCAATATCCTTGATTAGCATCATTGCAAAAATTCTCTACAAAATACTGGCAAACTGAGTCCAGCAACACATCAAAAAGCTTATCCACCAAAATCAAGTAGGCTTCATCCCTGGGATGCAAGTTTAGTGCAATACACACAAATCAGTAAGTGTGATTCATCTCATAAAGAAAACTAAAAACAAAAAGCACATGATTATCTCAATAGATGGAAAAATGCCTTAAATAAAATTCAAAATCCCTTCATGTGCAAGGCTTAGCGCCTGGGTGATGAAATAATCTGTACGACAAACCCCTATGACACAAGTTTGCCTAGGTAAGAAACCTGAACATTAAACCCAAACATAAACGCTTTTTAAAAAATTAAAAATACATAAATAAAATGTAGTTTCATTAAATCCAAAAGAAAAAAAAGACGCGTGTTATACAATTTTCAGGCAGTTTTGGAATTTTATATTTATCTTTTTGTTATTGATTTTAAGCTGTGGCCACTTAAAGTTTGCTAAAAATTGCTTACAGAAGCCAGATTGACGAGTAAGAGAAAAAGCATACAAATGTATCCAATGTGCATACACAGGAGCCTTCAGAATAAAGACCGAACTCAATAATATATCTCGAGGTTTATATTATTCCATCCTGAGATTATAGAAACAATGTGGGCTCAGAATGTGCCCCAAAATAGGTTTTAGTGACAAGTCAGGTTATATGAAGAAAGGAAGAAATTTGGCTAGCAAAAGTAGTCTCATTTGGTAGATGAAGCATCCTTCAGAAAAAATAAATGGTACTTTTTCTTTTAGACTTTTAAAGTTGTCAGACTCTCAGTCTTTTCTAGATCTAGGAAAGGAATAGAAAAGACCTGGCTACATTAATGGAAATTCTCTGCAGATACAAACTATTTTCCACAAAAGTCACCTTTGCAAGACCACTTCTGTTTGCTGTCTCTGCAGCAGTCATTTCAAAATATGCCAATAAATATATTTTGGGGTAAACATTTTAAATTCCTTCAAAACTAAAGAAACTATGATCAGAGAATATATTCTATATGACTTTTAACTCTGAATTTGTTGAGACTTGCTTTATGGCCCTGCGTAGTGTCAATTTTAGTAACAGTTTTACTTACACTTGGAAATAATTATACTTCAGCTTGGATGTACAGCATTCTATACCTGTTTGCCAATCTTCTGTTTAAATCTGTAATCTCCTTACTAATTCTCCTTACTATAGTCTGCTCTACAAATTACTAAAAGAGGTGTTTTAACATTTTCCTCTATTATTGTGGATTTGTCCTTTTTCTTTCTGTATTGCTATCAATTTTAACTTTCCTTTCAATATTTCTGTCTATTCAAAGTATACCTACTTTAAGCTGTATTTAGTTACTCAATTTTTAATACAGTATAAAAATTTTTGTCTAAGTGGGTTATTTAATTTACGCTTACTATAATTACCAATAGATTCGTGTTTTAATACACCATATTACCCTTTGTAACACTTATTATTTGCCAATTTTTTTTCCTTTCTTTACTTATTTTGAATGAATCAAGTAACATTCATTATTTCATTTTTCCTTTTCATATTTTGTTAGTTATAAATTTACTTTTTTACTACTCTTAGTCATTATCCTAGATAATGCAATGTTTTTTCCACTTCTTAGATTCTAATATAAATCAATCTTTTTAAAATTTTCTGTACAACATAAGAACTGCAGAATACTTACTGTTCATTGACCTTTTCTTGACTTTTGTCCTTTTTGTGTATTGTGGTTGTACATATATTTTAAACTTCGCAAAATATTATTTTTTACACCGAAAATTTTAATCTAGATTAACCCTAATATTTATCTTTTACGTTGCTCTTGATACAGTGCTGTACTTTCCTCTGTCATATTTTCCTGTTGCATGAAAGGCTTACTTCAATATATTTTTAGTAAAACCTGCTGACAATTTTCTGTGATTTTTTTTTAAACTGAGAGTGTATTTATTCGTCTTTCACAGTTGAAGAAGAGTTCTTCTGGGAATAGAACTCTAAGTTGGCAGTCATTTTCTTTTAACATTTTAAGAAAACATTCTATTTTTTTCTGCTGGCTTTAATTTCTAGTAAGTAATCAGCTAGAATATTTTTGTTACAACTTTGAAGGTCACATGACTTTTTTCCTCTAGCTGTATTCTAGATTTGTTCTTTGAGGTTTTTTTTAACTCTTCAAATTATTATTATTATAAATAAAATCGGGGGTACATGTGCAGAACGTGTAGGTTTGTTACATAGGTATACATGTTTCATGGTGGCTTGCTACACCCATCAACCTGTCTTCTACATTAGGTATTTCTCCTCATACTATCCCACTCCCACACCCCTACACCTGACAGGCCCCAGTGTATGATGTTCCCCTCTCTGTGTCCATTTGTTCTCATTGTTCAACCCCCACTTATGATTGAGAACATGCAGTGTTTGGTTTTCTGTTTCCGTGTTAGTTTGCTGAGAATGATGGTTTCCAGCTTCATCCATGTCCCCACAAGGGATATAAACTCATCGTTTCTTATGGCTGCATCGCATTCCATGGTGTATATGTGCCACATTTTCTTTATCCATTCTATTATTGATGGGCATTTGGATTGGTTTCAAGTCTTCGCTATTGTGAACAGTGCTGAAATAAATGTATATGTGATTGTGCCTTTATAGTAGAATAATTTATAATTTTTTGGGTATATATCCAGAGATGGGATTGTTGGGTCAGATGGTATTTCTGGTTCTACATGCCTGAGATATCACCACACTACCTTGCACAATGGTTGAATTAATTTACACTCCCAACACCAGTGTAAGTGTTCCTATGCCTCCACATCCTCTCCAGCATGTGTTGTTTCCTGACTTTTTAATAATCACCATTCTAACTGGTGTGAGATGGTATACATTGTGGTTTTGATTTGTGTTACCCTAATGACCAGTGATGATGAGCTTTTTTTAATATGTTTGTTGGTGGAATAAATTTCGCCTTTTGAAAAGTGTCTGATCATATCCTTTGCCCACTTTTTGATGAAGTTGTTTGGTTTTTTTCTTGTGAATTTGTTTAAGTTCTTTGTAGATTCTGGATATTAGTCTTTTGCAAGGTGAATAGATTGCAAAAATTTGCTCCCATTCTGTGGGTTTTCTGTTCAATCTGATGATAGTTTATCTTGCTCTTTAGTTTAATTAGATCCCATTTGTCAATTTTAGCTTTTGTTGCCATTGCTTTTGGTGTTTTAGTCATGAAGTCTTTGCCCCTGCCTATGTCCTAAATGGCATTACATAGGTTTTCTTCTGGGTTTTTTGTAGTTTTAGGTCTTATGTTTAAGTCTTTAACCCATCTTGAGTTAATTTTTGCATCAGGTGTAAGAAAAACGTCTAGTTTCAGTTTTCTGCATATGGCTAGTCAGTTTTCCCTATGGCATTTATTAAATAGATAATCCTCCCCCACTGCTTGTTTTTGTCAGTTTTGTCAAAGATCAGGTGGTTGTAGGTGTGTGGTGTTATTTCTGAGGCCTCTGTTCTCTCCCATTGGTTTATGTATCTGTTTTGGTACCAGTACCATGATGTTTTTGTTTCCTTTAGCTTTGTAGTACAGTTTGAAGTCAGGTAGTGTGATGCCTCCAGCTTTGTTCTTTTTACTTAGGATTGTCTTGGTTATACAGGCTCTTATTTGATTCCATATGAAATTTAAAATAGTTTTTTTCTAATTCTCTGGAAAAAGTCAATGGTAGCTTGATAAGGACAGCACTGAATCTATAAATTACTTTGGGAAGTATGGCCATTTTCACAATATTGATTCTTCCTATCCCTGAGCATGGAATGTTTGTCCATTTATTTGTGTCCTCTTTTATTTCCTTGAGCAGTGGTTTCTAGTTCTCCTTGAAGAGATCCTTCACATCCCTTATAAGTTGTATTTTTAAGTATTTTACAATTTTTGTAGCAATTGTAAATGGGAGTTGATTCATGATTTGGCTCTCTATTATTAGTGTATAGGAACGCTTGTGACTTTTACACATTGACTTTGTATCCTAGAACTTTGCTGAAAATACTTACCAGCTTAAGAAGTTTTGGGCTGAGACAATGGGATTTTCTAAATATACAATTATGTCATCTCCAAACAGAGACAATTTGACTTCTTTCTATTTGAATAAACTTTATTTCTTTCTCTTGCCTGATTGCCCTGGCCAGAACTCCCTATACTATGTTGAGTAAGAGTGGTGAGATTGGGTATCCTGGTCTTGTGCCAGTTTTCCAAGATGTTTCCAGTTTTTGTCCATTTACTATAATAATGGCTGTGGGTTTGTCATAAAGAACTTTGATTATTTTGAGATATGTTCTATCAGTACCTAGTTTGTTGAGAACTTTACCATGAAGTGGTGTTGAATTTTATTAAAGGCCTTTTCTGCATCTATTAAGATAATCATGTGATTTTTGTAATTGGTTATTTATGTGATGGACTACGTTTATTGATTTGCATATCTTGAATCAGACTTGCATCCCAGGGATGAAGCCCACTTGATCTTGGTGGATAAGCTTTTTGATGAGCTGCTGGATTCAATTTGCCAGTATTCTATTGAGAAATTTTGCATTGATGTTCATCAGGGTTATCGACCTGATTTTTTTTTATTGTGTCCCTCCAGGTTTTAGTATCAGAATGATGCTTGTCTTATAAAATGAGTTAGAAAGAATTCCCTCTTTGGAATAGTTTCATATAGAATAGTATCGGCTCCACTTTATACCCCTGATAGAATTCGGATGTGAATCCATCTGTTCCTGGGCTTTTTTTTTTTTTTTTTTTTGATTGCTCGACTAATAATTACTGCCTCAAATTCAGAACTTGTTATTGGTCAACTCAATAATTCGACTTCTTTCTGATTTAGTCTTTGGAAAGTATATGTGTCCATGAATTTATCCATTTCTTCCAGATTTTCTAGTTTACTTATGTAGAGGTGTTTATAGTATTCTTGTCAGGTAGTTTGTATTTCTGTGGGATCAGTGGTGATATCCCTCTTATAATTTTTTATTGTGTCTTTTATTCTTCTCTCTTTTTTTCTTTATTTGTCTGGCTAGTGGTCTATCTATTTTGTTAATCTTTTCACAAAACCGCCTCATGGATTCATTGATTTTTTTTTTTTTGAAGTGTTTTTTGTTTCTCTATCTCCTTCAGTTCAGTGCTAAATTTTAGTTATTTATAGTCTTTTGCTAGCTTTTGAATTTGTTTGCTCTTGCTTCTCTAGTGCTTTTAATTGTGATGTTAGGGTGTCAATTTTAGATCTTTCCCACTTTCTCCTGTGGGTACTCAGTGTTATAATTTTTCTTCTTAACGCTGTGAAAGCTGTGTCTCTGAGATTCTGGTACATGGTCTCTTTTTTCTCATTGGTTTCAAAAAACTTCTTTACTTCTGCCTTAATTTTATTATTCACCCAGTAGTCATTCAGAACCAGGTTGTTCAGTTTCTAGGTAGTCGCGCAATTCTGAGTGAGTTATTTAATCCCAAGTTCTAATTTGATTGAATTGTGGTCTAAGAGACTTATGGTTTCTATTCTTTTGCATTTGCTGAGGAGTGTTTTACTTCCAATTATGTGGTCAATTTTAGAATAAGAGTGATATGGTCCTGATAAGAATGTATATTCCATTGATTTGGGTTAGAGAGTTCGTAGATATCTATTAGATCTGCTGGGTCCATAGCTGAGTTCAAGTCCTGAATATCCTTGTTAATTTTCTGTCTCATTGATCTGTCTAATATTGACAGCCTCCCACTATTGTGTGGGAGTCTACATCTCTTTGTAGGTCTCTAAAAACTTGCTTTATGAATCTGGTCTCTCCTGTACTGGGAGCATATACATTTAGGATAGTTAGGTCTTCTTGTTGCATTGACCCTTTTACCATCACGTAGTTTTTTTTTTTTTTTTTGTCTCTTTTGATCTTTGTTGGTTTAAAGTCTTTTTTTTTTTTTTTTTTTTTTTTTGCTTTCCATTCATTTGGTACATATTCCTCCATGCCTTTATTTTGAGCCTATGAGTGTTTTTGCATGTGAGATTGGTCTCCTGAATACAGCACTACTGCAGCTCTTATAAGTCAGGCCTGGTGGTGACAAAATCTCTCAGCATTTGCTTGTCTGTAAAGGATAATATTTATCCCTCGTATATGAAGCTTGTTTGACTGGATATAAAATTCTGGATTTAAAATTATTTTTTTTTCAGAATGCTGAATATTGGCCCCAACTCTCTTCTGGCTTGTAAGGTTTTTGCAGAGATATCCGCTGGTAGTCTGATGGCCTTCCCTTTGTGGGTAACCCAACCTTTCTCTGGCTGCCCTTAACTTTTTTTTTTTTTTTTTTTTTTTTTTTTTTTCATTTCAAACTTGATGCATCTGACAATTATTTGTTTGGGGGTTGTTATTCTCAAGGAATATCTTTGTGGTGTTCTCTGTATTTCCTAAATTTGAATGTTTGCCTGTCTTGCTAGGTTGGGGAGGCTCTCCTGGAGTCTTCGTTTCTTTTCATTCTTTCTACTCTAATCTTGTTTTCACACTTTGTTTCATTAAGTTGATCTACAATTTCTGATATCCTTTCTTTTGCTTGATCGATTCAGCTATTCATACTTGTGTATGTTTCACCAAGTTCTCTTGCTGTGTTTTTCAGCTCCGTCAGGTCATTTATGTTATTCTCTAAACAGGTTATTCCAGTTAGCAATTCCTCTAACCTTTTTTCAAAGTTCTTAACTTCCTTGCATTGGGTTAGAACATACTCTTTTAGTTCGAAAGGGTTTGTTATTACCCACCTTCTGAAGTCACTTCTGTCAATTTGTCAAATTCATTCTCCATGCAGTTTTGCACACTTGTTGGAGAGGAGTTGTGATCCTTTGGAGAAGAAGAGGTATTCTGTTTGTTTGTTTTTTAAATTTCAGTCCTTTTGTGCTGGCTTTTCCTCATCTTTGTAGTTGTATATACCTTTGGTCTTTGATGTTGGTAACCTTTAGATGAGGTTTTTGTGTGGATGTCTTTTTTTCTTGATGTTGATGCTATTCCCTTCTGTTTGTTACTTTTCCTTCTAACAGACAATCCCCTCTGCTACAGGTCTGCTGGAATTTGCTGGAGGTAAACTCTAGACCCTGTTTGCCTAAGTATCACCAGTGAAGACTGCAGAACAGCAAATACTGCTGCCTGTTTCTTTCTCTGGAAGCTTTGCCCAGAGATGCACCCCGCCCCCCAGATGCCAGTTGGAGCTCTCCTGTATGAGGTGTCTGTTGACCCCTGATGGGAGGTGTCTTTCAGTCAGGATGCATGGGGGTCAGGAACCCACTTGAGGAGGCAGTCTGTCCCTTAATCAGCTTGAACATCGTGCTGCAAAATCCGCTGCTCTCTTCAGAGCTGGCAGGCAGTAACATTTAAGTCTGCTGAATTTGTGCCCACAGCTGCCCCATCCCCCAGGTGCTCTGTTCCAGAGAGATGGGAGTTTTATTTATAAGCCCCTAACTGGGGCTGCTGCCTTTCTTTCAGAGATGCCCTGCCCAGAGAGGAGTAATTTTGAGAGGCAGTCTGGCAACAGAGGCTTTGCTGAGCTGTAGTTTGCTCCATCCAGTTGGAACTTTCCAGCAGCTTTGTTTATACTGTGAGGGGAAAACCGCCTACTCGAGCCTCAGTAATGATGGATGCCCTTCTCTCCACCAACTCAAGCATCCCAGGTTGACTCCAGACTGCTGTGCTGGCAGCAAGAACTTCAAGACAGTGGATCTTAGCTTGCTTGGCTCTGTGGGGTGGGATCTGCTGAGCGAGACTACTTGTCTCCCTGGCTTCAGCTCCCTTTCCAAGAGAGTAAACAGTTCTGTCTCTTTGGCATTTTAGGTGCCACTGGGGTATGAAAAAAAAACTCCTGCAGATAGCTCCATTTCTGCCCAAACAGCTGCCCAGTTTTGTGCTTGAAACCCAGGGCCTTGGTTGTATAGGCAACTGAGGAAATCTCCTGGTCTGCAGGTTGCAAAGACTGTGGGAGAAGTGTAGTATCTGGGCCAGAATGCACCATTTCTCTCAGCACAGTCCCTCACAGCTTCCCTTAGCTAGGGGAGGGAGTTCTCTGACCCCTTGCACTTCCAGGTGAGGCAATGCCCCCCTCCACCACTGCTTCAGCTTACCTTCTGTAGTCTGTAACCACTGCTTAACCAGTCCCAATGAGATGAGCCAGGTACCTCAGTTGGAAATGCAGAAATCACTCGTCTTCTGTGTTGATCTTAGTGGGAGCTGCAGATCGGAACTGTTCCTATTTGGCCATCTTGCCAGCCACCTATTTTTGCTCTTTGTTTTTTATCAATTTTTTCCACAGCATTAGTTGTTGTTGAAATTGGGATCACTCCTTGAAACAGTAGTTTTATGTCTTTTAGAGGTATTACAAAATTCTTAGCCATTACTTCTTCAGGTAATGCTCCTTCTCCTTTTTCACTCTCACCATTTTTGGGGAATCTATTTATACCTATGTGATACGGGTTGGGTGTTTGTCTACTCTGAATCTCATGTTAAAATGAGACCTCCAGTGTTGGAAGTGGGCCTAGCGGGATGTGTTTCGATCGTGGGGGAGAATCCCTCATGAGTGGCTTGGTACTTTCCTTGTGGTAATGAGTGAGTTCTCATGCTATGAGTTCACATGAGATCTGGTTTTTAAAAACATCCTGATAGCTCCTCCTTCTCTCTCTTTCTTGCTCTTGCCATGTGATGTGCCTGCTCCCTGTTTCACCTTCAACCAGGATTGTAAACTTCCTGAAGGATCTCACCAGAAGCAGTTGCCAACATCACAATTTCTGTATAGGCTGCAGAATTGTGAGTCAAAATAAGCCTCTTTTCTTTATAAATTACAGAATCTTAGATATTCCTTTATAGAAAGGCAAATGGAATGATACACTATGCTAGACACGTTGTTCCTTATACATATCTTATTATCTCTAGTTACAACTTTTCTTTATCTGTGCTTCCTTTTTAATTATATTTTAGATTCAGAGGGTACATGTGCAGGTTTGTTATAAGGGTATATTGTGTGAATCTGAGGTTTAGACTTCTATTGCTTTTATCACCCAAATAGTAAACATAGTACCCAATAGGAAGCCCTTGAGTCCTCATTCCCTCCTCCCTTTTTGAGTACCCAGTGTCTGTTGTTCTTATCTTCATGTTTATGTATCTCCAATGTTTAGCTCCCACTTATAAGAGAGAACATGCAGTATTTGTTTTTTCTGTTTTTCTGTTACTTTGCTTAAGATAATGCCCTCAAGCTGCATTCATATTGTTGCAAAAACATGATTTTGTTCTGTATTATGGCTGCATAATATTCCACAATGCATATGTACCAAACTTTTTTTCATCAGATCCACTGTTGATAGGCAGCTGGTTTGATCCTGTGTCTTTGCTTTTATTTTCATTTGTTTATGTTATCTGTGATTTCTTTAAATGTTTTTTTTTATTTTTTGTAGAGATCTCTTACCTTGTTAGCTAGATCTATTTCTAGACATTTTTCTTTTTTTGTGTGGCTATTATAAATGAAATTGCACATTTCATTTTGCCCTCAGTTTAAATATTATTGGTGTAGATAAATGCTACTAATTTCTGTGTGTTGATTTTGTATCCTGAAACTTTACTGAACTTGTTTATCAGGACTATGAATCTTTCAGGAGTCTTTTGGACTTTCTAGCTATAGACTCATATTATCAGCAAACAGAGAGTATGACTTTTTCTTTTCATATTTGGATGCTTTTTATTTCTTTCTCTTGTCAAATTGCTCTGCTAACACTTCCAGTACTCTGCTGAACAGGAGTGGTGATAGTGTACACCTTTGTCTTTTTCCAGTTCTTAAAGAGGATACTTCCAGCTTTTGCCTGTTCAGTATTATGTTGCCTGTGTGTTTGTTATAGATAGCTCTTCATGTTTTGAGGTATGTTCCTTCACTGCCTAGTTTGTTGAGTGCTTTTATCATGAAAGGATACTGGATTTTATTGAAAGCTCTTTTCTGCATCTATGGAGATGATCACATGGGTTTTTTCTTTTTAAAAAATTCTGTTTATATGGTTAAATCAGATTTATTGAATTGTGTATGTTGAAACAAACTTGCCCCCCAGAAATAGAGATCACTTGCTTGTGAGCAATTAACTTTTTGTTGTGCTGCTAAATTTGATTTCCTAGTATTTTGTTGAGGAATTTTGTCTCTGTGTTTATCAAGGGTATTGACCTCTAGTTTGTTCTTGTTGTTGTTGTGTCTTTGCCAGATTTTGGTATCAGAATAATACTGGTTCTGTAGAATGAGTTAGGGAGAAATATTTTCTCTTTAATTTTGGGGAATAGTTTCAGTAGGAATGGTACCAGTTCTTCCTTGTATATCTTTCATAATTTAGCTGTAAATCCATCTGGTCTTGGGCTGGTTTTGGGTGGCAGGTATTTTCATTATTGATTCTAGCCTGGAAATTGTTATTGGTCTGTTCAGAGTTTCAATTTTTTTCTGATTCAATTTTGGGAGATTGTGTTTTACCAGAAATTTATTCACTTCTTCTGAATTTTCTAGTTGGTGTGTGTAGAGTTGTTCATAATATTCTCTGAGAACCATTTGTATTTCTGTGAGATAGGTTCTGATGCTAGCTTTCTCATTTCTGATTGTCCTTCTTTTGATCTCTAATTTTTTACTTTGTGCATTTAGTTAGTAGTCTGTTGATTGACTTTATCCTTTCAGTTAATCAACTTTTTGTTTCATTGATCCATGGCATTTTTTTTTCTCAATTTCCTTTCATTCTGCCCTGCTGCCATGATTTTAGTTATTTCTTTCCTTTTTCTATATTATTTATTTATTTATTTTAGCTTTGGAATGCTTGTTCTTGTTTTTCCAGTTGTTTTAGGTGCAATGTTAAATGGTTAATTTGAGATTTTTCTATCTTCTGACTGTAGGCATTTAATGCTATAAACTTTTCTGTTAATATTGCTTTTGCCACATCCCAGAGGTTTTTATATAATTTATCTCTATTGTCTTTCTCTTTTGTTATCAATTGTTTGTTTCTTATTATTATACTTTACATTCTGAGGTATGTGTGCAGAATGTGCAGGTTTATTACATAGGTATACATGTGCCATGGTAGTGTGCTGCACCCATCACCCATCACCTACATTAGGTATTTCTCCTAATGTCATCCCTCCCATAGGCATTCACCCCTAATAAACCCTGGTGTGTGATTTTCCTCTCCCCGTGCCCATGTGTTCTTATTTTTCAACTCCCGCTTATGAGTGAGAACATGGGGTGTTTGGTTTTCTGTTCTTGTGTTAGTTTGCTGAGAATGGTGGTTACCAGCTTCACCAATGTCTTTGCAAAGAACATAAACTCATCCTTTTTATGGCTGCATAGAATTCCACAGTGTATATGTGCCACATTTTCTTTATACAATTTATCATTGATGGGCATTTGAGTTGGTTCCAAGTTTTTGCAATTGTGAACAGTGCTGCAATAAACATACGGATGCATGTGTCTTTAGAGTAGAATAATTTATAATCCCTTGGATATATATCCAATGATGGAATTTCTGGGTCTAATATTATTTATGGTTCTAGATCCTTGAGGAATTGCCACACTATCTTCCACAATGGTTGAACTAATTTATACTCTTGCCAACAGTGTAAAAGTGTTCTTATTTCTCCACATTCTCTCCAGCATTTGTTGTTTCCTGACTTTTTAATGATTGTCATTCTAAATGATGTGAGATGGTATCTCATCGTGGTTTTGATTCACATTTCTCTAACGACCAGTGATGATGAGCTTTTTTTCATATGTTTGTTGGGTGCATAAATGTCTTCTTTTGAGAACTGTCTGTTCACATCCTTTACCCACTTTTTGATGTAGTTTTATGGGTTTTTTTATAAATTTGTTTAGTTCTTTATAGATTCTGGATATTAGCCTTTTGTCAGATGGATATATTGAAAAAATTTTCTCTCATTCTGTAGGTTGTCTGTTCACTCTGATGGTAGTTTATTTTGCTGTGCAGAAGCTCTTTAGTTTAATTAGATCTCATTTGTCAGTTTTGGCTTTTGTTGCCATTGCTTTTGGTGTTTTAGTTATGAAGTATTTACCCACACCTATGTCCTGAATGGTATTGCCTAGGTTTTCTTCTAGGGTTTTCATGATTTTAATTTTTATCTTTAAGTCATTCATCCATCTTGAGTTAATTTTTTTATAAAGTGTAAAGAATGGGTCAAGTTTCAGTTTTCTGCACATGGCTAGCCAGCTTACTCAACACCATTTAGCAAATAGGGAATCCTTTCCCAGTTGCTTGTTTTTGTCGGGTTGGTCAAAGATCAAATGGTTATAGATGTGTGGTGTTATTACTGAGGCCTCTGTTCCATTCCACTAGTCTATATATCTGTTTTGGTACTGGTACCATACTGTATTTTTACTGTAGCCTTGTAGTATAGTTTGAAGTCAGGTAGCATGATGCCTCCAGCTTTGTTCTTTTTGCTTAAGATTTTCTTGGCTATGTGAGCTCTTTTTTTGTTGTTGTTGTTACATATACAATTTAAAGTATATTTTTCTAATTATGTGAAAAAGTCAATGGTAGCTTGATGGGGATAGCATTGAATCTCTAAACTACTTTGAGTGGTATGGCCATTTTTACCATATTAATCCTTCCTATCCATGAGCATGGAAAGTTTCTCTATTGTTTGCATTCTCTCTTATTTCCTTGAGCAGTAGTTTGTAGTTCTCCTTGAAGTGGTGTGGGGGTTGATTAGAGTGGTAAAAGAGCTATCGGGAAGAGGAAGTCCTTTTGAAAGGTTAGAAGGTTCTGCAAAGCTTCAGGGCAGAATAAGCTGAAGGCAGCTGTTCTCTTACCCTGAGGCAGAGGGCGAGAAGTAGGTGTAAGAAAATGTAGGACAATTTATGTAAATAGGCTTGTTTACTTTTGTTGTCCAGAAACCTACCTTTGATCATCCACCTGTGAGACTCTTCCCTGCAAGGAGGGATAACAATTTTAATTGCCCAAAACACTTCCAGTGTGGAAAAATGGCAGCCGCCCTTCTGGACTCACGTGTGAGTGCAGAGGAAAATCTGAAAAAGGCCCCAAAGAAGATGATGAAAATGGCAACCAGAGCTGTAACGCCAGTGGTGGAAGAGGAGGGCACAGACGCTTCCCATAGCAAAGGTTCTATAATAGGAGGATCTATAATAGGAAGCTGTGGATCAGAATATGACTACTTTTATTCTGATGAGGAAGCAATAGAAGCTGACAGTGAGGGTGATGCTGAGTCCTGTGATGAAGAAAATGAAGATGACGCAGAATCAAATATTGGAATTAATGCGAGCTGGGCAGATGCCATGGCTAAAGTCCTCAAGAAGAAAACTCCTGAAAGTAAATCTACTATTCTGGTCAAAAATAAGAAGCTGGAAAAGGAAAAAGAAAAGTTAAAGCAAGAAAGACAAGAGACAATAAAAGAGCGTGATAATAGGATGGAGTGGGAAATGATGTGCAGAGTAAAGCCAGATGTTGTCCAAGACAAGAAGACAGAAATCTTCAAAGAATTGCAAGGAGGGGTGTGGTGCAATTATTTAATGATGTTCAGAAACATCAAAAGAACGTTGATGTGAAGGTTAAAGAAGCTGGAAGCTCTATTAGAAAGCGAACTAAGTTGATATCAACTGTTTCCAAGAAAGATTTTATCAGTGTTTCGAGAGGAATGGATGAAAGTACAAATGAGACTACCTCAAGCAGAAGAAACCAAAGGCCAAACAGACTGAAGTGAAATCAGCAGAGGGCCCAGGTTGGACGATCCTAAGTGATGGCTTCATGATGGGAGCATCTATGAAAGACTGGTACAAGGAAAGTGATGGGCCAGATGACAGCAGACCAGAATCTGCAAGTGACTCTTATGCATTAAGCACCATAGGAAATAAAATTATAATCATTTTATTTTCTCTAGAAAAATATTTCATCCCCTGATAGTTGGGGATTTATAAGGATATCATTTGTAAGAAAGTCAAAAGACTTTTGCCTCATTTCATACTTCCCCTTTTCATGTACACTTTATATATACTTTATTAAAATTATATTTTAAACACTGGTATAATTTTAAGCATCATTCATCAGAACATTTGTAAAAGGAAATATTGCTGTTTGACCAGTGAGATATGCATTTTTTCAGGGTCATATTGGTCATGTCTGTTAGTATGTTATTCCAGCATCACCAATGTTTTCAGAAATACAGTGCCAATTCATAATTAAACTCTTTCAAGTTTAAAAACAAAACAATTTTAATTATCCACAGATTTTGTTGGCTCCAGGTTTTTGGCATTATTTCTGTACTGAATAAAAGCAAGTGGCTCCAGCTTACCGAAACTGCCCACTGTGCCAGCAGTCTCCTAGGTGCTCTACACTGCATACCTGTGTCTGAGTACTCCTTGCATCTATCACTTGGCCAGGGTCTGCAGGACAGACTCAGCAGCTGGTGCTCCTTGTGAGGAGTGTTGCAACAGATCACAATAGAATCCTCAAAAATAAAGGTGAAGAGACCGTGCAGTCAATAAGTCATTGGTGCCCACTCAGGATTTCCAAGTTGGGGGGAATTTTTAAGCTTGGGTTTCATCATGGGACAACAGTTGTCAGTTCAACAGCAACAGTACATACAAGTATTGAAACAGCTGCTTAAAGCTAGTGGAGTCTCAGTTTTGCAGGCTCAATTAAGAGACCTAATGCAAACTGTTGTTTCCTATAACCCATGGTTCCCAGAAGAAGGCACACTAGACATAAAGTGGTGAGAAATCTTAAACGACATCATGCACAAGGGCAAAGAGTCCCAGTAGCATCTTTAATGTTATGGGCCTTAGTTATATCTGCTGTGGCCCCACTCTACACAGAAAAGCATAAAAAGGGAAGGGAGGAGAAACCATCACCTACCTTACTGTCTCCTCCTCTTCCTCCCTGTGCCACACCATTACCAGGTAGAGATACCAAAGAGGAAATGGAGGCTTTTCCTGAGTGTCCTCTCCCAATAAATTGGAAAAAAGACAAGGGATACAATACAGTTATGGGACCCTGTTTTAGGCAAGCAGGATTAAAAGGGGAGCTCTTGGCCTGCCCAGTGATAAAAGATCAACAAGGCAATCAGATATATGAACCCATTACTTTCAACACTTATAAAAAGATAAGACAAAGCATTAGAGGAAATGGAGCTTCTAGCCTATTTACTAAAGTATTAATTGAGGCCACAGCAAACAACTTCCATATGACCCCAAGGGCCTGATTAGTGCTAGCTAAAACAACTTTAGATGCCAGTCAATACCTCCTCTGGAGGCCAGAATTTGATGAATTATGTGAGCATAAGACCCCTGTCTCATAATGGCTACTGTTATTCCTACCCTACTCCTGACATAGCTCTCTCAAAATCCTATTTTGGTAGAATAGCAGCCTTTAAAAGGAGAGAATTACAACAATCCCATGAATTAGTTGAGGAACAATTAAGAGCCAGCCATATGGAACCATCAAACAGCCCTTGGAATTCATCCATTTTCGTCATTCCCAAAAGGTCTGGTAAATGGAGATGTTTGCACAACTTATGGACTATCAATACTAATTTACAGCCTATGGGGCCCCTTCAACAGCGGCTTTCTTCCCCCGTGGTGATTCCTTGAGATTGGCCTATAGTCATTATTGACTTAAAAGACTGCTTTTATACTATTCCCCTTGCAGAACAAGACAAGAACAATTTGTTTTTACAATACCAGCTATCAATAATGAAAGGCCAGCTCATCAATTTCATTGGAAAGTCCTTATTCAAAGAATGCTTAACAGTCCTATCATATGTCAGCATCATGTAAATCAGGCTTTGCTCCCCAGTAGAAAAGAATTTCCTAATTGCAAGATCATCCATTTTATGGATGATATCTTACTTGTGGCCCCAACAGAGCCAATACTTTTAAATTTATATGACTCTATCAAAAGGAATACACATTTAAGAGATTTAATCAGGCCGGGTGTGATGGCTTGGGTCTGTAATCCTAGCACTTTGGGAGGCTGAGGTGGGAGGATCACGAAGTCAAGAGACCAAGACCATCCTGGCCAACATGGTGAAACCTCATCTATACTAAAAATACAAAAATGAGCCGGGCATGGTGGCACACTCCTGTGGTCCCAGCTACTCGGGAGGCTGACATGGAAGAATCACTTGAACCCAGGAGGTGGATGTTGCAGTGAGCTGAGATTGCACCACTGCATTCCAGCCTGGTGACAGAGCAAGACTCCATTTAAAAAAAAAAAAAAAAAAAAAAAAGATGTAATCATAGTGACTGAAAAAGTACAAATGTCCTTTCCTTGGAAATCTCTTTGATATATACTAACTTCCCAATCAGTGAGACCTCAAAAGGTTAAATTAAATACTAGCAACTTACACACCTTAAATGACTATCAAAAATGACTGGGTGGTATTAACTGACTTCGCCCCACCTTGGGCATAACTACTGATAAATTACAAAACCTGCTTTCTATCCTAAAGGGCAATGCAGCCCTGGACTCCCCAGGTATTTAGCCATGCTGAAAAAAGGGAAATTGAGGAAATAGAGCAAGCTATTTCTCAAGGCAACTAGATCACACAGACCCATGATATTTAGTCCAATTTTTTGTTCTTCTTGCTAAACATTCCCCAAAAAGGTTAATAGGACAGATGGCCACAAGGCTAAGTTTCCTAGAATGGGTCTTTTGCCCTCATACTGGGACAAAAACATTATCTCCCTATGCCCACCTAGTTAGTAAAGTTATCTATACAGGCCTCAGATGATGCAATCAATTGCTAGGTTACAATCCTAATGTCATAAGAGCAACTTTAAGTAAAAAACAGTTTGAAGCAGTCCTGTCCCTGTCTCTAGGACTGCAAGTAGCACTCTCTGATTATGCAGGCCATACATATCTTGCCTTTCCTGCTGACAAACTACTCCAGTTCTTTTCTTGTGTTCCTATAGTTATGCCTACAAAGATAGTTCACTCCCCTATATCTAACACTTTAATACTGTTTAGTGATGTCTCTGATAAAAATGGAAAAGCGGCTATCTGGTGGGAACTGCATAACTCCCTCACTCAATCTGGATTTACTAGAACTCAGAGAGCTGAGGTTGCAACCTTAATATCGGCCCTAGAAACCTTTTCTGCTCAGCCTATCAATATTGTTAGTGACTCTGCTTATTCTGTTTATTTATTGCAAAACTTTGAAACAACCCTCATTAAGTCTATTTGCAAGACTACACTTTGTGTACTTTTTCTTTGACTTCAGCAATTGTTGGATCTGAGGACACATCCTATTTTTATTACACACATTTGGACCTACAACTCACTGCCTGACCCTCTTGTTATGGCAATGATCAAGCAGATCAGCAGGTTATCATGTCACTGCTTGACCAAGTCACCCAATCACATCAATTTTTCCACCAAAATTGGAAAAAACTAACTAAACAATTTCAAGTTACCCAAAGACTAGCTAAACATATTATTTTACAATACCCAGATTGCCAGCTCACAGGCACACCCCTCTCCTTCAACAGGCGTTAACCCTAGAGGACTACACCCTAATCAGTTATGGCAAACAGATGTTACACACGTCCCTGAATTTGAAAAACTAAGGTATGTACATGTATCCATTGATACCTATGCCCACCTAATGAGTGCTCATGCTCTTTCTGGAGAGTCTGCCCAATATGTCATTAAACACCTTCTCTCAACTTTGCATTTATGGGGCAGCCCACAAAAATAAAAACTGATAATGGTCCAGCTTATGTCAGCTCACAATTTTGCCAATTTTGTCACATGTAGAACATCCAACATTCCAGAGGCATCCCTTATAACCCCCAAGGACAGGCCATAGTAGAACGTGTCCACTCCACCCTTACAAATACACTCAGAAAACAAAAAAGGGGGAATATGAGTAAGGATTCTGCAACTCTATTGGCACAATCCTTATTTACCCTTAATTTTTAAAATTTAGATGATAAATTTCAATCAGCCATAGAAAAACATTTTGCAAAAGCCCCTCAAGACATAAAACCCATGGTTTTATGACAAGATGTAAATGGTAATGTAAGGTGTGGTCCAAATGATTTGTTAACATGGGGAAGAGAATATGCTTGTTTACATCCCCTCAGGTGCTCTTTGGATTGCAGTGTGACCCATCAATCCATACCGTGGCATGGCTAGGACCCAACTCGATACCAGAAATGAAGGAAATGGCCCTGAAGGACCCACATCCCTGAATGATGTGACTTCCTCAGGTGACACAGGCCCCAGAAATTACCTGGGGCATGCTGAAGAAGATAACTCAGGAGACTAAGTGAATCCCGCTCCAAACACAGACACCATTCACTCCATATAATTTATTCCTTCTTATGCTTTCTGTTACACAATGCAGCTCTCTTAGAGTATTAACCCTTCTTATTCTCTCACTCTGCCTGCAACCCGCACCTGTTACTCTCCAGTTGGGCCCATCTTCTGGATCTGCCTTCCTTCTACCTTGTTACTTGGTTGGGCACCTCCTTCCCAGCCTCTAACAATATGACTGCTTGGCTAAGAGATATTGACATACCCCCAGTGAGGTTCCTCAGTAATGGCAGACACTGAACTGAGGTGCCAAGTAACACCACACGTCACTCCTTGATTGGAAAAAAGTATTACTGATTATACTCATGTTTGTCTTATGTTACTTACTAATTCTAGGATGCAAAGTGAGAACACAAGCTGTAACCACTGCGCCTGTCAAACCTGTCCCTGCACTCATCTGTACTTTTAAATCAACAAAACCTGATGCAAAAAAAAAAAAAAAGGTGAGGGAAGATGTGGGGGATCCTCAGAGTGGTAACAGAAGCTATAGGGAAAGAAGCAGGCCTTTCGAAAGGTCAGAAGGCTCTGCAAAGCTTTGGGGGAGAATAAGCTGAAGGCAGCTGTTCTCTTACCCTGAGGCAGAGGGCAAGAAGTAAGTGCAAGGAAATGTAGGGGAGCTTATCTAAATAGACTTGTTTATTTATGTTGTCCAGAAGCCGACCTTTGATCATCCACATGCAAGACTGCTCCCTGCAAGTGGGGACAACAATTTTAATTGCCCACGGATTGTGTTGGCTCCAAGTTTGTGGCATTATTTCTATACTGAATAAAAGCAAGTGGTTCCAGCTTATTGAGACCGCCCACTGTGCCAGCGGTCTCCTAGCTGCTATATACTGCATACATGTGTCTAAGTACTCCTTGCCTCCATTACTCAACCAGGGTCTGTGGGACAGACTTGGCAAAGAGGTCCTTCACATCCCTTGTAAATTGTATTTCTAAGTATGTTATTCTCTTTGTAGCAATTGTGAATGGAAGTTCATTCATGATTTGTCTCTGTTTGACTATTATCAGTGTGTAGAAATGCTTGTGATTTTTGCACATCGATTTTGTATCCAGAGACTTTGTTGAAGTTGCTTATCCACTTAAGGAGATTTTGGACTGAGACAAGAGGGTATCCTTGTCTTGTGCCAGTTTTCAAAGAGAATTCATACAGCTTTTGCCCATTCAGTACAATATTGGCTTTGGGTTTGTCACAAATAGCTATTATTATTTTGAGATACATTCCACCAATACCTAGTTGATTGGGAGTTTTTAGCATGAAGGGGTGTTAAATTTTATTGAAGGCCTTTTTTTGCATCTATTGAGATAATCATGTGGCTTTTGTCATTGCTTCTGTTTATGTGCTGTATAACATTTATTGATTTGCATATGTTGAACCAGCCTTGTATCTCAGGGATGAAGCTGATTTGATCATGGTGGATAAGCTTTTTGAAGTGCTGCTGGATTCAGTTTGCCGGTATTCTATTGAGGATTTTCATAACGATGTTCATCAGGGATATTGGTCTGAAATTTTCTTTTGCGGTGTCTCTCTGCCAGGTTTTGGTATCAGTATGATTCTGGCCTCATGAAATGAGTTAGGGAGGATTTCCTCTTTTTCTATTTTTTGGAATAGTTTCAGAAAGAATGGTACCACCTCCTCTTTGTACCTCTGGTAGAATTCAGCTGTGAATCCATCTGGTCCTGGACATTTTTTGGTTGGCAGGCTGTTAATTACTGCCTCAATTTTAGAACTTGTTAGTGGTATATTCAGGGATTCTACTTCTTCCTGATTTAGTCTTGGGACAATGTATGTGTCCAGGAATTTATCCATTTCTTCTAGATTATCTAGTTTGTTTGCATAGAAGTGTTTATAGTATTGTGTGATGGTGGTTTCTATTTCTGTTGGATTAGTGGTGATATTCCCTTCATCATTCTGAATTTGAATGTTGGCCTGTCTTGTTAAATTTGGAAAGTTCTCCTGGATAATATCTATTTGATTAGAAAAATTTATTTGATTCTTCTTTTTTGTCTTCTACTAGCTTTTGAATATGTCTGCTCTTGCTCCTCTAGTTCTTTTAATTGTAATATTAGGGCATTGATTTTAGATCTTTCCTGCTTTCTCCTGTGGGCATTTAGTGCTATAAATTTCCCTCTAAGCACTCCTTTGGCTGTGTCCCAGAGATTCTGGTATGCTGTTTCTTTGTTCTCATTGGTTTGAAAGAATTTATTTATTTCTGCCTTAATTTTGTTATTTACTCAGTAGTCATTCAGGAGCAGGGTTCAGTTTTCATGCAGTTGTGTGATTTTGATTGAGTTTCTTAATCCTGAGTTCTAATTTGATTGCATTGTGTTCTAAGAGACTGTTTGTTATGACTTCTGTTTATTTGCATTTGCTGAGGAATGTTTTGCTTCCAATTATGTGGTCAACTTTAGAATAAGTGTGATATGGTGCTGAGAAAAAGGTATATTTTGTTGATTTGTGGTGAAAAGTTCTGTAGATGTCTATTAGGTCCACTTGGTCCAGAGCTGAGTGCAAGTTCTTAATATCCTTGTTAATTTTCTATCTCGTTTATCTGTCTAATATTGACAATGGAGTGTTAAAGTCTCCCACTATTATTGTGTGGGAGTCTATGTCTCTTTGCAGGTCTCTATGAACTTGCTTTATGAATCAGGTTGCTCCTGTATTGGGAGCATACACATTTAGGATAATTAGGTCTTCTTGTTGCATTGATCCATTTGCCATTATGTAATGCCATTCTTTGTCTTTTTTGATCTTTGTTGATTTATAGTATGTTTCATCAGAGACTAGGATGACAACCCCTGCTTTTTTGTTTGTTTGTTTGTTTTTGCTTTCCATTTGCTTGGTAAATATTCCTCCATCTTTTTATTTTGAGCCTACATGTGTCTTTCAACATGAGCTTTGTCTCCTGAGTATAGCACATCGATGGGTCTTGACTCAATGTTGTTGAGCTTCAGATGGAGTTTCTATGTGAACGTCCTTTCTATTGATATTGATGTTGATGCTATTCCTTTCTGGTTGTTAGTTTTCTTTCTAACAGTCAGGTCTCACTGTTGCAGGTCTGCTAAAGTTTGCTGGAGGTCTACTTCAGATCCTAATTGCCTGTATCATCAGTGGAGGCTGCAGAACAGCAAATATTGTTGCCTGTTCCTTACACTGGAATTTTCCTCCTAGGGGGGGCACCCTCCAAATGCCAGACTGAGCTCTCCTGTAGTAGGTATCTGTCGACTTTTGCTGGGAGGTGTCTCCTAGTCAGCAGACATGGGGCCAGGGATCCATTTGAGGAGGTAGTCTGTCCCTTAGCAGAGCTTGAGTGCTGTGCTGGGAGATCTGCTGCTCTCTTCAGAGCTCACCGGCAGGAACATTTGAGTCTGCTGAGTTTGCACTCACACCCATCTCCTCCCCAGGTGCTCAGGCCAGGGAGATGGGAGTTTGATCTATCAGCCCCTGAGTGGGGCTGCTGCCTTTCTTTCAGAGATGCCCTGCCCAGAGAGGAGAAATCTAGAGAGGCAGTCTGGCTACAGCAGCTTTGTTGAGCTGTGGTGGGATTAGCCCAGTTTGAAATTCCCAGTGGCTTTCTTTACACTGTGAGGGGAAAACCACCTACTCAAGCCTCTGTAATGGCAAACGCCCCTCCCCCCATCCACCCCTATCATCCCAGATTGACTTCAGACTGCTGTTCTGGCAGTGAGAATTTCAAGCCAGTGGATCTTAGCTTGCTGTGCTCCACGGGGGTGAGATTTGCTAAGCTCGACCACTTGGCTACCTGGCTTCAGCCCCCTTTCCAGGGAAGTGAATGTGTCTGTCTTGCTGGTGTTCTAGGCACCACTGGGATAAAAAAAAAAAAAAAAAATTCTCCTGCAGCTAGCTCAGTGTCTGCCCAAACAGCTGCCCAGTTTTGTGCTTGAAACCTAGGGCCCTGGTGACATAGGCATCAGAGGGAATCTGAAGGTTGCGAAGACCATGGAAAAGCATAGTATTTGGGTTGGAGTGCGCTGTTTCTCAGGCACAGTCCTTCACAGCTTCCCTTGTCAAGGGGAGGGAGTTCTCTGAACCCTTGTACTACCTGGGTGAGGCAATGCCTCACCCTACTTTAGCCCTTTGTGGGCTGTACCCACTATCTAACCAGTCCAATGTGTTAAGCCAGGTACCTCAGTTTGAAATGTCGAAATCACCTGCCTTCTGCATTGATCTCACTGGGAGCTACAGACCAAAGCTGTTTCTATTCTGCCATCTTGCCAGCCACCACTTCTATTTTCATTTGTTGCAAAAAGTTTTTAATTACTTTCTTAAATTTATTTTTTACTCAAAAGTAATTCAGAATCAAGTTGTTTAGATTACACATAATTGTGCCCTTTTTAGAGTTCCACTTGGTTCTGATTTCTATTTTTACTCTACAGTGGTCCAAGAGGATGGTTGGTATAATTTTAATTTTTTTAAATTTATTGAGACTTATTTTATAACCAAGCATGTAGTTAAACTTGGAGTACATTTTATGTACAAGTAAGAAGAATGTACAATTTGTGGTTGTTGGGTGGATTATTCTGTAGATATCTATTAGATTGAATTGGTCAAATGTCAAATTCAGGTCCAGAGTTTCATTGTTAGTTTTCTGCCTTGATGATCTGTCTAATCCCATCAGTGGAGTACTAAAATCTCCCACTATTTTTGTCTGGCTGTCTAAGCTTCCTCCAAAGTCTAGAAGTAACTTATTAATCTGTGTGCTTCCAATGTTGGGTGCATATACATTTAGCATAGTTAAATTTTGTTGGATTGGACCATATCTCATTAGGTAATGCAATTCTTATTTTTCACTGTTGTAAAAAATGTTTGTTTTACCTGATACAAAAATAGTGTCTTCTGCTTTTGTTTTCTATTTGTGTAATAAATCTTTATCCATCCTTTTACTGTGGACCTATGGGTATTATTACATGTGACATGGGTCTCTTGAAGACAGTAGAAAGATAGGTCTTGTTTTTTAATTTAATTTTCCACTTTATGTCTTTTATGTGGAGTCTTAAGATCATTTACATTCAAGGTTAATATTGATATGTGAAGGTTTGTTTTAGTCATAGTGTCATTAGCTAGGTGCTTTGTAGTCTCAATTGTGTAGTTCCTTTATAGTGTCCATGGGCTGTGTGCTTCTGTGGTAGTGAGTATCTTTCTTTAATTTCCATGTTTAGAACTTCCTTAAGCATCTCTTGTGGGATCAGACTGGTGGAGATGGATTCCCTTAGCAATTGCTGGTCAGGGAAAGACGTTTTTGCTCCTTCATTTATAAAGCTTAGTTTGGCAAAATATAAAATTCTTGGCTGTCATCTTTTTTCTTTAAAAATGGTAGAAATGGACACCCAATATTTTCTAGCCTGTAAGTTTTCTGTTAAAAAGTCTGCTGTTAGTTTGATGGGCTTCCTTTTATATGTAATATGACCTCTTTCTCTGGCTGCCTTTAAGATTTTTTCTTTCATGTTGACCTTGGTTAGTCTGATGGCTATCTGCCTTGGGGTGTCTATGCTTCGTTTGAATACTTTTTACTGACTTATCTTCTAGTTCATCAGTGCTCTAATTATCCATGCCTTAGCTGCTATTAAGCCAATTACTGAGTTCTTAATCTTAGTTATTGCATTTTCATTTCCAAAATGTCCATTTTAATGCTATTGTATATTTAATTTCTCTATTGAAATTCTATATTTTATTATATATTTTGTTGAATGTATAATCACAGTTACTTAAGGTCCAACTGTGATTATTGCAAATATAGATCTACTGTGAGTCTGTTTTCTATCCCTTTTTTAAAAAAATCTTGTCTCTATGTGCATTGGTAATTTTTTATTGAATGCTAGATATTGAATAGAGGCTCTGGATGATATTACTTTGGTATCTGGCAGATAGATAGACTAAAAGAAAGTCACCTTAATTCAGTTTAGGATTGAACTGGTTTGAAATTGTGTTTCACTCTTTATTAGAACCGGTCTAGTTTCAGTTCACCGTTATTCCTAGAAATCAGACTTCACCTGTCCCATCTGAACATATGAGGGGTTCATCAAGGCCTCTAAAATGTAAATAAGTTTTTGAGGCAAAAAAAAAATTATTTTTCTCTGTAAACTGTTAAAGCTCTGTTCATCTGCTCAACCTCTTAGTTGTGCCTGTGGCCAAGATTCCAGCCTCTTAGCTTTGCGCCAGTTACAAATTAGTAAAGGCCTTCAGAGAAAAAAAGCGGTACAGATTTCAGACTTATTTTATGCTTTTATTTCTTGGAGACCTTGTCTACTGAAATGCTGGTGGTGTTGGAAGCTCTACAATTCATTCCTCCATAATTACGTTTATTTTAACAATGTTATTGGCTTTATTTCAGATAAGATTAAACTTTCTGTAAGTTTGAATTTATAAAATAAAACTAGTAAATTGATTGACTTTTAACATAATTTTATAACTCCATGGCTCTTTCATCTAAAATACTGATTTTCAAGTTTAGAGCATAACATAAATGACCTGATGGAGCTGAAAACACACAGTACGAGAACTTCACAAAGCATACACAAGTGTCAATAGATGAATCGATCAGGCAGAAAAAAGGATATCAGAGATTGAAGATCAACTCAATGAAACAAAGTGAGAAGATAAGATTAGAGAAAAAAGAGTGAGAAGAAATGAACAAAGACTCCAAGAAATATGTGACTATGTAAAAAGACCAAATCTGTGTCTGATTGGTGTATCTGAAAGTGACAGGGAGAATGGAACCAAGTTGGGAAACACTCTTCAGGACATTATCCAGGAGAACTTCCCCAACCTCACAAGGCAGACCAACATTCAAATTCAGAAAATACAGAGAACACCACAAAAGATATTCCTCAAGAAGAGCAAAACCCAAGACACATAATCGTCTGATTCACCAAGGTTGAAATAAAGCAAAAAATGTTAAGCGTGGCCAGAGAAAAAGAGCAGGTTACCCACAAAGGGAAGCCCAACAGAGTAATGGCAGATCTCTCTGCAGAAACCCTACAAGCCAGAAGCAAATAAGGGCCAATATTCAAAATTCTGAAAGAAAAGAATTTTCAGTGCAGAATTTTGTATCCAGCCACACTAAGTTTCATAAGTGAAGGAGAAATAAAAATAAAATCCTTTACAAACAAGCAAATTCAAAATTGACCACATAATTGGAAATAAAACACTCCTCAGCAAATGCAAAAGAATTGAAGTCATAGAAAACAGTTGCTCAAACCAAAGTGTAATCAAATTAGAACTCTGGATTAAGAAACTCAATCAAAACTACACAACTACATGAAAACTGAACATAGGTATACACATGCCAGGTGATTTGCTGCATCCATCCCCTCATCATCTACATTAGGCATTTCTCCTAATGCTAGCTTTTCCCAATTCGTCCACCTCCTGTTATCCCTCCCTCAGCCCCCTCATCCCCTGACAAGCCCTGGTGTGTGATATTACTTTCCCTATGTCTATGTGTTCTCATTGTTCAACTCCCACTTATGAATGAGAACTTGCTGTGTTTGGCTTTCTGTTCTTCTGTTAGTTTGCTGAGAATGATGGTTTCCAGCTTCATCCATGTCCCTGCTAAGACATAAATAATCTTTTTTATGGCTGCATAGTATTCTGTGGTGTATATGTGCCACATTTTCTTTATACTGTCTATCACGTAATGGGAATTTGGGTTGGTTCCAAGTCTTTGCCATTGTGAACAGTGCAGCAATATACACATGTGTCAATGTGTTTTTATAGTAGAGTGATTTATAATCCTTTGGATATATGCCCAGTAATGGGATTGCTGCCTCAAGCATATTTCTAGTTCTAGATCCTTGAGGAATTGTCACACTGTCTTCTACAATGGTAGAAATAATTTACACTCCCACCAACAGTGTGAAAGCATTCCTATTTCTCCACATCCTCTCCAGCACCTGTTGTTTCCTGACTTTTTAATAATCTCAATGTGGGTTTGATTTGCATTTCTCCAATAACCAGTGATGATGAGCGTTTTTCCATATGTCTGTTGGCTGCATAAATGTCTTCTTTTTAGAAATGTATGTTCATATTCTTCATCCACTTTTTGATGGGGTTGTTTGTTTTTTTCTGGTAAATTTGTTTAAGTTATTTGCAGATTCTAGATATTAGCCCTTTGTCAGATGAACATATTGCAAAAATTTTCTCCCATTCTGTAGGTTGCTTGCTCACTCTAATAATAGTTTCTTTGGTTGTGCAGAAGCTCTTTAGTTAATTAGATCCCATTTGTCAATTTTGGTTTTCATTGTCATTGCTTTTGGTGTTTTAGTCATGAAGTCTTTGCCCATGCCTATGCCCTGAATTCTTTTGCCTAGGTTTTCTTCTAGAATTTTTATGGCTCAAGGTCTTATATTTAAGGCTTTAATCCATCTTGAGTTAATTTTTGTATAAAATGTAAGGAAAGGATCCAGTTTTGGCTTTCTGCATATAGCTAGCCAGTTTTCAAAACACCATTTATTAAATGGGGAATCCTTTCCCCATTGCTTCTTTTTTTGGGTTTCTCAAAGATCAGATGGTTGTAGATGTGTGGCATTATCTCTGAGGCTTCTGTTCTGTTCCACTTGTCTTTATAACTGATTGGTCTATATATGTTTTGGTACTACTACCATGAGAGCACTTCCTATGATTTCCATTATTTTGCATTTACTGAGGAGTGTTTTACATCCAATTATGTGGTCAATTATAGAATACGTGCAATGTGGTGCTGAGAAGAATATGTATTCTGTTGATTTGGGGTGGAGTGTTTTGCACATTTCTATGAGGTCCACTTGGTCCAGAGCTGATTTCAAGTCCTGGATATCCTTGTTGATTTCCTATCTATTTGATCTGTCTAATGTTGACAGTGCAGTGTTGAAGTCTCTCAGTATTATTGTGTGGGAGTCTAAGTCTCTTTGTAGGTTTCCAAGAACTTGCTTTATAAATCTGGGTAACCTTGTATTGGGTGCATATATATTTAAAATGGCTCTTCTTTTTTCATTGATTTCTTTACCATTATGTAATTCAATCTTGGTAGGTTGTACAGGGGTCTTCAAAATGTTCATGAAAATGCATATGATGAAAAAATATGCATAGATTTAAAAATGTTTGCACCAAAATAAACTCACAAATTCATTATAATATGTATAAGCAGACTCTATTTTGAGGCATAAGAAAGACAAGGCACCAGTTTGAAAAAAGCCCCTATCAGAGCAACATAAATTTTGCTAAAATCGAAGCAAGAACAAACATTAAATTTATGATAAAATTTGGATAGTAGAATGGCAAAATCATTGATGACTTACAAAAAGCAAATGAATCAGCAGTTTACAAATGGATATCGCATTTTAAGAAGAGACAATTTGATGTTGAAAATGAATCTCACAGACCATTTGGATCAATTTGTAAGGAAAAACATAAATCTTAGGTGTGCCCTAATTGAAGAGAACTGATAACAGCACAAACAATAGCCAACACCATAAACATCTCAATGGATTCAGCTTACACATTTCTGCCCTGCCTCCCACCACCAAGAAAAAGAAAGAAAAAGAAAATAGACTTTTCACTCAATGGTTGCCAAAACTGCTGTGCATACATCAGCTACAGACAAAAACAGAGCCTTCAATGGAAATTTTAAACAAGCAGGATCAAGATCCTGAAGCATTTCTTTAAGGAATCATATTACAGGAGGCGACACATAGCTTTACCAGTATGATCCTGCAAATAAAGCAAAGTCGAAGCCATGGCTGCCAAGAAGTGGAAGTGGGGTCTAGTCAAAACACAACAAGACCATTAAAGAACAAAGGTAATGGTAAAACTTTTCGGTGTGCTTAATGCATTTTGCTGTTGACTTTTGTGAGGGCCAAAGAATGAAAATATCTGCTTATTACGAGAATGTTTTCAGAAATTAGGCAAATCTTTAGCAGAGAAACACCCAAGGAAACTTCAATAAAGTGTCCTTCTCCACCATGACAATGTTCCTACTCATTTCGCTCATCAAACAGTGGCAATTTTGTAATTTTGCAAAATTTGTTGATGTGAATCACATTTATTTATTTGGATATGTTGAACCGTTCTTGTATTCCTTGTATGAATCCCACTTGATGACGCTGTATTAACTTTTTGATGTGCTGTTGAATGTGGTTTACTAGTATTTTGTTGAGGTTTCTGTATCAATGTTTATCAGAGATATTGGCCTATAGCTTTATTTTTTATTTATTTATTTATTTATTTATTTATTGTTCTTGTCTGGTTTTGATTTCAGGGTGATGCTGACCTCTTGGTTAGGAACATTCCCCACCCCCTTCCATTTTTGAATAGTTTCAAGAGGATTATTATTAGTTCTTCTATGTAAATTTATAGAATTTGGCTGCGAATTCATTCAGTCTTGGGCATTTCTTTGCCAGGAGACGTTTTATTCCTGATTCATTCTTACTACTCGTTATTGGTATGTTTAGGTTTTCTATTTCTTCCTGATTCAATCTTGTACGTTGTATGTTACTGAGAACTTACTCATCTCCTCTAAATTTTCCAGTTTGTCAGCATATAGTTGTTCATAATAGTTTCTAATGATCTTTTGTATTTCTCTGATATCCGTTGTAATGCCTTCTTTTTCATTTCTGATTTTATCTTAGTCTTCCCTTTGTTCATCTAGTTAGTGGTTTATCAATTTTGTTTATATTTTTGAAAAGCCAACTTTTTATTTTTTTGATTCTTTGTATTTTAATCTCTGTTTTACTTAATTTTTCTTTGATTATTATTATTTCTTTTCTTCTGTTTATTTGCAGTTTGGTTTGTTCTTGCTTTTCTTGTTCCTTGAGATGCACTATTACATTATTAATTTGTAATCTTTCTGCTTTTTAAAAGTAGATATTTATTGCTATAAGCTTCCTTTTTAGCCCTGCTTTTGTTGTATTCCATAGTGTTTGGTGTGTTGTGTTACCGTTTTATTTGTTTCAATAATTGTTTTATAATTCTGTCTTAATTTCTTTGTTGACACAATGGTCACTCAAAAGAATGTTGTTTAATTTTCATGTATTTCTATGGTTTCCAAATGTGTAAACACTCTCAACAAAACAATATCAAACTTAATTCAACAGCACACTAAAAATACAATGCATCATTATCAAATGGGATTTATCCCTAGGATACAAGTATCATTCAACATATGCCAATAAATAAATGTGATATACCACATTAACAGAATAAAAGAGAAAGATCATATGATCCTCTCAACAAATTCAGATAAAGCATTTGACACACTCCAGCATCCCGTCATGAAGCAATTCTCAATCAACTGGGTATAGAAGAAAAGCCTGTTAACAAATAAGGCCATGTATGACCAACCCACAGCTGTTATTACTCAATCATAAGGAGCAGAACTTTTTTCTCTAAAATAAGAAACAAGACAAAAGTGCTCACTCTTACCACTTCTATTCAACACAGTAGTGGAAGTCTTAGCTATAGCAAAAGGAAAAGAAAAGTGCCATCCAAATGTAAAAAGAAGTAAAATTATCTCTGCTTGCAGATGACATAATCTTGGATACAGCAAATTATAAAGATTCCAACAATAAATGTGTTGGATACAGCAAATTCTAACAATTCCAACAATAAGTGTGCTGGAAATAAGAAACACATTTAGAAAACTAGCAGGATATAAAATCAATATTCAATAATCAGTGTATTTCTATACACTAACAACAAACTCTGAAATCAAATTTCTAAAAAATCTTATTTAAACATCATCAAAATAATAAAATATGTAGGAATACATTTAACCAAGGATTTGAAAAAGTCTGCACCTTAAAAATTATAAGACACTGATGAAAAAATGAAGGATAGACACAAAGAAATGAAAAACGTCCTTTGTGCATTTTCTGGAAAATTAATATTGTTAAATGTTCATAATTTACAAAATGATATAGGGATTCAGTGTGATTCCTATCAAAATTTCAATGGCATTTTTCACATAAATAGGATAAACAATTCTAAAATTAGTATGGAACCACAAAAGACCTCAAATACCCAAAGCAATCTTCAGAAAGAAAAAAGCTAGAGTCTTCACACTTCCTGATTTCAAATTATATTACAATGCCACAGTAATAAAAAGAATATAGTATTGGAATTAACAACTGACACATAGACCAATGAAACAGAACTGGACCCCAGAAATAGATTCACACATATACTATACTATCTTGGTATCCTTGATAAGGATACCAAGATTGCATAATGGCAAAAAGATAAGTTTCAATAAATGGTATTGGGAAAAATGTATATCCACATGCAAATCAATAAACTTAGATTCTTCTAACACTCACAAAAATCTACTAGAAGTAAATTAAAAATGTAAACATAAGACTAAGAAGCATAAAACTTCTGGAAGACATGGGTGGAAAACTCCTTCATAGTGATTTGGCAATTATTTTTGGATCCAACACCAAAAACACAAGCAACAAGACAAAAATAAGCAAGTATAGCTACATCAAACTGAAAATCTTCTGCATAGCAAAGGAAACAACAGAATTTAAAAAGTACCATATGAAATGGGCCTAGAAATGGCCAATAGATACAGGAAATGGTGCTGAACTTTACTAATCGTCAGTGAAATGCAAATTAAAAGATATTACCTTATACCTGTTATAATGGCTGTTGTCAAAAAGACAAGGAATAAACAAGTGTTGGCAATGATGCAGAGACAAAGGAAGCATTTAACACTATTGGTGGAAATGTCCATTGTTATGGTCACTATGGGGTAGAGTATAGAGGAGCCTTCACAAATTAAAAACACAACCACCATATAATCCAGCAAATTAAAAACACAAATCAAAAATACAACCACCATATAATCCAGCAATCTCACTTCTGCATATATATCCAAAGGAAAGAAAATTAGTATCACACAGAGATACTTTCACTATTATGTTTATTGCAGCTTTATTCATAATAGCCAAGACCAGGGAACAAAGTCTTCCAGCATATGGATAAATGAATAAAATAATTGTGAGACACATGTATAAAATGGAATATTTCTCCTAAAAAAGAAAGAATTTCTGCAATTTGTAACAATATGAGTAAGATTTGAAGTCATTGTGTTAAGTAAAATAAGCCAGACACAGAAAGGCAAATACTGCATGATCTTACTTTTATGTGGAATCAAAAAAAAAAAAAAGAAAAGAAAAGAAAAATGAAAGTCAAATGCATTAGAAAGAGAGTAGAATGTTGATTACCAGTGTCTGGAGGTGAGGGACGTGGAGAGATATTGGTCAAAGGGTGTAAACAAATCCTACAGTTATAGGATGAATAAGTCTGTAGACTAATTTACAGCATGGTAACTAGTTAGCAGTAACATATTATAAACTTGAAACCTTCTAAGAAACTAGATCTTAAGTATTCTCACCACACATAAAAGTAACGATGTGAAATGGTAAATATGTTAATTAACTTGGTTGTGGCAATTATTTTATAATGTATACATATATCAAATCATTACCTTCTATATCTGAGCTAAGCTACCATTGTCTGACTGAAAACTCATTCTTAAGAGGACATGCTTGAGAAAGGCTTAGAGGCCACAGACTTATCTCCTGCTGATGCTACTTCTACAAAGTCATCACTTAAAACCAGCTAAAGATTATCTATTTCATAGGATATTGCAAATGGCAAGAAGCAGCTAAAACATATCAGCGCTAGAGTTAGGGTCTCTATTATCATGAGGTTTGGCTTACAAACTATCACTAGCAAAATTACTAACAAATATTCTTCCATAGCACAAATCGGGTTACTAGCTTTCTAGCCTACATTTTTTGTGTTCTCTCTGCATGCTAGTCATATAGCAGTACCACAACTCTCATACCAAATTTTATATTAATTAATATATATAATGAAACTGACATAAAAAAGAGACCACAAAATACAATGGATTCAAAAGGTAGAATCTTATTTCTCACATAAAATTCACGTAAGTAGGAGGAGGAAGGTAGAGCAAGATAATCAAATAGAATCCTCTTGCAATTGTTCCCCCAACCCCACAGGAAAACCAAATTGAACATTTGTTTAAAAACAAAAGAAGCCTCCTTTTATAAAACCCAAAAATCAATTGAGAAATCACAGTACTTATTATTAACACCATATTAAGAAAAGAGGCAGACTTCCAGGCAAGATGGCCAGATAAGAACAGCTCCTGTCTGTAGCTCCCAGCAAGATTGATGCATAAGGTGGGTGATTTCTTCATTTCCAACTGAGGTACCCAGTTTATCTCATTGGGACTGATTGGACAGTGGGTGAAGCCAAGGGGTCAAGGGATTCAACTCCCCTAGCCAAGGCAAGTCATGAGAAACTGTACCAGGAGCAACAGTACATTCCAGCTTTTCCCATGATCCTCACAACCAGCAGACCAGGAGATCCCCTCTGGTGCATATGACACCAGAGTCCTGGAATTCAAGCACAAAACAGGGTGTCTGTTTGGGCACACATCGAGCTAGTGGCAGGAGTTTTTTGTTCATATCCCAGTGGCACCTGTAATGGCAGTAAGACACACAACTGTTCACTCCTCTGGAAAAAAGGGCTTAAGCCAGGAAGCCAAGTGGTTGCCCTCAGTAGGTCCCACCCCATGGAGCCCAAATAGCTAAGATCCATTGGCTTTAAACTCACTGCCAGTACAGCAGTCTAGGGTTGATCTGGGTCACTGGAGCTGGGTGGGAGGAGGGGTGTCTGCCATTGCTGATGCTTGAGTAGGTGGTTCTACCCCTCACAGTGTAAACAAAGCCACCAGGAAGTTTGAACTGAGCAGAGCTCACTCAGCTCAGCAAGGCCTCTGAGGAGAGGCTACCTCTTTAAATTCCCCCTCTGGGCAGGGCATCTCTGAAAAAAAGGCAGCAGCCCCAGTCAGGAACTTATAGATAGAATACCCATCTCCCTGGTACAGAGCACCTGGGGGAAGGAAGTCTGTGAGTGCAGCTTCAGCAGACTTAAACATCCCTGCCTGAAAGCTCTGAAGAGAGCCATGGATCTCCCAGCACAGCGTTCAAACTCTAATAGGGGAAAGACTGCTTCCTCAAGTGAGTCCTTGACTGGGAGACACCTCCCAGTAGGGGCTGACAAAAAACTCATACAGGAGAAATCTGGCTGGCATCTGGCAGGTGGCCCTCTGGGACAAATCTTCTAGAGAAAGGAACAGGCAGCAATCTTTGCTGTTCTGCAGCCTCCACTGGTGATAATCCAGCAGAAATGGTCTGGAGTGGACCTCTAGCAAGCTCCAGCAGACTTGCAGCAGAGTTACTGCTAGAAGGAAAACTAACAAACAGAAAGGAACAATCACAAGAAGGACGTCCACTCAGTTACCCCGTGTGAAGGTCACCAACATCAAAGACCAAAGGTAGATAATTCCAGGAGGATGGGGAGAAACCAGCACAAAAAGTCTAAAAATTCCAAAAACCAGAACACTTCTCCTCCTTCAAAGGATCACAACTCCTTTCCAGCCACAAAACAAAATGAGACAGAGAATGAGTTTGATGAATTGACAGAAGTAGGCTTCAGAAGGTGGGTAACAACAAACTCCTCTGAGCTAAAGGAGAATGTTCTAACCCAATGCAAGGAAGCTAAGAACCTTGAAAAAATGTTAGCTGAATTGCTAAATAGAATGACCAATTTAGAGAAGAGCATAAATAACTTGATGGAGCTGAAAAACACAGCATGAGAACTTCATTAAGCATACACAAATATTAATAGTCAATTTGATCAAGCAAAAGAAAGGGTATCAGAGACTGAAGATCAACTCAATGAAATAAAACAGGAAGACAAGATTAGAGAAAGAAGAGTGAAAAAAAACAAAGCCTCCAAGAAATATGAGACTATGTGAAAAGACCAAATCTGCATTTGATTGGTGTACCTGAAAGTGAGAGGGAGAATAGAACCAACTTGGAAAACACTCTTCAGGATATTATCCAGGAGAACTTCCCCAACCTCACAAGGCAGGCCAACATTCAAATTTAGGAATTACAGAGAACACCACGAAGATATTCCTTGACAGGAGCAACCCAAGGCACATAATCACCAGATTCACCAAGGTTGAAATGAAGTTAAAAATGGTAAGGGCAGCCAGAGAAAAAGGTCGGATTACCCATAAACAGAAGCTCATCAGACTAACAGCAGATCCCTCAGAAGAAACCCTACAAGCCAGAAGAGAGTAGGGCCAATATTCAACATTCCCAAACAAAAGAATTTTCAACCCAGAATTTCATATTCAGCTAAACTAAGCTTCATAAGTGAAGGAGAAGTAAAATCCTCTACAAACAAGTAAATGCTGAGAAATTTTGTCACCACCAGGCCTGCCTTACAAGAACTCCTGAAGAAAACACTAAACATGGAAAGAAATAACCAGTATCAGCCACCACAAAATCACACCAAATTGTAAAGACCATTGATGTTATGAAGAATCTCCATCAGCTAATGGGCAAAATAACCAGCTAGCATCATAATGACAGGATCAAATTTATACATAACAACATTAACCTTAAATGTAAATGGGCTAAATGCCACAATTAAAAGACACAGACTGACAAATTGGATAAAGAGGCAAGACCCATCAGTGTGCTGTATTCAGGAGACCCATCTCACATGCAAAGACAAATATAAGCTCAAAATAAAGGGATGGAGAAAGATTTACCAAGCAAATGGAAAGCAAAACAAATCAGGGGTCTCAATCCTTGTCTCTGACAAAACAGACTTTAAAGCAACAAATATCAAAAGAGACAAAGATGGGCAATATATAATGGTGAAAAGATCAATGCAACAAGAGCTAACTATGTTAAATATATATGCATCCAATACAGGAGAGCTCAGATTTGTAAAGCAAGTTCTCAGAAACTTGCAAAAACACTTAGACTTCCACACAATAATAGTGGGAAACTTTAACACCCCACCATGACTAGCAGACAGATCAATGAGACAGGAAATCAACAAGGATACCCAGGACTTGAACTCAACTCTGCACCAAGTGGACTTAATAGATATCTACAGAACTCTCCACTCCAAATAAACAGAATACACATTCTTCTCAGCACCACATCACACTTATTCTAAAATTGACTACATAATTAGCAGTAAAACACTCCTCAGCAAATGCAAAAGAATGGAAATAATAATAAACAGTCTCTCAGACCAAAATGCAGTCAAATTAGAACTCAGGATTAAGAAACTCAATCAAAACCACACAACTACATGGAAACCGAACAACCTGCTCCTGAATAACTACTCGGTAAATAATGAAATGAAGGCAGAAATAAAGATTTTTTTGAAACCAATAAGAACAAAGACACAATGTACCAGAGTCTCTGGGACACATTTAAAGCAGTGTGTAGAGGGAAATTTATAGCACTAAATGCCCACAAGAAAAAGTTAAAAAAAAACTAAAATCGACAACCTAATATCACCATTAAAAGAACTAGAGAAACAAGATCAAACAAATTCAAAAGCTAGCAGAAAATGAGAAATAACTAAGATCAGAATAGAACTGAAGGAGACAGAGACAAAAAAAAAACCTTCAAAAAAATCAATGAATCCTGGAGGTGCTTTTTGGAAAAAATCAAAAAAAATAGACCATCCAGGCTAATAAAGAAGAAAAGAGAGAAGAATCAAATAGAAGCAATATGAAATGATATAGGGGATATCACCACTGATCCCACAGAAATACAAACTACCCTCAGAGAATACTATAAACACTTCTATGCAAATAAACTAGAAAATCTAGAAGAAATGGACAAATTTCTGGACACATACAGCCTCACAACACTATACCAGGAAGAAGTTGAATCCCTGAATAGACCAATAACAAGTTCTCAAATTGAGGCAGCAATTAATAGGCCACAAACCAAAAAACATCCAGGTTCAGAGGGATTCACAGTCGAATTCTACCAGAGATAATAAAAAAAAAAAAAAAAAAAAAAAAAAAAAAAAAAAAAAAAAAAAAAAAGAGCTGGTACCACTCCTTCTGAAACTATTCCAAACGATGGAAGAGGAACTCCTCCCTAACTCATTTTATGAGGCCAGCATCATCCTGATAACAAAACCTGGAATAGACACAACAAAAAAAGAAAATTTCAGGCCAACATTCCGGATGAACATTGATGCGAAAATACTCAATATAATACTGGCAAAGTGAATCCAGCAGCACATCAAAAAGCTTATCCACCACAATCAAGTCAGCTTCATCCCTGGGATGCAAGTCTGCTTCAACATATGCAAATCAATAAATGTAATCCATCACGTAAACAGAACCAATGACAAAAACCACATGATTATTTCAATAGATGCAGAAAAGGCCTTTGACAAAATTCAACAGCTCTTCATGCTAAAAACTCTGAATAAACTAGGTATTGATGGAATGTATCTAAAAATAATAAGATTTATGACAAACCCACAGCCAATATTATACTGAATGGGCAAAAACTGTAAGCATTCCTGCTGAAAACCAGCCCAAGACAAGGATGCCATCACTAACCCCTCCTATTCAACGTAATATTGCAAGTTCTGGCCCAGGCAATCAGGCAAGAGAAAGAAATAAAGCATATTCAAAAAGGAAGCAATGAAGTCAAATGGTCTCTGTTTGCAGATGACATGATTATGTGTTTAGAAACCCCATCATCTCAGCCCAAAATCTCCTTACTGAGAAGCAACTTCAGCAAAGTCTCAGGATACAATATCAATTTGCAAAAATTACAAGCATTCCTATACACTAATAATAGACAAACAGAGAGTCAAATTATGAGTGAACTCCCATTCACAATTGCTACAAAAAGAATAAAATACCTAGGAATACAACTTACAAGGGATGTGAAGGACCTCTTTAAGGAGAATTATAAATCACTACTCAAGGAAATAAGAGAGGACACAAACAAATGGAAAATCATTCCATGCTCATGGGTAGGAATAATTAATATGAAAATGGCCTTACTTCCCAAAGTAATTTGTAGATTCAATGCTATCCCCATCAATCTATCACTAACATTCTTTTCAGCATTGGAAAATTACTTTAAATTTCTTATTGAGCAAAAAAAGAGTCTGCATAGCCAAGACAATCCTAAGCAAAAATAACAAAGCAGGAGGCATCATGCTACCTGACTTCAAACTATACTACAAGGATACAGTAACCAAAACATCATGGTTCTGGAACAAAACTTACATCTTATACAAAAATTAACTCAAGATGGATTAACGACTTAAACATAAGAACTGGAACCATAAAAACCCTAGAAGAAAACCTAGGCAGTATCATTCAGGACATAGGCATGGGCAAAGACTTCATGACTGAAACACGAAAAGCAATGGTAACAAAAGCTAAAATTGACAAATGGGATCTAATTAAACTAAAGAGCTTCTGCACAGCAAAAGAAACTATCATCAGAGTGAGCAGGCAACCTAGAGAATGGAAGAAAAATTTTGCAATAAATTCATCTGACGGAGGTTTAATATCCAGAATTTACAAGGAATTTACATGAATTTATAAGAAAAAAAATTCCATCAAAAAGTGGGCAGAAAATATAAACAGACACTTCTCAAAAGAAGACATTTATGCAGGAAAAGTTCATCATCACTGGTCATTAGAGAAATGCAAATCAAAACCACATTAAGATACCATCTCATGGCAGTTACAATGGTGATCATTAAAAAGTCAGGAAACAACAGATGTTGGAGAGGATGTGGAGAAAAAAGAATACTTTTACACTGTTGATGGGAGTGTATATTAGTTCAACCATTGTGGAAGACAGTGTGGTGATTCCTTGGCCCAGCAATCCAATTACTGAGTATATACTCAAAGATTTGTAAATTATTCTACTCTAAAGACAGATGCACATGCATGTTTATTGCTGCATGGTTCACAATAGCAAAGACTTGGAACCAACCCAAATACCCATCAAAGATATACTATATAAAGCAAACATTGCACATATACACCATGAAATAATATGCAGCCATAAAAAAGGATGAGTTCATGTCCTTTGCAGGGACATGGATGAAGCTGGAAACCATCATTCTCAGCAAACTAACACAAGAACAGAAAACCAAACACCACACATTCTCACTCATAAGTGGGAATTGAACAATGAGAACACATGGACACAGGGAGGGGAACATCACACACTGGGGCCTGTAATGGGATGTGGGGCTAGGAGAGGGATAGCATTAGTAGAAATACTTAATGTAGAAGATGGGGTGATGGGTGCAGCAAAACACCATGACATGTGTATACTTATGTAACAAATCTCCACGTTCTGTACATGTACTACAGAAGTTAAAGTATAATAAAAAAAAATTAAAGATTTTTAAAAAAGAAAAATAAAAGAGGCACTAGAGAGGGTAGGAAAGACAGTATAGAATCACATACACAACGCCTTCCTCATCCCCCAGCAGTAGCCGCATGGCATGAAGACAGAATCTCTGCTGTCTGGGGAGGGAGAGTGTAGTGCTTGTGGGACTTGGCATTGAAACTCAGTGCTGCCCTGTCACAGTGGAAAGCACCATAGACAGAACTCAGCCAGCATCCCTGGAAGGAGATTTAGACCAGCCCTACAGAGAAGCAAATTGTACATCCCAGCAGTTGGAACCTGCCACAAACCCTGCCACAGTGAACTAAAGTATTCTGGGCAAGTTCTGGTACTGTGCTGGGCTCTAACCCAGTGAACTTTGGGTGCATGCTACTTAGTGAGATATGGGCTGGGGTGGCCAAAGGAGTGCTTGCATTACTTTTCCCTTAACTCTAGGGAACACAGCTCATGGCTCTGGGAGAGACTCTCTCTCTATTTGAGGAGAGGAGAGTAAAGAGGACTTTGTCTTGCAACTTGGTTACCAGCTCAGCCATAGTAGGATAAGGCATCTGACAGAGTTCTGAGGCTCCCATTCCCAGCCTTAGTTCCTGGATAATATTTTGAAACACATTCTGGACCCAAATGGAATTCACTGCCTTCAAGGGAAGGATCCAGTTTTTGCAGAATTCATCATGAACTGACTAAAAATCCCTAGGGCCCTCAATAAGCAGCAGTGGTAGCTAGTCAGTATTCACTGTGGGCCTTGGGTGAGACTCAAAACCGTGCTGACTTCATAAGCAGTTGTGGCAGCTATGGGGAGGGACCCCTTCCTCTTGGGCAAAGGAGTTAGAAGAGTAAAGAAAAGTTTACTTGAAGCTTGGGTAACAGCTCAGCCACATTGGGGTTTTACCTCCTGGATGGCATATCTGGATTTGTCCTGGGACAGAGTGTTAAAATGCATGCTTTGAATGAAGAGACCCACCCAAACAGGCTTTGTGTGAGCAACATGGCTGTTTATTCACCTGGGTGCAGGTGGGCTAAGGCTGAAAAGGACATTAGCGAAGGGTGGTGGGATAGGAGTTGGTTTTATAGGTTTGGGATGGGCAGTGGAAAATTACAGAGTAAGATCAGTTACAGTGGTGGGGATAGGGTCAAGGAGTATACATGACCATAAGTTCAGTTACAATGGCGGGTGGGGTAAGAGTAGTTAAGATGGTAGGGTGGGGCAAGGAGTATTCACATTGTCATAATAACAGTTAAGATGGCAGGGTCCGGTAAGCCATCTTAACCAGAGGAAACTATCAGGGATAATGGCTATCAGGGATAATGGCGAAAGAATGCAGGCAGTGGGTGGGGGGTGATCAGTCCAGGCAGGCAAGACTTCAGAATTTCCGGGTCTGGGCTTGCACATGGAGGCCTGACAAAGAGAAGAGCCCATTGCCCTGAAGAGAGAGACTCAGTGAGGCAGGAGAATAGAACCTGAAGACAGGGATCCTAAGGACTTCCTAGAACTAAATCAAATGATAACACTTTTGCTATGATAGGAAATATCATCTTTATCTACATACGGCATACACCAAATAGCTCGTGAAAACCTATAGAGGGTATTTAATCCCCAGAAAATTCTGTAACCAGGCCCTTGAGTTGCTTGCCCAGGCTTGCTGAAGAGCCCTCGGGCCTCCAGTGAAATTGGTGATAGACAGGCAGTATTAACTGTAGACCTGGCATGGTGGTGGCCAAGGGAGAGCTGTCTCTGAAGAAAAGAGAGGAAAGAGTGGGAAGGGCTCTTTTGTGGCTTGTGTGGCAGCTCGGCCACAGTAGAACAGAGCACCAGGTAGATTCCTACATGCCCTGGTATCTGACTACATGCCATGGCCTCAGACAGATTCTTGGGACACATGCAGAACCTGGGGAGGGGGGGCACTTGCTACTCTGAAGGGAAGCATGCAAACCTAGCTGGATTTGATACTTGCTGATTGAAGAGCTCTTGGGCCTTGAGTGAACATAGGCAGTAGCCAGGCAGTGATCACTGTGGGCCTAGGGAAAAAGACCCAGTGCTGTGCTGGTGTAAACCAAAAAATATCGGAGACAAGTCTCAATCAATTAAGAAAGTTTACTTTGCCAAGGTTAAGGACACAGCTGTGAAACAGCTTTAGGCGGTCCTTACGATGAGTACCCAAGGTGGTGGGGGTACAACTTGCTTTTATACATTGTAGGGAGATATAACACATCAATCAGTGCATGTAAGATTTACATTGGTTCAATCTGGATGAGCAGGACAACTTGAAGCAGGGGCTTCCAGGTCAGAGGTAGATTTAAACATATTCGGATTGGCAATTAGTTGAGTTATTATCTGGAGAAAAGAATGCCTGGGTTAAGATAAAAGGCTGTGGAGACCTAGGTCTTATCATGCAGATAAAGCCTTCAAGTAGCAGGCTTTAGTGAAAGTAGACTCTAAATGTTTCTTCTCAGGCCTAAGGTCTTTTGTGTTGATGTTAATGCTGAAGTAGTGTAATGAGACATTTCCAATCCCCACGTCCCATTATGGCTTGGACCAGTCTTTCAAATTAAATTTTAGGGTGACCTGGCTGAGAAGGGAGCCCATCCAAATAAAATTTCACAGGGCCTTCAAATTTTATTTTTGGCTTACATTCTTTCTCTTCTGGATGAGATTTGCTACATCAATGGCCACCAAGTTTTACTTTGTTCCATAATACTGCTGGGATGAGTGGCATGCCTGCCTGCCCCAGGCCCATTCTGTCAGCACCATGGGACTCTAAATCCCACTGCTTAGGGAATTAGAGTCAACAAGACTTACAGCCAATTAATTGTTTTAGGCCAGATAGGAATGGACAGGAACAGGCATTTATTACCCCTTAAATTTATTATTTTTTAAGTAGAAAGCCAATAAACAAAAAGCCAAAGGCAAGGTTGCAAAGCTGTCATTTTTAATTTTTATGCTTTGAGTTACTGTAATCTTAGTTTTAGCTACAGGCTTATAGGAATGAACTATACAAAATATAAGTATTACTCTGAAAAAAATTTTTTAAGGAAAGATATATCTATTGGGAAAACTCCTAACTGGGGGTATTATACTTAGGAGGTTTTGTCACAAGTTATCTTTATCTTCTCAATAATTATTTTCTTTTAATTCTACAGGAAGCAGGATATTCTTTATTGCTGGGGTAGATGCAAAGGTGCCACATAATAGTAGCTCAGGAGGTAAAGTCTCTTGTTTTGCTAGCAGTTTAAACATCTTTGTACCCATCCTTGATTTGGTGGGTCTGACATGCATCAGTCCCTGGGCATAGAGGAAGGGTACTTATATACTCTTAGTAGCTATGTATTTGCAGTTAAAAACAGATCAGACCCAGTGGGATGCCAAATTAGGTAGACTGACATTTCTGGCCTTCAGAATACCATGATGTTGGTTTTCTTGGAAGTAAAACACAGATAAATAAATAACATTAATATTTAGACAATGAAGAGTATTTGCGTGTCAGAACAGAGAAAGGAACCAATTCCATTAGGGTACTAACTAAAAATATAAAGAAAAGTTATAATCTGATACTCTTTAGAGAATAATTATAGCCAAGAAATGATTCATGATTTGATCTGCACTGAAAAAAAATCAGGGCTGAAATCTAGTATGAAGTGTTACACTTTTTCTTTGAAACAATTTCGCTTTCTCTCTAGCTCTCCTTTTCTATTAAATAGAAATTATAGTAAGACCAATTTGTGTACAAAGTAAATTTTAAGCTTATACTTTATCTGATTATTCACATAAGGTATAGCAAGAATGATTGACTATATAGGCTCCTCTTAAGTTGGCTTTGCTGGAGCTTTACCCAAAAATATGCAATTTTAGTCAAAGTCTTGGTAAAATAACCAGTGTCTTCAATTGTTCTGTTCTAAAGGGCTCTTACTAAACTTATGCAAATAACTACATTGTCATAAAATTACAATCTGGATTTGGGAGAACTCAGAGAGAAAAGTAAATTTGCTTAAAAAACATATTTCACCAAAATGTTCTCAACTATGAATAAAAGAAAAAAAATGTTTGATCCCTCTTTAACCAGAGCAGCAACCTTCCAAACAAGATATTTATTCACCTTGGAACTGCCATTCACAAGCCAAACGGCTCATGAGAGCTGTCTATAAAGCACTGTAAAATCTAGTAGCTTCTCATATATTTAGAATCAGTACTAGGGAAAAAAGAGGCTCACTGCTCATGAGTATCACCTCCTTTTATCCCCAGGTAGCAAGAGCGTATGTAAACCATTTTCATTTTACCATGGAACTCTTTGGGGCACTATTATTTTTATTAGCATAGGGGTAGCCTCAGTTAACATTCCAGGGAAAGGTAGTAAGTGCCCTCAAGTAGAAATTTAGCAGTCCAGTACTTGCTATTGGGAAGTACTCACAGTCTTTTGCCATAAGCCCCAATAAATGCTCCACAAAAGGCTACAAAGTGGAGAATTTGTCCTGACTAGTACTCCAGCTTTTACCCTATATTTTTAGGTTCAGACAATCTTTATTAGTTCCCATGCAATCTGTCCAATTAACATTTCTCAAAAAGCAGATTTACAAGCCTTCAGGTTTATACTACGAATAGGGAAAATATCCCCCAGTTAGATGCAATACCTATTTTCATAAGACATTCAGGTAAAGGAATTACAACTACCTTACATAAAGTCTGTTTAAATATCTCAAATTTTATAATTCTATTAACCTGTATGTTTTTGTTAGCCAATCAAGTTTTACTTTAGATTGTGAGGTCTGGCTCCAGCCAATGGAGATCAGACACAGCAGTAAGGACAACCCCAAATGGGTAAGAAATAAATTTGTGTGTTTCCCTTTGTTCTTTGTACTCTTGTGGCAAGATGGCTAGTGAGGGTACCTTTCCTGCAGTCCAGGAAATAAAAATTGCATTGCTGAAAGATCCTTTGTCTCAATGCTAATTTTCCTTTGTGGCACTGAGTATCTATTTCCAATAAATTCTATCTCCAACCAACAACTCCCTTTTTCCTTTCCTTTCTTTTTTTTATTAATTATCCCTGATTTTTAATAATCAACTATAAGATCCATGAGAGATAGCAAATTTGATAAGACTTCTCAAGGAGTCATATGAGTCTGTGAGAGGGGTAACCGTCTAAAAGGGGTCCCCTTAATTCTAAAATGTAGTGTGACCTGGTTATAGGCATATTCTGTAGGAGAATATTCCCGTCATTACAAAGCCAGGCCCACATTGCTTGCCTGTGAAGCATAACAACTGTTTTATCTGTAGTGTTCCACTTGGTATTTTATAGGAAAAACCAGGCAGTCCCCTTCTCAGGATAAACAGAACTTACAGTGGTGTTAATCCCATCTACAAGGCTGGGTATTCTCTCAGGAATAACCACCTGTGAATTTGTATTATAGATGTTCACCAGTAATTGTTCAATGTGAGCTGTAGGCCCTGCATCAACTTGAACATGCACTTTCATTCTGCACCATTTAAAATTGAGACTTCTGTCCTTAAAGTGTTTTTTGTTTGTTTGTTTTTGTTTGTTTGTTTGTTTTTTACAGTTCATTATAGTAAGGGATTCTCAAGAAGCTGATGATACCTGATATGGTTTTGATTTCTCTCCCCACCCAAACCTCATATCAAATTGTAATCCCTAATGTTGGAGGAGGGGCCTGTTGAGATGTGATTGTATCATAGGGATGGATTTCCCCCTTACTGTTCTTGTGATAGTGAGTGAGTTCTCATGAGATCTGGTTGTTTAAACATGTATGGCACACCTCCCTCCACTCTCTTCTTCCTGCTACAGCCATGTAAGATCGGCCTCCTTCCTCTTTGCCCCCCACCATGATTAAAGTTTTCTGAGGCCTCCCTAGCCATGCTTCCTGTACAGCCTGTATAACTGTGAGCCAATTAACCTTCTTTTCTTTATAAATTACCCAGTCTCAGATAGTTCTTGATAGCAATATAAGAACAAATTAATACAAAAAAAAGGTACTGGGAAAAGGGGAATGACCATAAAGATGGCTAAAAATGTGGAAGCAGCTTTGGAACTGGGTAATGAAGAGGTTGGAATAGTTTGGACAGCTCAGAATGAGACAGGAAGATGAGAGAATATTTGGAACTTCCCAGAAACTTGCTGAATGGCTGTGACCAAAATATTGATAGTGATATGGACAGTAAAGTCCAGGCTAAGGTGGTCTCAGATGGAGATGTGGAACTATTTGGGAACTGGAGAAAAGATCACTCTTGATATTCCTTAGCAAGGAGGCTGGAAGGATTGTGCCCCTGGTCCAAGGATCTGTGGAGCTTTGAACTTGAGATAGATTATTTAGGATATTTGGCAAAAGAAAATTTTAGGCAGCAAATCATTAAAGATGTGGCCTGAGTGCTTCTAACACTGTATGAACAAATGAGATAACACTGCATGAAAAAAGAGATAATCTGAAACTAGAACTTATATTTAAAAGTTAAGCAGAGCATAAAAGTTTAGAAAATTTGCAGCCTGAACATGCAGAAAAAAAAACAAAAAACAAAAAACACAACTGTTTTTAGGAGTGGAATTCCAGTCATCTGTAGAAATTTACATAAATAAAGAGGTGCCAAATATTGATAACCAAGATAATGTGGAAAAGACCTTGAAGATATTATAAAGACCTTTGTTTCAGCCCCTCCCATAACAGGCTGGGAGACCTAGAAGAGAAGAATGATGTCCTGGACTGCTCCCAGGTCCCCAGTGCTCTGTGCAACCTCAGGAAATGATGCGCTGTATCACAGTTGATCCAGCTCCAACCATGGCTAAAAAGGGGTCGAGGACATTTACTTCAGAGGCTTAGAACATTTACTTCAGGGATTACAAGCCATAAACCTTGGTAGCTTCCATGTGGTGTTAAGTCTGCAGGTGCACAGAGTGCAAGAGTTGGGGCTTGAGAACCTCTGCTTAGATTTCAAAGGATGTATAAAAATGCCTTGATCTTCCAGGAAGAATTCTGCTGCAGGGGTGGAGCCCTCATGGAAAATCTCTACTAGAGCAGTGTGGAGGGAATGTGGGCTCAAAGGCCCCACAGAGAGTTATCACTGGGGCACTGCCTAGTGGAGCTTTGAGAAAACAGTCACCATTTTCCAGACTGAAGAACATTGTATCCATCAGCAGCTCATGCCATGCACCTGGAAAAACCACAGGCACTCAACATCAGCCCTTCAGAGCAGCCACGAGAGCTGAACCCTGTGGAGTCACAGGGTGAGAGCTGCACAAGGACTTGGGAGCACAGCCCTCGCATCAATGTGGCCTGGATGTGAGACATGGAGTCAAAAGAGATTATTTTGGAGCATTAAAATTTAATGGCTGCCTTGCTCGGTTTCAGACTTATATGGGGCCTGTAGCCCCCTTATTTGCCTGATTTTGGAATGGATGTATTTACCCAATGCCTGTACCTCCATTGTATCTTGAAAGTAACTAACTTGTTTTTAATTTTTCAGGCATATAGACAGAAAGAACTTGCCTTGTCTTGATTAGATTTGGACTATGAACTTTTGCATTAATGCTAAAATGAGTTAAGACTTGGTGAACTGTTGAAAGTGGATAATCGTATTTTTCAATGTGAGAAGGACATGAGATTTGAAAGATACTAGATAATTTGGATTTGTGCCCCCAAACCTCCAGTTAAATTGTAATTCCCAGTGTTGGAGGAGGAGTCTGGTGGGTGGGGATTGGATCATGTGGGCAGATTTATCCCTTATTGTTCCCATAACAGTGAGTGAGTTCTCACAAGATCTAGTTGTTTAAAAGTGTATAGCAACTCCCCCTTTACTCTCTTCCCCCTGCTCTGGTCATGTAAGATGTGCTTTCTTTCTCTTTGACTGACAGCATGATTGCAAATTTCCTGAGGCCTCCCCAGCCGTGCTTCCTGTACAGCCTGAAGAACCATGAGCCAATTAAACTATTTTTCTTTATAAATTTTGCAGTCTCAGGTAGTTCTTTATAGCAATGTGAGAACAGATTAATACAATACCAATCTACAAAACTGAACAACTCGTTTACATTATAGCCTCTGATTTTAATAGTTACTTGGTTCTTCGCTTCCTCCTTATAAGCAATCTTATTGGTAACCACAGATCTCCGAGATAACTTTTGTTACCCTCATTTAATTTTACTTTTTATCCATTTAGCTTTATTTATATAATTTTTAAATTTAATTTAAAGTGACTAATATTCTCTTAACTAGAAAAAAATTATATTTTCTTCAGCAGAAATAACATTCTTATGTTTTATAAACTTTACCAAAAACATCTATTATGCTTCTATTATTTTAATTCTTAGTAAAGCAAATTCCCAGTCCCTGAAAATGAAACTGAGGTCACTTAATTTAACATAACACGACTTTAAGATTTTAAAATACTGCAGAGAATTTTGAAATTAAATGTACCTAATTAATCTTAGCAAATATTGCCAAAATCATCTAAAATAAAAGGCATCTTAGCCAGGTTTCATCAGTCTGATAAGCCTTTAATTTTAAGTTCAATTATTTGAGCTCTTTCATACAGCTTAATTGGGAAATTTTACTTTAACATGACACATATAAACATAGTTATAACAGACATGCAGACAAAAGCTGATCCAAAAGATTTTTTATTTGCCTGTTTAAAAAAAAAATCTTCTCTACTTTGGATTATTAATAAATAAAATGTCACAATAAAAGTTGAAAAAGAGAGTTAGCATCCCAGGTCTTCTCAAGAGAGACAAGAAACTGAAGCAGCATATTACAGCTTGTGAGATGTCAATCTGAATAATTTCAAAAAGAAACAGATTATAGAATTTAAAATAAAAGATACTTCTTGCATTAAAGAATAACTCAATTTTTTTCAAGACAGAGTCTCGCTTTGTCATCCAGGCTGGAGTACAGCAGCACAATCTTGGGTTACTGCAACCTCTGCCTCCTGAGTTCAAGTGATTCTCCTGCCTCAGCTTTCTGCATAGCTGGGATTACAGGCATGCACCACAACACCTGGCTAATTTTCTGGATTTTTAGTAGAGATGAGGTTTCACCATGTTGGTCAGGCTGGTCTCAAACTCCTGACCTCAGGTGATCTGCCCACCTTGGCCTCCCATGTTTGAAGTACAGGCATAAGTCACCATGCCCAGCCAAGAATAACTCAATATTTTTAATGAAACCTTTTTTTTCAACCAGTTATACAGTTTTTGTTTGAGTGTATTTTTAATACTGAATTTTAATATAATAAATAGTCCAATTATTTATTATAACTTCCTCAATATAGCCAATTAATCACATAATATTTTTATAAACTACTTTTTTTACTACCTTATTATGACTTAGACCGTTCAAGACTTTATGAACTTGAGTGTTCCTGTGTTGAGTGTACATACATTTAGAATAGTTAGGTCTTCTTGTTGAATTGAACTCTTTACCATTATATAATGCCATTCTTTGTCTTTTTAAATATTTATTGGTTTAAAGTCTCTTTTGTCTAAAATCAGGATTGAAACCCCTGCTTTGAACTGATTTCCATTTGCTTGGTAGGTTTTTCTCCATACCTTTATTTTAAGTCTATTGCACCTTAGATGGAGTTTGTAAAAACTGCATATCCTTGGGTATTGCTTTTTTATGTAGCTTGTCACTCTGTGTCCTTTAAGTAAGACATTGAGCCTGTTTACATTCAAGATTTTTATTTACATGTGTGGATTTGATTTTGCCATTGTGTTGTTTGCTGGTTAGTATGCCAGTATATTTGTGTGGTTGTTTTATAGTGTCACTGGTCTGTGTACTTAAGTGTGCTTTTGCATTGGCTGAAAATGCTCTTTCCTTCCCATATCTAGCTCTTCTTTCAAAATGTCTTTTGGGGCAGGTCTGGTGATAACAAACTCTCTCAGCATTTGCCTATCTGAAAAAAAAAATATTTCCTCTTTGCTGAAGAAGCTTTGTTTGGCTGATGATATGGTTTTAATCTGTGTCCCCACCCAAATCTTGTGTTTGATTTTAATTCCCAATGTTGGAGTCAGGACCTGCTGAGAAGTGATTGGATCATGGGGGTGGTTTCTAATTGTTTAGCACCATATTCTTGTATCATTGCTATTCTTGTGATAGTTTTCATAAGACAAGATTGCTTAAAAGTGTGTAGCACCTTCTCCCTCTCTCCTTTCCTCATGCCCTGGCCATGTAAGATGTTGGAGCAGGAGGAAGAGATTCACCTTTCACCATGATTGTAAGTTTCCTGAGGCCTCCCAGGAGCTGAGCAGAATGCATTATTTTTTCTGAACAGCCTGTGAAACCATGAGTCAATTAAACCTTTTTTCTTAAAAATTAGCCAATCTCAGGTATTTCTTTATAGCTGTATGAGGAACAACTAATACAACCGGACATGACATTGTTGGTTGAAGATTTTTTGTCCTTAAGAATATTGAATATTGGCTCCCAATTTATTCTGGCTTATAGTCTTTGTGCTGAGAGGTCCACTGTTAGCCTGATTGGTTCCTTTTCTAGGTGATGTGCCCTTTTAATGTTTTTTTTTTTGTTGTTGTTTGTTTGTTTGTTTTTTCATCCTGACCTTGGAAAATCTAATGATTACATTTCTTGGAGATAATCTTACTGTGTTAAATCTTGCAGGAATTCTCTGTATTTTCTGAATTTGACTATTATTGTCTCCAGCAAGCTAAGGAAAGTTTTTATAGATAGTATCCTGAAGTATGTTTTCCAAGTTGTTTACATTTTTCCTGTCCATTTCAAAGATGCCAGTGATTCATAGATTTGGACTTTTTATATAATCCCACTTTTCTCATGGATTTTGTTTGTTCCTTTTCATTCTTTGTTTCTTATTTTTCTCTGACTGTCTTATTTCAGAAAACTAGCCTTCATATTCTGACATTCTTTCCTCAGCTTGATCTACTATGCTATTAATACTTAAAATTGCATGGTGAAATTCTTACAGTGTGTTTTTCAGCTTAATCAGATCAGGTAGGTTCTGTATTATACTGGCTATTTTGTCTGTCAGCTCCTGTATAATTTTATTGTGATTCTCACTTTCCTTGGATTGGATTTTGCCGTTCTAGTGAATCCTCATGATCTTCATTCCTATCTGTATTGTGAATTCTATTTCTGTCATTTTAGCCAACTCAGCTTGGTTAAGAACCTTTGTTGGAGAACTAGTGTCATTCTTTGGAGGACATAAGACATGCTGGCATTTGAGAGCCAGAATTCATGCATTAGTTCTTTCTCACCTCTGCATGTGGGTATTTCTTTAACTGCTGGGTTAGGTTTGTTTGTTGTTTTTGAGATGGAATCTCACTCTGTCACCCAGGCTAGAGCGCAGTGGTGTGATCTTGGCTCACTGCAACCTCTGCCTTCCATGTGCAAGCAATTCACCCATCTCAGCCTCCTGAGTAGCTGGGATTACAGGCATGAGCCACCATGTCTGGCTAATTTTTGTATTTTTTTTTTTAGTAGAGCCAGGGTTTTACCATGTCAGCTAGGCTGGTCTCAAACTTTTGACCTCAAGTAATACACCTGCCTCAACCTTCCAAAGTGCTGGGTTTAATGCATGCCTGGATAATTTCTGTTTTGTTTTGTTTTGTTTTTAGAGAGGGTTTCACCATGTTGGCCAGGCTGGTCTTGAACTCCTGACCTCAAGTGATCCATCTGCCTTGGTCTCCCAATGTGCTGGGATTACAGGAATGAGCCACCACATCCAGTCAAACCACTGGGCTGTTTCTGATAGAAATGGTTGTGTGGGGGCAGAGTGATTTTCCTGGAGTCCCAGGTCAGGCAGCCCTGCCCCATGAGGAGATTTGAGGACTGGAATCTGTGTAGGGAACAGTCTGACCACTTTTCCATTAGGTGGGTGCTCTTCTGGGCATTCAGACAAGCCTCTGGTTCTGCAGACTCTCCAGAGCCTGGAAACAGCAAGGGCAAGAGCTACAATACAACAAAGATGGCAATCCACCTCTCCCACTTGGAGTTCTGTCCCAGGGAATTACAGAGATGCTACTGGCTTGATAATACCAGTGGGTGGGTGAAAACCCAAGCCACAGAAATCCCCTCTCAGTGAGAAGATACAGTACTGGGGACCCACGTAACAAACAGTCTGGCCAGGTTTTCTTATAGGGCTGCTGCAGTATGCTGAGGATCTGCTCCAGTCCGTAGTCACCTGGGATTTTCCAGTACCTGAAGATATCAACAATGAAGGCTGCAAAACAGCAAAGATGGTAGCCTGTCTCTCTATCTGGGAGCACTGTCTAAGAGAGGTATGAATCTGTTGCCAGTCCAAACACGCTGGTAGAAGTGGCTGGGGACCCTGGTCAGGAGGTCCCACCCAATGAGGAGGAACGGGATCAGAGATATGCATTAAAAAGCAGTTTGAGGATAGGGCATTTCTTTTCATAGGGCAGCTTTGCTGTGTTGGGTGTTTACTTCAGCCACGAGTTTCAATAGACCTTCCAAAGCCAAAAGGCAACTACAGCTAAGGCTGCAAAACAGCAAAGATGATCGCCTGCTCTTCCCACTGGGAGCTGTGTCCCAGGGAGGATTAGAACTGCTGCTACCTGGAAAACACCAGCAAGGATGGTTCTAGACCTTGGTCAGGAGATTCTGCCCAATGAAAAGAAATGAGATCCAGGACCCGAGTGAAGAAGCAGTCTAGTTGCCTCTTTGTAGAGAGGCTACACTATGCTTTGGGGGCCACTCCAGTCCCTAGTCAGCTCAGACTCCCAGGAACCTGAAGGCATCAATGGCTAAGGCTACAAAACAGCAAAGGTGATGGCCTGTCCCTCCCTCTGGGAGCTCATCTGAGTGAGGTGTAACACTGATATCCATGGTTGGCTGTAGTTCCAAGCCAGTGGGTCTTATCCTAAGAGCTGTTATGGAAGTGGGGCTGGCAGACCATCACTGCTCAGCCCCCTGGATTCAGCACCTTTTTTAGGGGTATGTATAAGTGTCTAACCTCCCACTTTACTGAAGTTGCAGCTGCTTTTTCTAAAAAGCATGGGTATCTAAAGCTTCTAGGGATTTGTGTGTGCCTAAGCTGATGCTCTGCCAAGACCACATGTAGCTCTGCATGTCAGACTGAAGTCCCTTGTGGAGTGGGTTTGCAACAGGATCTCCTGATCCAAGGGATGCAAGGATCAATGGTTAAAGCATGGGTCCCAGGGGTCACTCACTCACCACTTACCTGGGCAGGGAAGACTTCACTGGTTTTGTGTTGCTCCCAGGTAGGCAATTATCCAGCCTTGCTTTCTCTGTTCTCCATGGGTCAGTTTGTTTTCTTAATTAATGCCAATGCATGTAACTGGGTGTTTCAGTTGAAGGTACTGTATTTACTTGCACCTTTTATTTCTCTCTGTTAGAGTGGCACACACTAGGTGCTTCTAGTCAACTAACTTGGCTAGTAATCTAAAAAAAAAAAAAAGATGAACAAAATTGAGAAATATTTAGCTATCCTAACTATGAAAATAGAGAGAGGAACTAACTAACTAGTTAAATAAATAAAGGGATTAAAAAGGAGACATTACAACTGAAATTGCAGGAATTCAAAAGATCGTTAGTAACAACTATGAGCAAATATATGCCAATAAATTGGAAAACCTAGAGAAAATAAATAAATTCCTGGATGCCTACAACCTGCAAAGACAGGTCAATAACAAGTAACAGGATCAAAGCTGTAATAAAAAGTCTTTTGATAAAGAAAATCCCAGAATCCAATGGCTTCACTGCTGAATTCTACTAAATATTTAAAAAGAACTGACACCAATTCTACACAAACCTTCCAAAAAAATAGAAAAAGAGGAAAGCTAAAAAGCTTCTGCACAGCAAAAGATACAATCAACAAAGTAAAGATACAGCCCACAGAATGGGAGAAAATCTTTGCAAACTATCCATCTGATCAGAATATAGGAGCTCAAACAAGTCTATAGGAAAAAAAATACAATAATCCAATCAAAAATGGGCAAAAATTTGAATAGACATCTCTCAAAAGAAGACATACAAATGGCAAACAAACATAAGAAAAGATGCTCAACATCATTAATCATCAGATAAATGCAAATCAAAACTACCATGAAATATAGTCTCACCCAAAATAAAATGGTTTATATCCAAAAGACAGGCAATAACAAATGCTGACGAGAATGTGGAGAAAATGTAAACCTCATACACAGGTGGAAGGAAGGAAATTAGTACAACCACTACAGGGAACAGTTTGGAAGCTCCTCTAAATTCTAAAAACTGAGCTACCATATGATCCAGCAATCCCACTGCTTAGTGTATAACCAAAAGAAAGAAAATCAGTACACTGAAGAGATATCTTTACTCCTATGATTGTTGCAGCACTGTTTACAATAGTTAAGTTTTGGAAGCAACCTGTGTCCATAAATATATGAATGGATAAAGAAAATGTGGAATGGAAACACAATGGAGTACTATTTACCCACAAAAAGATGAGATCCAGTCATTTCCAACAACATGAATGCAAATGGAGATCATCATGTTAGGTGAAATAATCCAGGCACAGAAGGACAAACATTGCATGTTCTCATTATTTGTGCAATCTGATAATTAAAAGAATAGAACCCATGAGCATAGAGAGTAGAATAATGATTACCAGAGGCTGGAAAGTGTAGTGAGGTCCTCAGAGGGGGAGAGAAATGGTTAATCAGTGCCAAAAAAAAATGGTAAAAATAAATAAGACCTATTATTTGATAGCATAATAGGGTGACCATAGTAAGTAATAGTTGTACTTTTGAAAGTATTTTAAAGAGTGTAGTTGGATTGTTTATAATTCAACAAATAAATGTTTGAGGGGATGAGCACCCCATTCTCCATGATGTGCTTATTTAACATTTCATGACATCTCAGGTATCCTGTAAATACATACATCTACTACATATGGTACAGACAAAAACTAAAACTTATTTTAAAAAGTTACAAAACTGAAGGTATCACATTACCTGACTTCAAATTACACTACAGAGCTATAGAAATCAAAACTGCATGATACTGGCATTAAAAAAAGACATGTAGACTAACAGAACAGAATAGAGAACCCAGAAACAAATCTATGTACCTACACACATTTTTGACAAAGGTGCCAAGAACATACATTGAAGAAAGGGGAGTTTCTTTAATTAATGGTGCTGGGATAACTGGATATCCATTGGCAAGAGAATGAAACTAGATCCCTATGTCTCACCATATACCATAATAAAAATAAACTGGATTCAAGACGTAAATCTAAGACCCCAAACTATGATATTACTGCAAAGAAACATTGGGAAAACTCTCCAGGACATTGATATAGGCAAAAATTTCTTGAGCGATAATCTGCAAGCACAGGCAACCACGGCAAAAATGGACAAATGGAATCACAAGATGTTAAAAAGTTTTTGCACAGCAAACAGTCAACAAACTGAAGAGATAACCCATAGAATGGGAGAAAATATTTGCAAACTGCCCATCTGACAAAGAATTAATAACCAGAATTTCTTGAGCTCAGACAATCCTTAAGAAAAAAAAAATCTAATATAGTTCATGGGCAAAAAATCAAAAAGACTCTTCTCAAAGTAAGACATACACATGGCAAACAGGCAAATGAAAAAGTTCTCAACATCATTGATAATCAGAGAAATACAAATCAAACCTACAATAAGATATCATTTCATCCAGTTAAAATGTCTTATATCTGAAAGACAGGCAATAACAAATGGTGATGAGGATATTCAGAATGGATAACGCTTGTACTCTATTGGCAGCAATGTAAATTAGTACAGCAACTTTGAAGAATGGTTTTGGGATTCCTCAAAAACTAAAAATAGAGCTACTATATCATCCAGCAATCCCACTGCTGAGTATATAATCAGGAGCAAGGAAATCAGTATATCAAAGAGGTACCTATACTCCCATGTTTGTTGCAGCACTGTTCACAATAGCTAAGATTTGAAAGTAACATAAGTGTTCAACAGTAGATAAATGGATAAGGAAAATGTGGCACTTATACACAATGGAGTACTATTCAGCCATAAAAAAAGAATGAGAACCTGTCATTTGCAAGAACATGGATGGAACTGGTGGTCATTGTTAAATGAAATAAAGCTGGCACAGAAAGACAAATATCACATGTTCTCACTTATTTGTGGAATCTAAAAATCAAAACAATTAAACTCATGGAGACAGAGAGTAGAAAGATGGTTACCAGAGGCTGAGAAGGGTAGTTGGAGTTGGGAGGAGGTGGGAACAGTTAATGGGTACAGGAAAAAAATAATTAGAAAGAATAAATAAGACCTAGTATTGACTAGCACAACAGGTGACTGTTGTGCTATTAAATACTGTTATAGTCAAAATAATTTAATTTTACATTTTAAAATAAAAGAGTATAATTGTATTGTTTTTAACACAAAGGATAAATTCTTGACGGGATGGATATTCCATTTTCCATGATGATATTGTTATGTATCTCATGCCTATATCAAAATATCTCATGTACTTCATAAATACATACACCTACCATGTACCCACAAAAATTAAAAATAACAAAATACACTTAAATCCTTTCTGAGAATTCTCCCAAATCCATCATGTACAAACAGCCCTAACAAATTTCCTCTTCTCCATCACATATTCATTCTCTGTGCCAGTAATTGCTTATAGCACTTCAAATTTCATACATGTTTTATTTATTTATTCATTTATTTACTTGCATATTTTCTGTTTTCCCTACTAGAGTATAAACTCAATAAAGGCACAGATATTTTCCCACTCACAAATATATACCGGACTTCTGAACATACTTCTGTCATATTCTAGGCCCTTAAATAATGCTTCTCCTGGAATTGAATCAGTATATCAATTCAAATGTCACCATAGCTCATCTACCCAGGTGAGAGATAGAACTTGTAGTCTAAGGACCCTTCCTACCCTCACATGCTATGACATTGTAATTTTGTTATTACATTCCATTAAATTTCCTAACCTCACATGCTATGACATTGTAATTTTGTTATTACATTCCGTTAAATTTCCTAGCCTCTTTGGTGTGAATTTATTTAATTATGTTTATTCAAAAAGGAATTGACCCAAGAACTACGATTGCAGACATATCACCACTGGGTAGGGAGCCAGAGCTTCCTAGCAGTTAGATATCAACTCTCAAGCTAGAACTTTTATTATTTACTCTCTATTAAAAAAAAAAAAAAAAAAAAAAAACAGAAGAAAAGATCATTACCTACCATTTTTTTCAGCCACGTGCTGGCAATATTCACATCCAGAATTCCATTTGATCTCCCCAAATTTTTTTATTCTTCACTGGAAGGGAGATTTTCCTGTAATGTTCCCCAATTGGTTAATTATCCTTTGGATAGAGCCCCATTCAGAAATGTATGAATCCAATCTTTTTTCTTTTAAGGGAAAAGACATGGAGAAGAAAATTTGTTTTCATATTTGCTCTTCATGGAGATAGATGGCTGGATGCTGACATATTCCAGGAGTCTGTGAATATACCTAGTCAAAGTAAAGCTGTGGCAGCACGTTGGAGCCTATGAAGTATTTTTACTTGTAGTTCTTATCACAGTCCAGTGAGATAGATGGGCTGAACCTTATCATCCCCATTTTTAAAGTTGAAGACACTGAGGCCCAAGAACCATGAGATTTTAACAACCAACAATAATGACTACATTTTATTGGTTATGAATTCTGCTAGACACCTTATGTACCTTACCTCAATTGAGCCTCATAACAACCCTAGAAGATAAGTATTATTAGATGCTTCATTGCACAGATATGAAAACTGAGGCTCTGAGAAAAGAAGTAGCATGCCAAAGCTCACACAGTTACTAAGCTACTAAGCTAGGACACCACAGTGTGCCTAATACTAAACCCCATATTCTTTTTTTAAAAATGTAATGCATTTTAGGTTTTGGGGTACATGTGAAGAACATACAAGATGGTTGCATAGGTACACACATGGCAGTGTGATTTGCTGCCTTCCTCCCCTTCACCTATATCCGGCATTTCTTCCCATGCTATCTCTCCCCAACTCCACACCCCCCCGCTGCCCCTCCCCTATTTCCCCCCAAAAGACCCCAGTGTATGATGCTCCCCTCCCTGTGTCCATGTGTTCTCATTGTTCAACACACGCCTATGAGTGAGAATATGCGGTGTTTGATTTTCTGTTCCTGTGTCAGTTTGCTGAGAATGATGGTTTCCAGGTTCATCCATGTCCCTACAAAAGACACCAACTCATCGTTTTTGATGGCTGCATAATATTCCAGGGTGTACATGTGCCACATTTTCCCTGTCCAGTCTATCATCGATGGGCAGTTGGGTTGGTTCTAGGTCTTTGCCATTGTAAACAATGCTTCAATGAACATTCGCATGCATGTGTCCTTATAGTAGAATGATTTATAATACTTTGGATATACACCCAGTAATGGGATTGCTGGGTCAAATGGAATTTCTATTTCTAGGTCCTTGAGGAATCGCCACACTGTCTTCCACAATGGTTGAACTAATTTACACTCCCACCAACAGTGTAGAAGTGTTCCTATTTCTCCAAATCCTCTCCTGCATCAGTTGTCTTCAGATTTTTTAATGATTGCCATTCTAACTGGCATGAGATGGTATCTCAATGTTGTTTTGATTTGCATTTCTCTAATGACCAGTGATGATGAGCATTTTTTCATATGTTTCTTGGCCCATGTACGTCTTCTTTTGTAAAGTGTCTGTTCATATCCTTTGCCTACTTTCGAATGGGATTGTTTTTTTCTTGTAAATTTGTTTTAGATTTTGTAGGTTCTGGATATCAGCCCTTTGTCAGATGGGTAGACTGCAAAAATTTTTCCCATTCTGTTGGTTGCCAATTCACTCTAATGACTGTTTCTTTTGCTGTGCAGAAGCTGTGGAGTTTGATTAGGTCCCATTTGTCTATTTTGGCTTTTGTTGCCAATGCTTTTGGTGTTTTGGTCATGAAGTCCTTTGCCTATGCCTATGTCCTGAATGGTTTTGCCAAGGTTTTCTTCTAGAATTTTTATGGTGTTAGGTCTTATGTTTAAGTCTTTAATCCATCTGGAGTTAATTTTAGTGTAAGGGGTCAGGAAGGGGTCCAATTTCTGCTTTCTGCACATGGCTAGCCAGTTTTCCCAACACCATTTATTAAACAGGGAATCATTTCCCCATTGCTTGTTTTTGTCTGGTTTGTCAAAGATCAGATGGTTTTAGATGTGTTCTGTTGCCTCCGAAGACTCTGTTCTGTTCCATTGGTCTATATCTCTGTTTTGGTACCAGTACCATGCTGTTTTGACTACTGTAGCCTTGTAGTATAGTTTGAAGTCCGTTAGCTTGATGCCTCCTGCTTTGTTCTTTTTGCTTAGAATTGACTTGGCTATGCAGGCTCTCTTTTGGTTCCATATAAAGTATAAGGTGTTTTTTTCCAGTTCTGTGAAGAAGGTCATTAGTAGCTTGATGGGGATAGCATTGAATCTGTAAATTACTTTGGGCAGTATGGCCATTTTCACAATACTGATTCTTCCTAACGATGAACATGGAATGTTTCTCCATCTGTTTGTGTCCTCTCTTATTTCGTTGAGCAGTGGCTTGTAGTTCTCCTTGAAGAGGTCCTTTACGTTCCATCTTAGTTGTATTCTTAGGTATTTTATTCTCTTTGTGGCAATTGTGAATGGCAGTTCATTCCTGATTTGGCTCTCTTTAAGTCTGTTATTGGTGTATAGGAATGCATGTGATTTTTGCACATGGATTTTGTATCCTGAGACTTTGCTGAACTTGCTTATCAGTTTCAGGAGGTTTGGGGCTGAGACGATGGGGTCTTCTAGATATACAATCATGTCGTCTGCAAATAGAGACAAATTTGACTTTCTCCTTCCCTATTTGAATGCCCTTTATTTCTTTTTCTTGCCTGATTGCTCTGGCTAGAACTTCCAGTACTATATTGAATAGGAGTGGTGAGAGAGGGCATCCTTGTCTCGTGCCAGAATTCAAAGGGAATGCTTCCAGTTTTTGCCCATTCACTATGATATTGGCTGTTGGTTTGTCATAAATAGCTTTTATTATTTTGAGATATGGTCCATCAATACCTAGTTTATTGAGGGTTTTTAGCATAAAGGGCTGTTGAATTTTGTCGAAGGCCTTCTCTGCATCAATTGAGATAATCATGTGGTTTTTGTCTTTGGTTCTGTTTGTGTGGTGAATTACGTTTATAGACTTGCGTATGTTGAAGCAGCCTTGCGTCCCCGGGATGAAGCCTACTTGATCGTGGTGGATAAGCTTTTTGCTATGCTTTTGCAATTGGCTTGCCAGTATTTTCTTGAAGATTTTTGCAACTATGTTCATCATGGATATCGGCGTGAAGTTTTCTTTTCTTGCTGAGTCTCTGCCGGGTTTTGGTAACAGGATGATGTTGGTCTCATCAAATGATTTGGGAAGGATTCCCTCATTTTGGATTATTTGGAATAGTTTCAAAAGGAATTGTACCAGCTCCTCTTTGTATGTCTGGTAGAATTCAGCTGTGAAGCCGTCTGGACCTGGGCTTTTTTTGGGTGGTAGGCTCTTAATTGCTGCCTCAACTTCACATCTTGTTATTGGTCTATTCAGGGTTTCGACTTCTTCCTGGTTTAGGCTTGGGAGGAGGCAAGTGTCCAGGAATTTATCCATTTCTTCCAGGTTTACTAGTTTATGTGCATAGAGTTGTTTGTAATAATCTCTGATGATGGTTTGAATTTCTGTGGAATCTGTGGTGATATCCCCTTTATCATTTTTTATGGCTTCTATTTGATTATTCTCTCTGTTCTTTTTTATTAATCTGGCTAGTGATCTGTCTATTTTGTTGATCTTTTCAAAAAACCAGCTCCTGGATTTATTGATTTTTTGAAGGCTTTTTGTGTCTCTATCTCCTTCAGTTCTCCTCTGATCTTAGTTATTTCTTGTCTTCTGCTAGGTTTTGAGTTTTCTTGATCTTGCTCCTCTAGCTCTTTCAATTTTCATGTTAGAGTGTCAATTTTAGATTTCTCCTTGCTTCTTATGTGGGCATTTATTGCTATATATTTTCCTCTAGAGACTGCTTTAAATGTGTCCCAGAGATTCTGGTATGTTGTGTCTTCATTATTGTTGGTTCTCACATGCAAGTTAACACAAAGTCTCAAAATAAAGGGATGGAAGAAGATTTTCCAAGCAAATGGAGAGCAAAAAAAAGCAGGAGTTGCAATTCTCATCTCTGATAAACTAGACTTTAAAGCAACAAAGATCAAAAGAGACGAAGAAGGGCATTACATAATGGTAAAAGGATCAGTGCAACAAGAAGAGATAACGATCCTAAATATATACGCACCCAATACAGGAGCACCCAGATATATAAGGCAAGTTCTTAATGACTTACAAAGAGACTTAGACGCTCACACAATTATAGTGGGAGACTTTAACACCCCATTGTCAATATTAGACAGATCAACCAGGCAGAAAATTAACAAGGATATCCAGGACTTGAACTCAGACCAAGTTAGAACTCAGAATTCAGAAACTAACTCAGAACTGCACAGCTTCATGGAAACTGAACAACTGGCTCTTGAATGTTGACTGGATAAACAATGAAATGAAGCAGAAATAAAGATGTCCTTTGAAGCCACCCCTTTACTTTAAACTTATGTGAGTCCTCATGTGTTAGATGAGTCTCCTGAACATAGAAGATATTTGGTTGCTGAGTTCTTATCCATTCTGCAGTTCTGTATCATTTAAGTGGAGCCTTTAGGCTGTTTACATTCAATGGTAGTATTGAGATGTGAGATATCATTCCTTTCATAAATCTATTTGTTGAATGTGTACTTTGTTTTTGTTTTTTGTATTTTGTTTTTGGTTTTTAAATTGTACTTTTGTTTCATAGGTCCTGTGTGATTTATGCTTTAAAGGGATTCTGTTTTGATTTGGCTCCAGGATTTGTTTCAAGATTTAGAGCTCCTTTTAGGAGTTTTTGTAGTGGTGGCTTTGTAGTGGTGAATTCTTCAGCATTTGTTTGTCTAAAAAAGACTGTTATCTTTCTTTCATATATGATGTTTAGCTTTGCTAGATGCAAAATTCTTGGCTGCTAATTATTTTGTTTGAGTAGGCTAAAGATAGGGCCCCAATCCCTTCTAGCTTGTAGGGTTTCTGCAGAGAAATATGCTGTTAATCTGATAGGTTTTTCTTTATAGGTTACCTGGTGCTTTTGTCTCACAAATCTTAAGATTTTGTCCTTCACCTTAACTTTTGATAACCTGATGAAAATATGCCTAGGTGATAGTCTTTTCGCCTAGGCACATTTCTCAGGTGCTTCTTCTATTTGGATGTCTAGGTCTGTAGCAAAATCAGGGACTTTTTTCTTGATTATTCCCCCAAATATATTTTCCAAACTTTTAGATTTCTCTTCTTACTCAGGACATTAATTATTCTTAGGTTTTGTCATTTAACATAATCCCAGACTTCTTAGAGTCTTTGTTTATATTTTCTTATTTTTTTATTGTCTTTGCTGATTGGATTAATGCAAAGACCTTGACTTCAAGCTCTGAATTTCTTTCTTCTACTTGTTCAGTTCTTTGCTGAGACTTTCTAGAGCATTTTGCATTTCTGAAAGTGTGTCCCATGTTTCTCAAATATTTGATTGTTTTTTCTTTATGCTATCTATTTTCCTCCATTTCTTGTATGATTGTTTGAATTGCCTTGCATTGGGCTTCACCTTTCTCTGGTGCCTCTGGTTAGCTTAATAACTAACCTCCTGAATACATTTTCAGGTAAATTAGGGACTTCTTGGTTTGAATTTATTGCTGGTAAGCTAGTGTGATTTTTGGGGGGTGTTAAAATAGCCTTGTTATGCTATATTACCAGAGTTGGTTTACTGGGTTCTTCTCATTTGGATAGGCTCTGTCAGAGGGGAGGTCTAGAACTGAAGGCTGTTGTTCAGATTCTTTTGCCCCACAGGGTGTTCCCTTGTTGTAGTATGCTCCCCCTTTTCCTATGTATGTGGCTTCCTGAGAGCCAAGCTGCAGTGATCGTTTTGTCTTCTGGGTTTAGCTACCTCACAAGCCTATCAGACTCTGGCTTGTACTCAGGATTGTCTGCAGGGTCCTGTGATGTAAACTATCTATGGATCTCTCACCTGTGAATACCAGGACCTGTTCCAGTGGAGGTGGCAAGGGGTGCAATGGACTCTGTGAGTGTTCTTAGCTTTGGTGGTTTAATGTTTTATTTTTGTTCTGATTGGCCTCCTGCTGGGAGGTGGTGCTTTCCAGAGAATAACAGCTGTGGCAGTATGGAGAAGAACTAGTGGTGGACAGGGACCCAGAACCCCCGAGTGTATGCCCTTTGTCTTCAGCTACCGGGTAGGGTAGGGAAGGACCATTGGGTTGGGGCAGGGCTAGGTGTGTCTGAGCTCAGAGTCTCCTTAGTCAGGTCTTGCTATGGCTGCTCTGGGGAATGGGGTGAGATTCAATAGATCAATAGAGTTGTATGTCTAATAGGATTATGGCTGCCTCTGTTGAGTCATGAAGGTTGTCAGAAAAGTGGGGGAAAGCCTGTAGCCACAGGCCCCACCCAGCTCCTACATGATCCAAGGGGCCAGTCTCACTCCCACCATGCTCCCTCTATCAGCACAGAGTCTGTTTGTAGGCAATCAATGTGTGAACAGGGCTTGAGAACTTTCCCCAGGCTACCTGCCTCCCAGCTGTGAAATAAAAGGGCTTTGGTTCTTCCCCCATCTGTGGAGTCTGCACACCAGATTCATGCCCTTCCCCATCTTGAACTGGCAAGATGCCCAGTTCAAATTGTTACAAAGTTCAGCTGGAGACTTCCTTCTCCCTGTGGCATTTTCCCTCCCAAAGATCCTTGTGGTGCCAATTAGGAATTACCTGCTTCGGGGCCCAACGAGCTCCCAGGGCCTTTCCCATAGCTTCCTCTACCCCTGTATTTCACTTGGCTGTCTAAACTGACTCAGCTCCAGGTAAAAGCAGAAACTTCTCCCACTGACTAGACCTTTAGTTTCCCTACTTGGGAGCTGTGTTCAGGAGTGGAGGATACCCCTTTCCCACTTCGGCAGTTTGGGCACTCACAGTATTTGAGGTGTCTCCTGGGTCCTGCAGGAGCAATCCATTTCCTTCAGAGGGTCTGTGGTCTCCTTGGGATTCCTGGTTTGAACTTGCAGTTGTTCTGGAGCTAAAATTCATGATGCAAGTCTCCACATGAGGCTCTGGTTGAGTCGGGACTGCAATCTAGCCCACCTCCTGTCCAGTATCATGATCGAGCCTCTTAAACTTAGTTGTAAATTGAGTTTATTTTTAATATCATTTTACATGTATTTAGTGGCCATTTGTATTTCTTATGGTTTCCCTGTTCATGCCCTTTGCCCACTGAGATGATAGCAATATTCTAAAATGACTTTGGAGATTTCCAACCCCTGGCGTACATGGCCTCCCACAGACTATGGCTAGAACTTATGAATATGCTGGAATAGTCACTCTAGATTATGTTATAAGGCAAGGGTGGAATTGGCTATCATGACAACGTTATGTTATATAAGAATTTAACATAAAATACTGAAAGTGATTCTCCTACTTTGAAGAAGTAAGCTACCATATTGTGAGAGGACTACTTAGCTAGGGTCAGATGGTGGCCTCTAAGAGCAGAGAACGACCCCTCCCTCCCCAATTGAAAGACAGAACAAAAATGGAAACTAAGTCCTATGACCTAAAGGAAATGAATTCTGCTAATAATCTCCATGACATTGGAAGAAGACCCTGAGATCCACTGAAAGGGATATTCTAGGACTTCAAAAGCTAAGTAATAAGAAGGCTTGTGGTGGCTGGGCACAGTGGCTCACACTTGTAATCCCAGCACTTTGGGAGACCAAGACGGGCAGATCACCTGGGGTCAGGACTTCGAGACCAGCCTGGCCAAAAATGGTGAAGCCCCGTCTCTACTAAAAATACTGCTGGAAAAAAAAAAAAAAAATTAACTGGACATAGTGGTAGGTGCTACTCAGGGAGGCTGAGGCACAAAAATTGCTTGAGCTCAGGAGGCAGAGGTTGCAGTGAGCCGTGATCGCACCATTGTACTCCAACCTGGGCAACAAGAGCAAAACTCCATCTCAAAAAAAAAAAAAAAGAAAAAGAAAAAATACCTTCTGGCTTCTACCTCAGTTTCTCACAATGCTCTATTTTTGGACTCTTCATCAAAACACAGTCTCCAGGCTTAAAGAAGTCCAAGCCACATAAACTATGTGTAGGCACTCTGATGACAGCTTCAGCTGTTCCATTATCAACTACCAGCCATATGAGTGAGCTATCTTGAACATTTCAGGCACACTGTGCTCCCAGATGACTGAAACCCCAGCCAATCCAATGTGTAGGAGGAAAACTATTCAACTGGGCCTATATCATTACAAGACATGATAAAGGTCATTCTTCTTTTAAGCCTCTAAATTTTGTAATTTTTAAATGCAACAACAGATAACAGAAACAAATTGGCACTTGGTGGGTTTTAAACCAAAGCAAACATATGCCCATTGGATTTGTTATGCAGCAATAGATAAACAGAACATATATTAACATTCTTAATCCTTTTGATAACAAAATGGAATAGGTACTATTATTATCTCTATTTTACAAATATGGAAAAGAGAATGTTAAGTCATTTGTCTAAGAGCATACTGCTAATAAGTGATTGAGCCAAAATGCAAACTCAGGGAGCTTGACTTTAGAGCTTATATTGCTGATCAATATGTTATACTGCTGATTATGAATGCAAAAACTTTAAATAGAATATTGACAAATTAAATCAAAGGCATATTAAAAGAATAGTACAGCATAACTAGGTGGAGTTATTTCAGCAATGAAAAATGACACATTAGAAAGCCTTTCTTGGACAGATTAAAGAAGAAAATACCATATAATCATCTCACTAGATGTGGAAAAAGTGGTTAAAAACCTCACATCAATTATTCCATGGAAAAAACATCTTAGCAAACTAGCACATCAAGGACCATTCTTAAGTTGAAACATATACTTCCAGAAACTTGAAGGACATAAGCTACATAAATTTAAAATAATAAAATCATTTCCATTAAATTAAGGAAAAAATGTCTAAATAAACCTGAAGCACAAATCTTAATTGTGAAACATTGGAAGCATAACCATTAATGTCAGAACGAAAACTAAGATGCCCACTATCACCATTACTACACAACATTATTCTGTCAATTTTAGGCAATAAAATAACACAAGGAAGCAAAATAAGAGATATAAAGATTAAAAAAGAAGAAAGAAATGTCTTAAGAGGAACTAATTGTTACATTCAGAAAAGACAACCACAAAATACTACTTTAATAGCCTTCTTACGAATCATTTATCATCAAATTAAAAACATAAAAGCAAACCCACCATGGTCTAGGTATCCACTATAAGTCTAGATACCTGGGAGGCAGAGGTGGAAGGATCTCTTGAGCCCCGGAGTTTGAGGCTATAGTGAGCTATAATCACATCACTGCACTCCGGCCTGGCCCACAGAGTGAGAATTCTTCTCTAAATAAATAAATAAAGTATATAAAAATGTAAGAGTAACATAAATTATAAATTACAATAACCACATAAAAATAAAGCACTTCAAAATAGGTATAATAAGAAATATTCATAATCTTTGAGGAGAAAACTATAAAATTGTACTGATAAATATAAAAGATGACCCAGATAAATGGAGAGATATATCATGCTCTTGAACGGAAAACTAAATATTTTAAAGTTATTCTATATGTATATTAATTCAAATTTATTATTTATTTCAAACTATTTTGTGCCATCTATATTTGAACTACTTGCTATGAAAATTTTTAAACTTAATATTTGCACAATTCATTGGGTCCTGGAAAACATTTAGTCACTGCTAATAGGGTAAAAAGCTTAATATATAATTTATTAAATTGTTCTTCATAGTTATGTGGCTCACAGAAATACCATTTGACCCAGCAATCCCATTGCTAGGTATACACCTAAAGGAATAGAAATCATTCTGCTATAAAGACACATGTACACATATGTTTATTGCAGCACATTTACAATAGCAAAGACATGAAACCAACCCAAATGTCCATCAATGATAGACTGGATAAAGAAAATGTGGTACATATACACTATGGAATACTATGCAGCCATAAAAAGAATGAGATCATGTCCTTTGCAGGAATCTGGATGAAGCTGGAAACCATCATCCTCAGCAAACTAACACAGGAAGAGGAAACCAAACACCACATGTTCTCACTTATAAGTGGGAGCTGAACATTGAGAACACATGGACACAGAGAGGGGAACATCACACACCAAGGCTTGTTGGGAGGTGGAGAGTCAGGGGAGGGAACTTAGAGGATGGGTCAATAAGCGCAGCAAACCACCATGGCACGTGTATATTTATGTAACAAACCTACATGTTCTACAAATGTATCCCATTTTCTTTTTTTTTATAAGAAATAAAGAAAATAATAATAGTAATAATTATGTGGTTACAAGGCTTTGTATTTTTAATTACATTTGTCTTCTTGATCCACCAAAAAATGAGTTATAGGAAACTTTCACACTACAACTTTGTTTTGGGAAGTTTACTTTTTTTTTTTTTTATTTTTTTTTCCCATTTATTTATTTTATTGCATTTTAGGTTTTGGGGTACATGTGAAGAACATGCAAAATTGTTGCATAGGAACACACGTGGCAGTGTGATTTGCTGCCTTCCTCCCCATCACCTACATCTGGCATTTCTCCCCCTGCTATCCCTCCCCAGCTCCCCACCCCCCACCGTTCCTCCCCTATTTCCCCCCAACTGACCCCAGTGTGTAGTGCTCCCCTCCCTGTGTCCATGTGCTCTCATCGTTCAACACCCGCCTATGAGTGAGAACATGCGGTGTTTGATCTTCTGCTCCTCTGTCAGTTTGCTGAGAATGATGGTTTCCAGGTTCATCCATGTCCCCACAAAGGACCCAAACTCATCGTTTTTGATGGCTGCATAATATTCCATGGTGTATATGTGCCATATTTTCCCTATCCAGTCTATCGTCGATAGGCATTTGGGTTGGTTCCAGGTCCTTGCTATTGTAAACAGTGCTGCAATGAACATTCGTGTACACGTGTCCTTATAGTAGAACGATTTGTAATCCTTTGGATATATACCCAGTAATGGGATTGCTGGGTCAAATGGAATTTCTATTTCTATGTCCTTGAGGAATCGCCACATTGTCTTCCACAATGGTTGAACTAATTTACACTCCCACCAACAGTGCAAAAGTGTTCCTACTTCTCCACATCCTCTCCAGCATCTGTTGTCTCCAGATTTTTTAATGTTCGCCATTCTTACCGGCATGAGATGGTATCTCAATGTTGTTTTGATTTGCATTTCTCTTATGACCAGTGATGATGAGCATTTTTCATATGTTTGTTGGCCTCGTGTATGTCTTCTTTTGTAAAGTGTCTGTTCATATCCTTTGCACACTTTTGAATGGGCTGGTTAGTTTTTTTCTTGTAAATCTGCTTTAGTTCTTTGTAAATTTTGGATATCAGCCCTTTGTCAGATGGGTAAACTGCAAAAATTTTTTCCCAATCTGTTGGTTGCTGATTCACTCTAATGATTGTTTCTTTTGCTGTGCAGAAGCTGTGGAGTTTGATTAGGTCCCATTTGTCTATTTTGGCTTTTGTTGTCAATGCTTTTGGTGTTTTGGTCATGAAGTCCTTGCCTACACCTATGTCCTGAATGGTTTTGCCTAGATTTTCTTCTAGGGTTTTTACGGTGTTAGGTCTATATCGTGAAAATGGCCATACTGCCCAAAGTAATTTACAGATTCAATGCTATCCCCATCAAGCTACCAATGACCTTCTTTGCAGAACTGGAAAAAACCACCTTAAACTTCATATGGAACCAAAAGAGAGCCCACATAGCCAAGTCAATTCTAAGCAAAAAGAACAAAGCGGGGGGGCATCACACTACCAGACTTCAAACTATACTACAAGGCTACAGTAATCAAAACAGCATGGTACTGGTACCAAAACAGAGATATAGACCAATGGAACAGAAGAGAGGTCTCGGAGACAACACAACATATCTACAACCATCTGATCTTTGACAAACCAGACAAAAACAAGCAATGGGGAAAGGATTCCCTGTTCAATAAATGGTGTTGGGAAAGCTGGCTAGCCATGTGCAGAAAGCAGAAACTGGACCCCTTCCTGACACCTTACACGAAAATTAACTCCAGATGGATTAAAGACTTAAACAGAAGTTTACTTTTAAATAAATTTTGCTGGCATGTGGGGATCCAAGATGGCCGTTTAGGAACAGCTCAGGATTGCAGCTCCCAGTGAAAGCGCAGAGGGTGAGTGGACGCCGCGATTGCCCACAGACTAGGAAATTCCCGGGCGGAGGTGCTCCACGGTCACCAGCGCGGCTGTTTCGGCCAGCGCCCCTGTGCCGGCCAGCGCCGTTGCTTTGCCCCGCGCAGCTGCTTTGTCGGCACCCCGGAGCCGCGGTTCTCCGTACAAAATACACCAGTCCAGGTGCCCTTTTGGCTGGCGATTGGAGCCACGGGAAGTCGCCCTTTCGCTGGTTAAAAAAGGGGACTGAGCAGGGAACCAGGACAGCAGATTCCAGGGCAAAAAAACAAAAAAAAAAAAAGCGCCACAAACCTCAGTGCCACTGTTTAAGCCAGCCCAGTGAGTGGCCGCAGGTGAAAACACACAGACCCTGGCGCCTCTTCAACAGGCGACTGGAACACCAACTTAAAAAAGGCTCTGAGGCAGGGAGCCAGGCGATCATGCTCGGCTGGCCCCACCCCCACAAAAGAACAGCAACCAGAAACTCTGGATTGAGAGTTTCACAGCAAGTGCAGCTGAACCCTGGACGGTCCAGCTCTGTGGGGGAGGGGCGTCTGTCATTACCGAGGCAGCCCACCGTTGCCAAGGCAACCCACCATTGCTGAGGCAGTCTGCCATTTCCAAGGCAACCCACCACAGCAAAGACTCCACCCCAACAGAGGCGGGCCACCATCACCAAAGCAGTTCTAACTACACCCATATAAACAGGACTGCAGGGAAGTTCACTCGGCAGCAGGGCGGAGCCCACAGCAGCTCAGCAAAGCTGCTATAGGCCAACAGTGACTAGGCTGCCTCCTTGCTGGGCTGGGCAGGTCTGAAGGAAAAAAAAAAAAAAAAGAAGGCGGCAGCATAACATAAACTCATAAATAAAGCCCTAAATCCCTGGGACAGAGCACCTGGGAACAAAAAGCAGTTTATGAGTTCTGCTGCAGCAGACCTAAAAGTACCTGCCCAGCAGCTCTGAATGAACAACAACAGAGCTCGCAGCTCACCATTTGAGTTCCTATAAAGAAGAGACCGTCTCCTCAAGCAGCTCCCTGACCCCTATATATCCAAAGAGACACCTAATAAAGGAGAGATCAGATTGACACTAGGCGGGTATCCTTCTGGGACAAAGATAGCAGAAGAAGAAAACTGGTAACAACCCTTACTGTTCAGCAGCTGCTGCAGGTGAACCCCAGGCAAGCAGGGCCTGGAGTGAACCTCAGCAGACCTACAGCAGAGGGTCCAGACTGTCAGAAGGAAAACCAAGAAACAGAAATAACCTCATAATCAACAAACTGAACGTCAATCTGAAAGATTTGAGACCCAATCTGAAAGCCAGTAACTACAAAGTCGACAGGTGGGTAAATCCTTAAAGATGGGAAGAAACCAGCGCAAAAAGGATGAAAACACCTGAAACCAGAACACCTCTCCTCCTAAAAGGGATCACAACTCCTCACCAGCAAGGGAACAAGGTTGGATGGAGAATGAGTGTGATGAAATGACAGAATCAGACTTCAGAAGGTGGGTAGTAAGAAATTTCTGTGAACTTAAAGAACATGTTCTAACCAAATCCAAAGAAACTAAGAACTTTGAAAAAAGATCTGACGAAATGCTAACAAGAATGGACAAAAGAGAAAGGAATATAAGTGAATTGATGGAGCTGAAAAACGCAACACAAGAACTTCGTGAAGCATGCACAAGTATCAACAGCCGAATGGACCAAGCAGAAGAAAGGATATCAGAGGTCGAAGATCAACTCAATGAAATAAAACGGGAAGGCAAGACGGGAGAAAAAAGGGTAAAAAGGAATGAACAAATTCTCCAAGAAATGTGGGACTATGTGAAAAGACCTAATCTACGTTTGATAGACGTAACTGAATGCGACGAAGAGAATGAATCCAAGCTGGAAAATACTCTTCCGGATATTATCCAGGAAAACTTCCCCAACCTAGCAAGGCAGGCAAACATTCAAGTCCAGGAAATACAGAGAACACCACAAAGATATTCCTCAAGAAGAGCAACCCCAAGGCACATAATCGTCAGATTCACCAGGGTCGAAATGAAGGAGAAAATACTAAGGGCAGCCAGAGAGAAAGGTCAGGTTACCCATAAAGGGAAGCCCATCAGACTCACAGCAGATCTCTCAGCAGAAACCCTACAAGCCAGAAGAGAGTGGGGGCCAATATTCAACATCCTTAAAGAAAATAACTTTCAACCCAGAATCTCCTATCCAGCCAAACTAAGCTTCATAAGTGAAGGAAAAATAAAATCCTTTGGGAACATGAAAGTACTCAGAGATTTTGTCACCACCAGGCCAGCTCTACAAGAGCTCCTGAAAGAGGCTCTACACATATAAAGCAACAACAAGTACCAGCTCAACTAAAGGTCAAAACAGCCAGCTAGCACCAAAATGGCAGTATCAAATTCACACATAACAATATTAACCCTAAATGTAAATGGACTAAATGCCCCAATCAAAAGACACAGACTGGCAAATTGGATAAAAAGCCAAAACCCATCGGTGTGCTGTATCCAGGAAACCCATCTCACATGCAAGGATACACAAAGGCTCAAAATAAAGGGATGGAGGAAGATTTACCAAGCAAATGGAGAGCAAAAAAAAGCAGGAGTTGCAATTCTCATCTCTGATAAATTAGACTTTAAAGCAACAAAGATCATAAGAGACAAAGAGGGACATTACATAATGGTAAAAGGATCAATGCAACAAGAAGAGCTAACGATCCTAAATATATACGCACCCAATACAGGAGCACCCAGATACATAAGGCAAGTTCTTAATGACTTACACAGAGACTTAGACTCCCACACAATAATAGTGGGAGACTTTAACACCCCATTGTCAACATTAGACAGATCAACCAGACAGAAAATTAACAAGGATATCCAGGACTTGACTCAGACCTGGACCAAGCAAACCTAATAGACATTTACAGAACTCTCCACCCCAAAGACACAGAATATACATTCTTCTCAGCACCACATCAAACCTACTCTAAAATCGACCACATAATTGGGAGTAAATCACTCCTCAGCAAATGCAAAAGAACGGAAATCATAACAAACAGTCTCTCAGACCACAGTGCAATCAAGTTAGAAATCAGAATTCAAAAACTAACTCAGAACCGCACAGCTTCATGGAAACTGAACAACTTGCTCTTGAATGTTGACTGGATAAACAATGAAATGAAGGCAGAAATAAAGATGTTCTTTGAAACCAATGAGAATGAAAACACAACATACCAGAATCTCTGGGACACATTTAAAGCAGTCTCTAGAGGAAAATATATAGCAATAAGTGCCCACATGAGAAGCAAGGAGAGGTCAAAAATTGACACCCTATCGTCAAAACTGAAAGAGCTAGAGGAGCAAGATCAAAAAAAACTCAAAGTCTAGCAGAAGACAAGAAATAGCTAAGATCAGAGCAAAACTGAAGGAGATAGAGACACAAAAAACCCTTCAAAAAATCAATAAATCCAGGAGCTGGTTTTTTGAAAAGATCAACAAAATAGACAGACTACTAGCCAGATTAATAAAAAAGAAAAGAGAGAATAACCAAATTGATGCAATAAAAAACGATAAAGGGGATATCACCACAGATTCCACAGAAATTCAAACCATCATCAGAGATTATTACAAACAACTCTATGCACACAAACTAATACCCCTGGAAGAAATGATAAATTCTTGGACACTTGCCTCCTGCCAAGCCTAAACCAGGCAGAAGCCAAAACCCTGAGCAGACCCATAACAAGGTCTGAAGTTGAGGCAGCAATTAAGAGCTTACCACCCAAAAAAAAACCCAGGTCCACACGGGTTCACAGCTGAATTCTACCAGACATACAAAGAGGAGCTGGTACCATTTCTTTTGAAACTATTCCAAACAATAGAAAAAGAGGGAATTCTTCCCAAATCATTTTATGACACCAACATCATCCTGAATCCAAAACCCGGCAGAGACTCAACAAGAAAAGAAAACTTCAGGCCAATATCCATGATGAACATAGATGCAAAAATCTTCAATAAAATACTGACAAGCCGATTGCAACAGCACATCAAAAAGCTTATCCACCATGATCAAGTAGGCTTCATCCCGGGGATGCAAGGCTGGTTCAACATACACAAGCCTATAAACGTAATTCACCATATAAACAGAACCAAAGACAAAAACCACATGATTATCTCCACTGATGCAGAGAAGGCCTTTGACAAAATTCAACAGCCCTTTATGCTAAAAACACTCAATAAGCTAGGTATCAATGGAACGTATCTCAAAATAATAAAAGCTATTTATGACAAACCGACAGCCAATATCATACTGAATGGGCAAAAACTGGAAGCATTCCCCTTGAAATGTGGCACCAGACAAGGATGGTCGCTCTCACCACTGCTATTCAATATAGTATTAGAAGTTCCAGCCAGAGCAATCAGGCAAGAAAAAGAAATAAAGGGCATTCAAATAGGAAAGGAGGAAGTCAAATTGTCTCTATTTGTAGACGACATGATTGTATATCTAGAAGACCCCATCGTCTCAGCCCCAAACCTCCTGAAACTGATAAGCAAGTTCAACAAAGTCTCCGGATACAAAATCAATGTGCAAAAATCACATGCTTTCCTATACACCAATAACTGATTTAAAGAGAGCCAAATCAAGAACAAATTTCCATTCACAATTGCCACAAAGAGAATAAAATACCTAGGAATACAACTAACAAGGAATGTAAAGGACCTCTTCAAGGAGAACTACAAGCCACTGCTCAACGAAATAAGAGAGGACACAAACAGATGGAGAAACATTCCATGTTCATGGTTAGGAAGAATCAATATCGTGAAAATGGCCATACTGCCCAAAATAATTTACAGATTCAATGCTATCCCCATCAAGCTACCAATGACCTTCTTTGCAGAACTGGAAAAAACCACCTTAAACTTCATATGGAACCAAAAGAGAGCCTGCATAGCCAAGTCAATTCTAAGCAAAAAGAACAAAGCGGGGGGCATCACACTACCAGACTTCAAACTATACTACAAGGCTACAGTAATCAAAACAGCATGGTACTGGTACCAAAACAGAGATATAGAGGCAACACAACATATCTACAACCACCTGATCTTTGACAAACCAGACAAAAACAAGCAATGGGGAAAGGATTCCCTGTTTAATAAATGGTGTTGGGAAAGCTGGCTAGCCATGTGCAGAAAGCAGAAACTGGACCCCTTCCTGACACCTTACACTAAAATTAACTCCAGATGGATTAAAGGCTTAAACATAAGACCTAACACCATAAAAACCCTAGAAGAAAATCTAGGCAAAACCATTCAGGACATAGGTGTAGGCAAGGACTTCATGACCAAAACACCAAAAGCATTGACAACAAAAGCCAAAATAGACAAATGGGACCTAATCAAACTCCACAGCTTCTGCACAGCAAAAGAAACAATCATTAGAGTGAATCAGCAACCAACAGATTGGGAAAAAATTTTTGCAGCTTACCCATCTGACAAAGGGCTGATATCCAAAATTTACAAAGAGCTAAAACACATTTACAAGAAAAAAACTAATAAGCCCATTCAAAAGTGGGCAAAGGATATGAACAGACACTTTACAAAAGAAGACATATGTGAGGCCAACAAACATATGAAAAAATGCTCATCATCACTGGTCATCAGAGAAATGCAAATCAAAACTACATTGAGATACCATCTCACACCAGTTAGAATGGCGATCATTAAAAATATGGAGACAACAGATGCTGGAGAGGATGTGGAGAAATAGGAACACTTTTACACTGTTGGTGGGAGTGTAAATTAGTTCAACCATTGTGGAAGACAGTGTGGCGATTCCTCAAGGACAAAGAAATAGAAATTCCATTTGACCCAGCAATCCCATTACTGGGTATATATCCAAAGGATTACAAATGTTTCTACTATAAGGACACGTGCACACGAATGTTCATTGCAGCACTGTTTACAATAGCAAAGACCTGGAACCAACCCAAATGCCCATCGACGATAGACTGGATAGGGAAAATATGGCACATATACACTATGAAATATTACGCAGCCATCAAAAACGATGAGTTTGGGTCCTTTGTAGGGACATGGATGAACCTGGAAACCATCATTCTCAGCAAACTGACAGAAGAGCAGAAGATCAAACACCACATGTTCTCACTCATAGGTGGGTGTTGAACAATGAGAACACATGGACACAGGGAGGGGAGCACTACACACTGGGGTCAGTTGGGGGGAAATAGGGGAGGGACGGTGTGGGGTGGGAAGCTGGGGAGAGATAGCAAGGGGAGAAATGCCAGATGTAGGTGATGGGGAGGAAGGCAGCAAATCACACTGCCACGTGTGTTCCTATGCAACAATTTTGCATGTTCTTCACATGTACCCTAAAACCTAAAATGCAATAAAACAAATAAATGGGAAAAAAAATTTTTTGCTTTATGTATTCAAATACATTAGAAATTAACATATAAACATTACTGATAGTTATATCTTCATCTACTAATAGAAGAATCCACTAAAAATGCCTTCACACTGTGAAGAAGGTAGAAAAGACAGTCTTGAGTTGTGTACACATCTGTCCCCCATTTCCAGCAGTGGCTGCATGGTACAGAAAGAGAATTATGTGTGTTTGAGGGAGATAGAGAGTAGTGATTGTGGGACTTTGCATTGGAACTCAGTACTGCCCTGTCACATTAGAAAGCATGGGGAAGAATTCAGCTGGTGACCATAGAGACAGCATTGAGACTAGTCCCAGGCAGAGGCAAATTGTACATCTCAGCAATTGGAGCCTGAGTTCTGGCAACCTCCACCACCATGAGCTAAAGTGTTCTGGGGTTCTAAATGAACTTGAAAGGCGTATGAGGCCAGAGGACTACAATTCTTTGGCAAGTCCTGGTGCTTTGCTGGGTTCAGAACCAGTGGATTTGGGTTACATGCAACCCAATGAGACAGCAGCTGGGACAGCCAAGGAAGTACTTGCATCACCCCTCCTACAACCTCATGCAGAAGCACTCATAGCTCTGGGAGACACACCTTCCTTTTCCTTGAGGAGTGAGAGGAGAGAGCAAAGGGGACTTTACCTTGCAACTTGATACCAGCTCAGCCACAGTAATATAGGGCATCTGGTAGAGTCCTGAGGTCCTCCTCACTAGGCCCTAGTTCCCAGATGTTATTTCTAGACCTTCACTGAGCCAGAAGGAAACCTGCTGCCTTGAAGGAAAGAACCCAGTCCTGGTAAGATTCATAATCCACTCATTAGAGAGCCCTCAGGTCTTAGATAATCAGCAGTAGTCATTAGGCAGTACTTGCCATGGGCTTTGGGTGAGACTCAGGTGTGAACCAGCATATTCCCAGCTGTAGAGGCTATGGGGAGAGACTCCTTTTGCTTGAGCAAAAGAGAGGGAAGAGTAAAAGGGACTTTGTCTTGCAGCTTGAAAACCTGCTTGGTCATGGTAAGGTAGAACACCAAGCAGACTCCTGGGGTCCCAGATTCCAGGCCCTGGCTTCTGGAAGGCATTTCTGGACCTGTTTTGGTTGAGGGGAGAGCCCCCTCTGCCCTGAAGTGAGAGACTCAGGACTGGCAGCGATCACCACAAGCTGACTGAAGATCATCCCTTGGGTCTTGAGTAAACATCAACAGTACTCAGGTAGTACTCATCAAGGGCCTGGTGTGGTAGTAGCCATGGAGAGAGATGCCACTGATTGATGAAAGGGGAGAGAAAAGTGGGGAAGACTGTCTTGTGGCTCATGTGCCACCTCAGTCACGAATAGAAGACCAGGTATATTCCTATGGTTCCCAACTCTAGGCTCTGGCTCCAAGACAGCATCTACAGACTCGCCCAGATCTGGAAGGAATTGCAGGGAGGGGAACATCACACATTGGGGCCTATCTGGGGCTGGGGGGCAAGGCAAGGGATAGCTTCAGGAGAAATACCTAATGTAGATGGTGGGTTGATGGGTGCACCAAACCACCGTGGCACACGTATACCTATGTTACAAACCTGCATGTTCTACACATGTATCCTAGAACTTAAAGTATAACTTTAAAAAAGTTTGGAAAAAGAAAAAAAATCCTCCAGAGAATGATGCAATAATTAAGTGGTTAATTTCCTGAATTTTAACTTTCATTTAAATGTGTAGAGATGGCCTGACCTTTTTTAGCCCACCTAAGTTTTTTCTATGCTAAACTTTACATTTCTCGTTAGAAGATCATTTGGGTTCTGTTGAAAAAACTGTTCAAAGGATAAGGATTTTTACTGCCAATCACATATATTAAAAACGGTAACTTTATAAATATTTAAAATCAAAGTGAATAAATACATAAGAGCTCCAATATGTTGGCAGCAGACTTTTTAATGAAAACCTTATTGACCATGGGAGAGTGACTTGACATATGTAAAGTGCTAAAGAAAAAAAAAGCTTTTATCCTGAAATAGTATATCCAGCAAAATATCTTCAAACGTGATAAAGAAACAAATTCATCAACACCAGACCTGTGCTACAAAAAAATGCTAAAGAGAGTCCTTCAATCTTAAAGAAAAAGCTATTAATGTGCAATAAAAAGTCATTTAAAGGTACAAGCCCCACTGGAATAGTAACTACACAGAGAAACACATAATGCTATAACACATTAATTGTGGTGTGCAAACTACTCATATCTTGAATAGACAGAATAAAAGATTAACTGATCAAAAATAGGTAAAACAAATTTTGAAGACATAGACTATAATGCAGTATACATGGAAAGAACAAAAAGCTAAGAGATAAATAAAATTATAGAGCTTATATTAGTTTTCTTTTCACTTGTTTGTTTATGCAAATAGTGTTAAGTTGTCAACAGCTTTAAAAAATGGGTTATGAGATATTATTTGCAAGCCCCAAGGTAACCTCAAATCAAAAAAATACAACAGAAACACAAAAAATAAAGAGTAAGAAATTTAACATAGCACCAGAGAAAATCACCTTCACTAAAAGGGAGACAGCAAGGAAGGAAAGAAGAAACAGAGGACTAAAAACCAACCAGAAATCAACTAATAAAATGGCAGGAGTAAGGTTTTACTTATAAATAACAAAGTTGACTGTGATGGACTAAACTTTCCAATAAAAAGACATATAGAGTGGCTGATTGGATGAAAAACAAGACTCAACAATCTATTGCCTGCCAAAGCCATACTTCACCTATAAAGACACACAGACTAAAAATAAAGTGATAGAAAAAGGTATTGCATGCAAACAGAAATGAAAAAGGAGCAGGAATAGCTATACTTACATCAGACAAATAGATTTAAAACCAAAACTATAAAAAACAGATGAAGATTGCTATACAGTGCTAAATGGAGTCAATTCAGCAAGAGAATATAACGATTGGAAATACATATACACCAAACACTGGAGGCCACAGATATGTAAAGGAAAGATTATTAAAGGTAAAAAGGGAGATAGACCTCAATACAATAATAGCTGGAGACTTTAACACTTTCAATATTGGGTAGATCATCTAGACAGATGATCAACAAAGAAACACTGAACTTAAGCTGCATTATAACCCAAATAGACCCAATAGGTATTTACAGAATGTTTCATCAAACAGCTGCAGAATGCAATTTTGTCTTATCAACACATGGCTCATTCTCAAGGATAGACCATATGATAGGCCACAAAACATGTCTTTAAAAAGTCAAAAAATAAAAAATAAAATCGAAACAAGTATTTTCTTTGATTAGAGTAGAATAAAACTACAAATCAATTAGCAAGAAAAATTTAGGAAATTTTGCAAACATATGGAAATTAAACAATATGCTCCTGAATCACCAGTGGATGAAAAAATAAATTAACAGGAAAAATTAAAAATTCCTTGAAACAAGTGAAAATGAAAGACAACATACCAAAACCTATGAGATACAGCAAAATCAATATCAAGGAGAAAGTTTGGAGCAATAAGCACCTACATCAAAAAAGTAGAAAAACTTCACATAAACAACCTAGTGATGCACCTTTAAAAACTAGAAAAGCAAAAACCAAACCAAACCCAAAATTAGAAGAGGTAAAAAAATAGAGATCATAGAAGAAACAAATGATATTGAAATTTTAAAACTACAAAAAAAATCGATTAAATAAAAATTTGACGTTTTAAAAACATCTCTCATTTTATTCATTTGTATTTTTTCTCTTTTCAGCATGATACTGGTACCAAACAGATATATAGACCAATGGAACAGAACAGAAGCCTCAGAAATAATGTCACACATCTACAACCATCTGATCTTTGACAAACCCAACAAAAACAAGCAATGGCGAAAGGATTCTCCATTTAATAAATGCTGTTGGGAAAACTGGTTAGCCATATGCAGAAAGCTGAAACTGGATACCTTCCTTACGCCTTATACAAAAATTAATGCAAGATGGATTAAAGACTTAAATTTAAGACCTAAAACAACAAAAACCCTAGAAGAAAATCTAGGCAATATCATTGAGGACATAGGCACGTGCAAAGTTTTTATGACTAAAACAGCAAAAGCAACGACAACAAAAACCAAAATTGACAAATGGGATCTAATTTAACTAAAGAGTTTCTGCACAGCAAAATAAACTATCATCAGAGTGAACAGGCAACCTATTGAAAGGGAGAAAATGTTTGCAATCTACCTATCTGACAAAGGACTAATATCCAGAATCTACAAAGAACTTAAACAAATGTACAAGAAAAAAAACAAACAGCTCCATCAAAAAGTGGGCAAAGGATATGAACAGACACTTTTCAAAAGAAGACATTTATGCAACCAACAAACATATGAAAAAAGCTCATCATCACTGGTTATTAGAGAAGCGCAATCAAAACCACATTGAGATACCATCTCATGCCAGTTAGAATGCTGATCATTAAAAAGTCAAGAAACAACAGACACTGGAGAGGATGTGGAGAAATAGGAACACTCTTACACTGTTAGTGGAACTGTAAATTAGTTCAACCATTGTGAAACACAGTGTGGCAATTTTTCAAGGACCTAGAACTAGAAATACCATTTGACGCAGCAATCCCATTACTGGGTATATACCCAAAAAATTATAAATCACTATACAATAAAGACAAATGCACACATATGTTTATTGTTGCACTGTTCATAATAGCAAAGACTTGGGATCAACCCAAATGCCCATCAATGATAGACTGGATGAAAAAAATGTGGCACATATACACCATGGAATACTATGTAGCCATAAAAAAGGATGAGTTCACGTCCTTTGCAGGGACATGGATGAAGATGGAAACCATCATTCTTAGCAAACTAACACAAGAACAGAAAACCAAATACCTCATGCTCTCACTCATAAGTGGGAGTTGAACAGAGAGAATGCATGGGTACAGGGAGGAGAACATCATGCTCTGGGTCCTGTCAGGGGATGGGGGATGGGAGGAGGGATAGCATTAGGAGAAATACCTAATGCAGATGACAGGTTGATGGGTGCAGCAAACCACTAGGGCACATGCATACCTATGTAACAATCCTACAAGTTCTGCACATGTATCCCAGAACTTAAAGCATAAAAATAATAATAATAAAAAGGAAACTGGATATCCATATGCAAAAAAATGAAACTAGACCCCTACCTCTCATCATATAAAAAAATCAAATCAAAGTAGATTAAAGACTTAAATCTAAGACCTCAAACTGTGAAACTACTTCAAGAAAATATTGGGAAACTTATCCAGGACATTGGACTGGGAAAAGATTTCTTGAGTAGTACCCCACAAGCATAGACAAAGTAAAAATGGACAAATGGGATCATATCAAGTCAAAAAGCTTCTGCACAGCAAAGAAAACAATCAAAAAATGAAGAGACAACCCACAGAATGGGAGAAAATATTTGCAAGCTACCCATCTGACAAGGGAAAACTAAAAGATGCCACCAAAATACTATCAGAAGTGATAAATTCAGTAAAATTGCAGGATACAAAGTCAACATACACAAATCAGTAACATTTCTATATGCAAATAGTGAACAATATAAAAAAGAATATAGAATGAGCTCAAACAACTCTCAAAGAAAAATTCTAATAATCTAATCAAAAGAATAGGCAAAAGATCTGAATAGATATCTCTCAAAAAAAAAAAAAAAAGACATACAAACGGCAAACAGGCATACCAAAAGGTGCTCAACCTCACTGATCATCAGAGAAATGCAAATCAAACCTACAACAAAATATAATCTCACCCCAGTTAAAATGGCTTATGTGAAGAAGACAAGCAATAACAAATGTTGGTAGGAATGTAAATTATTACTTCAACTACTATGGAGAACAATTTGTCGTTCCTTTAAAAACTGAAAATAGAGCTACCATGTGATCTAGAAATTCCACTGCTTGGTATATAACCAAAAGAAAAAAAATAGTATATCAAAGGAATATCTATACTCCCATGTTTGTTGCAGTATTCTTCTCAAGAGCCATAATTTAGAAACAATATAAGTGTCCATCAACATATGATTGGAAAAAGAATTTGTAGTACTTGTATACTAGAGAGTACTATTCAGCCACAAAAAATAATAAGATCCTATCGTTTGCAACAACATGGATGAAACTGCAGGTCATTATGTTAAGCGAAATAAGGCTGGCACAAAAAGACAGACATCATGTGTTCTCACTTATGTCTGGGATCTTAAAACCAAAATAATTAAACTCATGGACATAGAAAGTAGAAGCATGGTTACCAGAGCCTGAAAAAAGTGTTGAGGTTGAAGGAGAGTTGGGGATGGTTAATGAGTACAAAGAATATAGAAAGCATAAAGAAGGCCTGGTATTTGCTAGCACAGCAGGATGACTATAGTCAATAATAATTTAACTGTACATTTAAAAATAACTTAAGTAGTATAATTGAATTATTTGTAACACAAAGGATAAATGTTTGAAAAGATGGATACCCTATTTTCCATGATGTGATTATTAGGTATTCCATGTCTGTATCAAAACAGATCATGTACTCCATAAATATATGCACCTACTAAATATCCACAAAAAAAAACTTAAAATTAAACATTAAAAATAGAAGACACACAAATGGAAAGCAGGTGTATAAAAAGGTTTTCAATGTCATTGATCATAAGAGAAATGCAGATGAAATTCGCAATATCATCTCACTCAGGTTAAGATGGCTTATATCCAAAAGACAGGCAATAATGAGTATTGACAAGAAACTGGAGAAAACAGAACCCTTGTACACAGTTGTTTGGGAATGTAAATTAGTACAATCACTATGGAAGACAGTTTGGAAGTTCCTTAAAAAACTAGAAAAAGGACTATCATATGATTCAGCAATCATACTACTAGGATATACTCAAAAAAACGAAATCAGTATACAGAAGGGATATCTGTACTCCCATGTTTGTTGCAGTATTATTCACAATAGCCAAAATTTGGAAGCAACCTAAACGTCCATCAACAGAAGAATGGATAAACCATATTTGGCACATATATACAATGGAGAACTATTGAGCCAAAAATAAGAGTGAGATCCTGTCATTTGCAACAACATGGGTAGAACTGGAGATCATTGTGTTAAGTAAAATAAGCCAGGCACAGAAAGATAAACACTGCATGTTCTCACTTATTTGTGGGATCTAAAAATTGAAACTGTTGAACCAATGAACACAGAGAGTAGAATGGTTATCAGAATCTGGGAAGGATAGTAGGAACGTGAGGAGGAGGTAGGAAGGTTAATGAGCACACAAATAATGCAAAATATTAATATGGCCTACTATTTGATAGCACAACAGGGTGTGTATAGTCAAAATAATTTAATTGTACATTTAAAAATATTTAAAAGAGTATATCTGGATTGTTTGTAACATAAAGGTTAAATGCTTGAGGGGATAGATACCCCATTTTTCATGCTGTGATTATTACTTATTGCATGCCCGCATCAAAGTGTGTCATGCACCCCATAAATATATACACCAACTATGTATCCACAAAGTAAAAGGTAAATTAAAAAATGAGATTCTATTATTTACAACAATAAGAATGGAACTAGAAGTCATTCTTTCTAGTGAAATAAGCCAGGCACAGAAAGACAAACTTCACATGTTTTCACTTTTTCCTGGAGTTAAAAATTAAAACAATTGAACTCACAGAGATAGAGAATAGAATGATGTTTACCAGAAGTGGGAAAGGGCAGTATGGGGTTGGTGGGGCAATGAGGAAAGTTAATGAGAACAAAAGATAGTTAGAAAGAATGGATAAGATCTAATATTTGATACCACAGTAGGATGACTCAGGTCAATAATAATTTATTGTACATTCCAAAATAACAAAAACAGTATAGTTGAATTGTTCATAACAAAACAAAAGGATAAATGCTTGAAGGATGAATAACCCATTTACCCTGATGTAATTATTATGCATTGAATGCCTGTATCAAAATGTCTCATGTATCCAATGACTATACACACCTATTATTTCCCCACAGAAATCAAATATTTTAAAATATCTTGCATCACAAAACAAGTCTTAAAGCATTCAAAAACTGAAATGATATCAGGCAACTTTTCTGATCACAATGGAACAAAATTAGAAGTCAATAACAAGAGAAATTCTGGAACTATACAAATACATGGAAATTAAACAATGTGCTCCTGAATGACAAGTGGGTCCATAAAGAAATTAAGAAATAAATTGAAAAATTTCTTGAAACAAATAACAATGGAAACACAGCACAACAAAATTGATGGGATAGAGCAAAAGCAGCGTCAAGAGGAAAGTTTAAAACAATGAGTGCCTGTATAAAAAAAAGAAGAAAAACTTCAAATAAACAATTTAATAATGCATCTCAAACAACTAGACAAGCAAGATCAAAGCAAACCCAAAATAAGGTGAAGAAAAGAAATAATAGAGGCAGAGCAGAAATAAATAAAATTGAAACCAAAAAATCAGTGTAACAAACTGTTGGTTTTTTGAAATGTTAAACAAAATTGACAAAACTTAAGCTATTCTAAGAAAAAAAAGAGAATATCCCAATAAATATTATCATGCATGGAAAAGGAGACATCACAACTGGTACCATAGAAATTCAAAGGATCATTAGTGGCTACTATGAGCAACTATATGCTAATAAATTGGAAAATCTAGAAGAAACAGACAAATTTCTAGACCCATATAAACTAACAGAAAGAAATCCAAAACCTGAAGAGACCAATAACAAGTAACAAGATTGAAACTGTAATAAAAAATTCCTGGTAAATAAAAGCCCAGGACCCAATGGCTTCACTGCAGAGTTCTAACACATTCAAAGAACCAATCCTACTCAAACTTTTCCAAAAAATAGAAGAGGAGGAAATACTTCTAAACATATTCTACAAGGCCAGTATTACCCTGATACCATAACCAGACAAAGACATGAAAGAAATAAAAACCAAACAAACAAAAAACCTAGAAGCCAGTATCTCTGATGAATATCAGTACAAAAATCCTCAGCAAAATACCAGGAAACCAAGCTCAAAAATACATCAGAAAGATCATTCCTATGACTAAGTAGGATTTATCCCTGGCAAACCAATCAATTTCATCATATCAACAGAATGAAGAATATAATCTATATAATAATTTCAATTGATGCTGAAAAAGCATTTGATAAAATTTAACATTGCTTCATGATAAAAACCTCCAACAAACTGAGGATAAGGAGGAACATACCTCAACATGATACAAGCCATACATGACAGACCCACATCTAGTATTGAATGGGGAAAAACTGAAAGCCTTTCCTCTGAGATCCAGAACATGACGAGGATGACCATTTTCACCACTGTTATTTATCATAGAAATGGAAGTCATGGCTGAAGCAATCAGTCAAGAGAAAGAATAAAGGGCATCAAAATAGGAAATGAAGAAGTCAAATTATTCTTAATTGCAGATGATATGATCTTATATTAGGAACAACCTAATGATTCCATCAAAAAAATTAGAGCTAATAAAAAAATTAGCCAAGTGGCAGAATAAAAAACCAATACACAAAATTAGTAACATTTCTATATAACAGTGAACAATTTGAAAAAAAAAAAAAAAGTAAAAAAGTAATCCCATTTAAAATAGCCACTAGTAAAATTATATACCCAGGAAATAACCAAAGAAGTGAACAATCTCTATAATGAAAACTTTAAAACACTATGAAATAAATTGATGGGGAAGATCCAAGATGGCCAAATAGGAATAGCTCCAGAGTGCAGTTCCCAGAAAGAACAGCATAGAGGGTGAGTGCTCACCACATTTCCAAACAAGTTTTCAGTGCCCACAGACCAGGAGATTCTGAGGCCGAAAAGCACCACAAGTTTTCAGCACGGCACCACAAGTTTTCAGCACGGCAGTTTCAGCCTGTGCCATGTCAGTGCACAGAATCTCACACAAGGCTGGTCTGCCTTTTTGGACAATGCCCATGCCTGGGAGACAGACTGCCCATTCAACTGAAAGGGAGGGGGCTAAGACAGGGAGGCAGGGGGTCTGGCTTGGTGGGTACCACCCCCAGAAAACAAGCAATCTCAAACGCTCTGGATTAAGAGTTCCACAGCAAGTGCAGCTGGACCCAGAAACCGTCAAGCTCAGTGGGGGGGAAGGACGTCCCCCACTACTGAGGCAGTCCGCCACTACTGAGGCAGTTCACACAGCACAGGGCAGAGCCTGCAGCAGCTCAGCAATGCCTCTACTAGCAGACTGTAACTAGACTACTCCATGCGGGGAAAGGCATCTATTTAAAAAAAGGCAGAAGCACAACAGGGACTTATAAATAAAGACAACCTTCCTGGGACAGAGAACTTGGGAAAAGAGGCAGTTATGAGTTCAGCTGCAGCAGACTTAAAGGTACCTGTCCAGCAGCTCTGCACGGAACAATGAAGCTCCCAGCACAGCACTTGAGCTCCTATAAGGGACAGACTGTCTTTTCAAGCAGCTCCCCAAACCCTGTATACCGAAAGAGACACTTCATAAAGGGGAGCTCAGGCCAACATCTGGTGGGTACCCATCTGGGATGAGGATAGCAGAGGAAGAAACCTGCGGCAACCCTTGCTGTTCTGCAGCCCCCATGGGCTATCCCCAGGCAAGCAGGGTCTAGAGTGGACATTCAGCAATCCTGCAGCAGAGGACCCTGACTGTTAGAAGGAAAAGTAAGAAACAGAAATAAATAACTTCAGCATCAACAAAAAGGACATTCATTCAGAGACCCCATCTGAAAGTCAACAACTACAAACACCACAGGTAGATAAAACCACTAAGATGGGAAACGACCAGTGCAAAAAGGAGGAAAACACCAAAAACCAGAATGCCTCTCCTCATCCAAGGGATCACAACTCCTCACCAGCTAGGGATCAAAGATGGATGGAGAATGAATCAGATGAATTGACAGAAACAGGCTTCAGAAGGTGGGTAATACCAAACTTCTCAGAGCTAAAAGAACAAGCTCTAACGCAATGCAAAGAAACTAAGAACCTAGAAAAAAGGTTAGATGAGATGCTAACTAGGATAAACAGGTTAGAGAAGAATATAAACGACTTGATAGAGCTGAAAAACACAGCACGAAAACTTCACAGAGCATACACGTTTCAATAGCCAAGCAGAAGAAAGAATATCAGAGATTGAAGATCAACTCAATGAAATAAAATGAGAATATAAGAATAGAAGAAAAAAAGAGTGAAAATAAATGAACAAAACCTCCAAGAAATGTGGGATTATGTGAAAAGACCTAATCTACGTTTGATAGGTGTACCTGAATGTGATGGAGAGCATGGATCCAAGCTGGAAAACACTCTTCAGGAGAACTTCCCCAACCTAGCAAGGCAGGCCACCATTCAAGCCCAGGAAATGCAGAGAACACCACAAAGATATTCCTCAAGAAGAGCAACCCCAAGGCACATAATCGTCAGATTCATCAGCATTGAAATGAAGGAGAAAATGCTAAGGGTAGCAAGAGAGAAAGATGGGGTCATTCACAAAGGGAAGCCCATCAGACTCACAGCAGATCTCTCAGCAGAAGCTCTACAAGCCAGAAGAGAGTGGGGGCCAATATTCAACATACTTAAAGAACTTTCAACCTAGATTTTCGTGTCCAGCCAAACTAAGCTTCATAAGTGAACAGGAAAGAAAATCCCTTATGGACAAGCAATTGCTGAGAGATTTCATCACCACCAGGCCTGCCTTATAAGAGCTCCTGAAAGAAGCAATAAACAAGGAGAGGAACAACCAGTACCAGCAACTCCAAAAATGTACCATATGGTAAAGACCATTGACACAATGAAAAAAATTTGTCAACTAATGGGCAAAACAACCAGCTAGCATCAAAATGGCAGGATCAAATTCACACATAAGAATATTAACATTGAATGTAAATGGACTAAATGCCCCAATCAAAAGACACAGACTGGTAAATTGGATAAAAAGTCAAAACCCATCAGTGTGCTGTATTCAGGAAACCTATCTCACATACAAGGACACACATAAGCTCAAAATAAAGGGATGGAGGATGATCTATCAAGCAAATGTAGAGCAAAAAAAAGCAGGAGTTGCAATCCTAGTCTCTAATAAAATGGACGTTAAACCAACAAAGATCAAAAGAGACAAAGAAGGGCTTTACATAATGGTAAAAGGATCAACGCATCAAGAAGAGCTAACGATCCTAAATATATATGCACCCAATACAGGAACACTCAGGTTCATAAAGACGGTTCTTAAAGACCTACAAAGAGACTTAGACACAGACACAATAATAGTGGGACACATTAACTCTCGACTGTCAATATTAGATAGATCAATGAGATGGAAAATTAAAAAGGATATCCAGGACGAACTCAGATTTAGACCAAGTGGACCTAATAAGCATCTACAAAAATCTCCACCACAAATCCGCAGAATATACATTCTTCTCAGCACTGCATGGCACCTACTCTAAAAGTGACCACATAATTGGGAGTAAATCACTCCTCAGCAAATGCAAAAGAATGGAAATCATAACAAACAGTCTCTCAGACCACAGTGTAATCAAAGTGGAACTCAATATTAAGAAACTAACTCAGAATTGCACAACTTCATGGAAACTGAACAACTGGATCCTGAATGTCGTCTGGATAAACAATGAAATGAAGGCAGAAATAAAGATGTTCTTCGAAATAAACAAGAACGAAGACACAACGTACTAGAATCTCTGGGACACATTTAAAGCAGTGCCTAGAGGGAAATTTATGCAATAAATGCCCACCAGAGAAGAGAGAAAAGATCTAAAATTGACACCCTATCATCAAAATTAAAAGAGCTAGAGGAGCAAGATCAAGAAAACTCAAAAGCTAGCAGAAGACAAGAAATGACTAAGATCGGAGCAAAACTGAAGGAGATAGAGACAAAAAATACTTTCATCAATAAATCTGGGAGCTGGTTTTTTGAAAACGTCAACAAAATAGGCCACTAGCCAGATTAATAAAAAAGAAAAGGGAGAAAAATCAAAATAGATGCAATAAAAAATGATAAAGGGAATATCACCACTGACTCCACAGAAATACAAATTACAATCAGAAACTACTACAAACAATGCTATGCACATAAACCAGTAAACCTGGAAGAAATGGATAAATTCCTGAACCCTTTTACACTTGCAAGCCTAAACAAGGAAGAAGTTGAAGCCTTGAACAGACCAATAACAAGGTCTGAAGTTGAGGCAGCAATTAATAGCCTACCAACCAAAAAAAGTCCAGGTCCAGACGGGTTCACAGTGGAATTCTACCAGAAGTACAAAGAGGAGCTGGTACCAGTTCTTCTGAAACTATTCCAAACAATCTAAAAAGAAGGAATCCTTCCCAGATCGTTTTATGAGACCAGCATCATCCTGACACCAAAACCTTGCAGAGACTCAACAAAAAAAGAAAACTTCAGGTCAATATTGATGATGAACATAGATGCAAAAATCTTCAATAAAATACTGGCAAACCTATTGCAACAGAACATCAAAAAGCTTATCCATCACAATCAAGTTGGCTTCATTCTGGAGATGCAAGGCTGGTTCAAAGTATGGAGGTCTATAAACAATCCACCACATAAACAGAACCAAAGACAAAAACCACATGATAATCTCAATAGACACAGAGAAAGCCTTCGACAAAATTCAGCAGCCCTTTATGCTAAAAACTCTCAATAAACTAGGTATCGAAGGAACATATCTCAAAACAATAAAAGCTATTTATGACAAACTTACAGCCAATATCATACTGAATGGGCAAAAACTGCAAGCATTCCCTTTGAAATCCAGCACTAGACAAGGATGCCCTCTGTCACCACTCTTACACAATATAGTTTTTGAAGTTCTAGCCAGAACAATTAGGCAAGAAAAAAATGTAAAGCGTATTCAATTAGGAAAAGAGGAAGTCAAATTGTCTCTGTTTGCAGACAACATGATTGTATATTTAGAATGCCCTATCATCTCAGCCCAAAATCTCCTTAAACTGATAAGCAACTTCAGCAAAGTCTCAGGATACAAAATCAATGTGCAGAAATCACAAGCATTTTTATACATCAATAACAGACTAACAGAGAGCCAAATCATGAGTGAACTCTCATTCACAATTGCTAAAAAGAGAATAAAATACCTAGGAATACAACTAACAAAGGACGTAAAGGACCTCTTCAAGGAGAACTACAAACCATTGCTCAAGGAAATAAGAGAGGACACAAACAGATAAAGAAACATTCCATGTTCATAGTTAGGAAGAATCAATATCATGAAAATGGCCATACTGCCCAAAGAAATTTATAGATTCAATACTATCCCCATCAAGCGACCAATTACCTTCTTCACAGAACTGGAAAAAAATACCTTAAACTTCATATGGAACCAAAAGAGAGCCTACATAGCCAAGACAATCCTAAGCAAAAAGAACAAAGTCAGAGGCATCGCGCTACCTGATTTCAAACTATACTACAAGTCTACAGTAATCAAAACAGCATGGTACTGGTACCAAAACAGAGATATAGACCAATTGAACAGAACAGAGGCCTCGGAGGCAATGCCACACATCTACAACCATCTGATCTTTGACAAACCTGACAAAAACAAGCAATAGAGAAAGGATTCCCTGTTTAATAAATGGTGTTGGGTAAACTGGCTAGCCATGGGCAGAAAGCAGAAACTGGACCCCTTCCTGACACCTTACACTAAAATTAACTCCAGATGGATTAAAGACTTAAATATAAGACCTAACACCATAAAAACCCTAGAAGAAAACCTAGGCAAAACCATTCAGGACAAAGGCATAGGCAAGGACTTCATGACTAAAACACCAAAAGCATTGGCAACAAAAGCCAAAATAGACAAATGGGATCTAATTTAACTCCACAGCTTCTGTACAGCAAAAGAAACAATCATTAGAGTGAACTGGCAACCAACAGAATGGGAAAAAATTTTTGCAGTTTACCCATCTGACAAAGGGCTAATATCCGGAATCTACAAAGAACTAAAACAGATTTACAAGAATAAAATAAACAAACCCATCCAAAAGTGGGCAAAGGATATGAACAGACATTTTTCAAAAGAAGACATATATGAGGCCAACAAACATATGAAAAAATGCTCATCATCACTGATTATTAGTGAAATACAAATCAAAACCACATTGAGATACCACCTCACACCAGTTAGAATGGCAATCATTAAAAAATCTGGAGACAACAGATGCTGGAGAGGTTGTGGAGAAATAGGAACACTTTTACACTGCTGGTGGGAGTGTCAACTAGTTCAACCATTGTGGAAGACAGTGTGGGTCTTCCTCAAGGACCTAGAAATAGAAATTCCATTTGACCCAGCAATCCCATTACTGGGTATATACCCAAAGAATTATAAATCATTCTATTATAAAGACAAATGCACAAGTATGTTCATTGCAGCACTGTTTACAATAGCAAAGACCTAGAACCAACCCAAATGCCCATTGATGATAGACCAGACAAGGAAAATGTGACACATATACACCATGGAATAGTATGCAGCCATATGAAACGATGAGTTGGTGTCCTTTGTAGGGACATGAATGAATCTGGAAACTATCATTCTCAGCAAACTGACAAGAGAACAGAAAATCAAACACTGCATGGACTCACTCATAGGTGAGTGTTGAAGAATGAGAACACATGGACACAGGGAGGGGAGCATCACACACTGGGGTCTGTTGTAGGGACCAAGGCAGGGACAGTGTGGGGGAGTGGGGAGGTTGGGGAGGGATAACATGGGGAGAAATGCCAGATCTGGGTGACAGGGGTTTGGAGGCAGCAAACCACATTGCCATGTGTGTACCTATGCAATAATCCTGCATGATCTGCACATGCACCCCAGAACCTAAAGCACAATAAAAAGAAAATAAAAGAAAGAAAGAAATTGAAAAGGACACAATGGAAAGATATTTCATGTTCATGAATTACAAGTATCAATATAGTTAAAATGTTCATGTTATCCAAAGCAATCTATACATTTAATGCAATCTCTATCAAAATATCAATGACATTCTTTACAGAAACAGAAAAAAACTATTTTAAAATTTATATGGAACCATTAAAGACACAGAATATTCAAAGCTATCCTGAGCAAAATTTAAAAAAAAAAAAAAAAAAAAAAAAAAAAAACTAGAGGAATCACATTACCTGACTTCAAATTCAGAGCTGTAATAACCAAAACCTCATAGTACAGTCGCAGAAACAGACACATAGACCAATAGAGCAGAATAGAGAATCCAGAAACAAATCTACACACCTAATAGCCAAGATTTGGAACCCATTTTCAACAAAGGTGCCCAGAACACACACTAAGAAGACAGTCTTCAATAAATGGTGCTGGGAAAACTGGATATTCATATGCAAAAGAATGATACTTGACCTTTATCTCTCACAATATATAAGAATCAAATTGAAATGGATTAAAGACTAAAATCTCAGACCTCAAACTATGAAACTACTACAAGAAAACATTAGGGGTACTCTCCAGGACATTGATCTGTGCAAAAATTCTTTGAGTAATACCCCAAAAGCACAGGCAACTAAAGCAAAAATGAACATATGAGATTGCATCATGTCCAAAAGCTTTGGCACAGCAAAGAAAACACTTAACAAAGAGGAAAGACAACTCACAGGATGAAAGAAAATATTTACAAACTACCCATCTGACAATGATTAATCACTAGACTATAGAAGGAGCTCAATCAATTCTACAGGAAAGAATGTAATAATCCAATCAAAAATAAGCAAAAATTTGAATAGACATTTCTCAAAAGAAGATATACATATGGAAAACAGGCATATGAAAAGGAGCTCAACATCATTGATCATCAGAGAAATGCAAATCAAAACTACAATGAGATATTTCACCCCTGTTAAAATGATTTATAAAGAAAAGATAGGCAATAACAAATGCTGGCAATGATGTGGGGAAAAGGGAACCTTCATACACTGTTGGCGGGAATGTAAATGAGTATAACCACTATGGGAAACAGTTTCGAGGTTCCTCAAAAAACTAACAATAGAGCTAATATATGATCCAGCAATTCCACTGCTCAGTATATACCCAAAAGAAAGGAAATCAGTGTATCAGAGAGCTACCTGCACTCCTATATTTGTTGCAGCTCTCTTCACAATAGCCAAGATTTGGAAACAACCTAAGCATCCATGAACAGTTAAACAGATAAAGAATATATGGTACATATACACATTGAAGTACTATTCAGTCAGTAAAAATGAATAAAAGTCTGTCATTTGCAACAACGTGGATGGAACTGGAGATCATTATGTTAAGTGAAACAAGCCAGGCAACAAAAAGACAAATATTGCATGTTCTCATTTATATGTGGGATGTTAAAATCAAAATAATTGAACTCATAGACATGGATAGTAGGAGGATGGTTACCAGAGGTGAGGAAGGGTAGTGGGGTCTTAAGGGGAAGTGGGGATTGTTAATGAGTACCAATCAGATAGAATAAATAAGATCTAGTATTTGGAGCACAACAGGGTGACTATAGTCAATAATAATTTAATTGTACATTTTTAAATGACTAAGAAAGTATAATTGGGTTGTTTGTAATGTGAAGTATAAACGCTTGAGGGGATAGATACCTCATTTTCATTAGGAACTTATTACAATTTCCATACCTATATCAAGACATCTCATGTACCTCATAAATATATATGCCTACTATGTACCCACAAAATTTTAAACAAATAATTGAAAAATTTACTTTTAAATTAACATGAGGAAATTCTCAGCATTATTAGCAGTTAGGGAAATAGAAATTAAAACAGTGTTTCCATTTCTTACCTATCAGATAGACAAATCCTACAAAAACTACCATTTCAAGTGTTGGCAAGAATGTGGGGAATTGGAAACCGTCATATACTGTTGGTGGAGATATCATCTACTATGACCACTTTAGAAATCTATTTGACTGTAACTGGAAAAATTGCAAATCAACATATCTTAGGATCCAGAAGTTGAATTATTTTATTCCTTAGCAAAACTCTTGTGCTCTGGGACACATGTAAAACTATGTTTATTGCAGTAATATTTGTAATGGAGAATACTTGAAAACAATATAAATGTTTACCTGAAGATGTGATATATTTATATAACATACTATGGAATCATGGTAGAAAAATAAATGCTGTATAGGATCATAAACATAAAACCATTTCAACATAAAAATACGTCATATCAATAGATCTCAATAATATAGTCATAATAGCAGTCTCAATAATATAGTCTCAGTAATAGTCATCCGTTGGTATCAGCAGAGGATTGGTTCCCTCACAGACACCAAATCTCCTGAATGCTCAAGTCCCTTATATAAAATGGTGTCGTATCTGCACACAACCTACACACAGCCTCCTATTTACTTTAAATCATCGCTAGATTACTTATAATATCTAAAACAATGTAAACGCTATATAAATAGTTACAGTGCATTGTTTAGGGACTAATACAAGAAAATAAGTCTAACTAAGCCCAGTATAGATGCAACCATTCTTTTTTTCTAATATTTTCAATCTGTCCTTGGATGAATTCAGGAGCATGGAATTCATAGATATGGAGGGCCAATTGTAATATCAATGATATTATTTGTGTACATTTATAAAGCACACAAAAAACATTATATAGTTTCATAGATACATAGCTATTAATATAAAAAACAAAAGCAGGAACGCATACATATTTAATTGATTATTGTAGCTGCTTCTGGAAAGGAAGGAGTGAAATGGGAATGAGGATAGAGAGAAAGAAAACTTTAACTGCACCTGCAATAACATACTTCAAGTAGTTTTTAATAAAAAATCCTTGAAGCAAATATGATGAAATATTAATATGAAATATTCATTGCTACAGAGGTGTTTGTTCTATTGCTCATGTAGTTTTAATTTTTTTCATTAAATATTTCATAAAGTTAATTTTTCCTAAAAGTTACAACCAAAAAGCATAAAATATGTCATTTTAATATAACACAACAAAGAATTAAAAGATCAACCTACCTCGAAGTCCATTCTTTTTGCTTTTTCCTTCTCTGTGACAGGTTTAGTCACTCAGAGAGTACAAAACACCCAGAGGATATAGAGAATAGCAGAAGGCAGTAATTCAGATGATAATTAATTCCAAAAGGTTCAGCAGTTTGTAGTGGAGGGGCTACTAGGTGAATGTAATGCAGTGATGGAAAGACCTGAAATAGGACTTACCCGGAGATCCAGGCAACATCTTAGAGGTCTGTCCACAGGCAGCAGGGAATAACAGGTGACAGTATGAGGATAAGAGAACTTATTGATAATGGGATGGGATGTGAACAGCTGGGTTCTCAATATCTGTGACCCTTTCCTATGCTGTTCAACTATGATGGACACCTTTCTGAACTTCGAGATAATCACTAAAAATAAAGTGAATGTCTGCTCACATTTACCAACAATTAGAATAGACACTGGCCTTGACTATAGTTTTGCCTCTGATAGGAAAAGATGATGTCTAGGACCCCAAAACTCTGATTTCCTGACCAGCTGCAGACCATGATGCTAAGTACTCAAAGAACATACTTCTCAGAGGACAGAAAGACACTCCAGGCCAACACACACCTTTATTTCATGTGATAGGTCTAGACCCAAGCACCTATGTTGCTTCTTAATCCCAGGATCAAATTGGGACTGTCAGGAACCAGAGATAGTGCTAAACAGCCTGCCCTAAGGCCCGCTCCCACACTGATTGCTCAGAATCTTACAGAGATTGTGGTCCCCAAGATCTTCTTGCTCCAATTGCCAGCAGGGCCCTTGACAACCAAGCTTAAAGAAAGACCCTCTGGTCAATTCATGTACCCTTGATTTTCTGAATCCAGTAACGTCCTTTTTGTGTCTTAGATGATTCCATTTTGCTCTTTTTTTTGATGAAAAAGGGAAGAGTATCAGTCTTAGATTGCCACTAGGGGTTAGAGAATGCCACTGCTACTCTTCACATCATGTGGAGCTCCTACTGGACAGGGAACTTGGAGCTATTTCATTTGGGTATTTGAGTGTTCTTTTGGATTATACTTTATTTTTAAAATATGGCCACGTGAGAGGTAAAAGCGAGGGAACCGATATTTCTAGAGCATCTTCTTTGTGTCAAAAGACAGAAACACAGCATTCTGCGAATGAACTAGAGTATTCCAGAAAGGCATGAGGCACAAATATATAAAACACCAGCAGCAGTGGGCAACTCCTTCCTCCATGAAAAAGGCCAACAGAGCAAAATCAAGGCAGTGAGCTTCAGTGAAAACCGAATGGGCATCAGGATCTAAAGGGCGTTAGTAGGGTAAAACACTATATAAATGAGGAAAGGAAAAGGATGCTTTGAGTCACTAGTCATTCTTACAATCAACTGAAGCCCAGGTTTCTTTCCAAAGGAAAGAGAAGAGGGATAAAAAGAGCTGAGCAAAGATTTTGGCCCACCAGCTTACTGAAGGAACTTCACTCACCTCAGACATTTGGCTAAGTATGTGAGGGCTAAAGAAACTGAGCATCATAGGCCTGGTCAGCCAATGTGTAATAACAGAGTTCAGATTCAACATCAACATACATCAAAAGTTACCAACTGTAAACTGTTACAGGGAAAAGATAATATTTGTAATGTCAACACACACTATGGAATATCTTGGAATAAACCTAACAATGTGTTAGACTAACATGGAACAAAAGCTGAAAAAAACATTATGAATGCTTTTAAAATCTGAACAAGTGGAGAGATATGCCACTGACATGGACAGAACCATTCAGTATTAGAAAGATGACCATTCTCTCCAAATTGCTCTATAAATTTGAAGGGACTGCAATAAAATCTAATATGTTTTATATAATCAGCAATTAACAAGCTTATTCTAAAATTTCTTTAGAAGAGAAAATGCACAAATACAACCAAGATATTTTTGGAAATACAAATAACAAAGAAAGGTTTGCCCTACCAAAAATCAAAACATGTTATGAAACTATAATTTTTGAAATTATATAATTGATATATGAATAAAAAGAGCAATGGACAAAATGGAGACCAGAAACATACCATAGATACACAGATGTATAGATGTAAATGCAGATAGATATATGACAATGATGATATTTCATATTCTTGTGGAAAGGATGGTTGAGTTTAATGCATAAATAGGGAACAATTATCCTTTTAGAAAGAAGATAAAGTTAGACCCCTATCTGACAGTATTTACAAAAGTAAATTTGACATTAATTAAAGAGCTTAATGTAAAAGCTAATTAAAAAAGAGTTTACAAGAAAATATTCATGAATTTGGAGTATGAAAGCTCTTTTTTTTTTTTTTTTTTTGAGACAGCCTTGCTCTGTCACCAGGCTGGAGTGCAGTGGAGAGATCTTGGCTCACTGCAACCTCTGTCTCCTGGGCTCAAGAAATTCTCTTGCCTCAGCCTCCCAAGTAGCTGGGATTACAGGCACATGCCACCACACCCAGCTAATTTTTGTATTTTTAGTAGATACGGGGTTTCACCATGTTGGCCAGGATGGTCTTGATCTCCTGACCTTGTGATCCACCCACCTTGGCCTCCAAAAGTGCTGGGATTACACCAGGCTGAAAGCTCTTCTTACATAAGACATAAAATGTAAAACTATTAAGCAAGAAATGTATGAATTTGACAACATCAAAATGCAAATTTTTACAACAAAAACAGCATAAATAAAATGAAACTGACAGGCTTAGAGAAAATATTTTCAAAGAATTAATATCTTCATTAGAAAAAGAACACAAACCAAAAAGAAAAAAGAGAAACAACACAATTGGAAAATGGACAGCAGCAATAAGCAATTCACAGAATAGGGAATCCAAATGGCCAATAAACACAGGAAATGATGCTCAAATGTCACTTATAATCTTGACAATTCTAATTTGATAAAAATAAGACTTTTTTGTATTAAAATGGCAAAAATTTTTAATGCTGATAATATCAATATTGAAGCTGTGAGGAAAAATTCTCTCATACACTGTTGATGAACATATAAATTGGCAGAGACTTCTTTGGAAGGCAATTTGCATTCAAACAAAATATATGCATAACTTGATGAAATAAGTAATTGTGCTAATTTGCATTCCCACCAGCAGTATATAAGAGTTTCAGTTCTTCCACATCACCACCAACACTTGGTATATTTAGTCTGTTTTATTTTAGTCATTCAAATGGGTAAGTGGCTTTTAATTGTGGCTTTAATTTGCATTATCTTGATGGGTGGTGATGATGAGTGTCTTTTCATGTGCTTATTGGCCTTTCATATAAAGTCATGTGCCACACACACTGTTTTAGTCAACGATGGACCACATTTTTGAAGATTATTTTTACTATAGATTTCTAAATTAACTACTTTTCATTAGCACTTTCATGATGCTGTCCCACTCACTTCTGGCCTTCATGAATTCTGATGAAAGTGTACAATAATTTGAATTGTTCTCCTCTATATAAGGTATCATTTTGCAGGGCTTCTTTCCAGATTCTTTCAATCTTCTATTGCCAGTACTTTGACTTGATGTAATCAGGCATGCTTTGTTTATCCTTTTTAGGGACAGATGTGGTAAATGAATCTGTAACTTGATGCATTTTACCAAATTTTGAAAGCTTTCAGTCATTTTGTATTCTAGTAATCTTTGTGTATGGTTTTCTCTCTCCTCTTCTAAAACTCTCATTACCTGTCTGTTAAATTTTTTGTATTTTTTTAATGGTCCCAGAGGCTCTGGTCATTTTTAAATATATGTTAGGTATTTTTTTCCTTCTTGTTTTTATATTAGATCACTATTATTGATCTGTCTTCAAGTTTAGTCACTTTTTATTATATCATCTCCATTTTACTGTGAAGTTCACCTGTATTAGTATGTTTTATCCTGCTGTGTTTTGCTTTATAACCAAACACCTGAGACTGGGTAATTTATAAAGAACAGAAATGTATTTCTCGTAGTTCTGAAGGCTGAGAAGTCCACAATCAAGTCTCCGGCATCTTGTGAGGGCCTTCTTTATGTGTCCTCACATGACAAGAAGCAGAAAGGGGCAAATCCATTCCGGCAAGCCTTGTTTATACTGGCATTAATTCATTCATGAGAGCAGAGTCCTCATTACTGAAATCTCCCAATAGGCCCCACCTCCCAACACTGATGCACTGAGAATTATCTTTCTAAACATATGAATTCTGGGGGACACACTCAAACCACAGCATCTCTCTAGTGATTCCTATTTCAGAAATTGGGTTTCCCAATAAATTTAGCTTCTTTACATTTTCTACTTGTCTGCTAATATTGCCTAGCTTATCATTTATTATGAGAATGCATACATTTTAATACTCACCAAGCATAGTTACAACAGTTGCTCCAAAGTCCTTGTCTAATAATTTCAACATCTGAGTCATCTTGGAATTGCCATCTTTACTATTGAGAGTGGCTCACATTTTCCTGGATCTTTCTATGTAGACTGTTAGGTTGGTTCTTGGACATGGCAAATGTTATGTTGTGGAAACTCTGACTTCTCTAAAAGTGTTGATGCTTTTGTTTTAGCAGCCAATTAACTCAGGCTCAGATTTTAAGTTCTGTCATACCTGTGGTGGGAGGTAGCTCATATCTCAGTTCAGGTTGCTTTTCAACTGTTCCACACATGCATAGCTTAGCCAGTGACTCGGCAGAGCTTTTACACAGAATGTGGGGTTTGCCTTTTCTGTATCTCTTCTTTTTGGGTCCCCTCCCCTCAGTCTCTATAGCCCTCATTACCCTGAGCTCCTTTCTCTAGGCCTTCTATCCAGAAAGACAGTAGACTTTTGATTAGAATTTTCTCTATCCCATACTGTGCCACAACTGTGGCTTCCCCAGGGAAAAGTAATAAGCATCGAAAACTTACCCCATGTTGGTTAATTCTTCCAAGTCTAGATTCTCCTACAAAACATAACTTATTTTTAGAGACAGTGTCTCACTCTGTCACTCAGGCTGGAGTGCAGTGGCACGATCACAGCTCACTGCAGTCTCAACCTCCTAAGCTCAAACAATCCTCTCACCTCAGCCTCCACATACCTGGGAATACAGGTGCACACTACCATACCCAGCTAATTTTTAAAATTTTTATAAAGACAGGGTCTCATTTTGTTGCCCAGGCTGGTCTCAAACTCCTGACCTCAAGTGATCCTCTTATCTCAGCCTCTCAAGTAGCTAGGATTATAGGTGTGAGCTACCATACCTGACCAAAATATCACTTCTTTTATTTGGTCCCTAGAGACATTGGGAGTTGTTTTATTATATTTTGCTCAGAGTTTATTGTTGTTACTTCAGGAAGATTGATTAGTTAGAAACTTATTCCTCCATACATGTATTAGTTCGTTCTTTCACTGCTATGAAGAAATAGCTGAGACTGAGTAATTTATAAAGAAAAGAGATTAAATTGGCTCACAGGGTGTACAGGAAGCATGGCTAGGGAGACCTCAGGAAACTTACAATCATGGCAGAAGGTGAAAGGAAACAAGTATATCTTACATAGTTGGAGCAGGAGGAAGAGAGAAGGGAGGAGGTGCTACACACTTTTAAACAACTAGATGTAGTGAGCACTCACTCACTATCATGACAGCAACACCAAGGGGAAAATCTGCCCCCATGATCCAATCACCTCACACCAGGCTTCACCTCCAACATTGAGGATGACAATTCAACAGGAGATTTGGGTGGGGACAGAGATCAAGCCATACTATTCCACCCCGCTCCTCCCAAATCTCATGTCCTTCTCACATAACAAAATACAATCATGGCTTCACAACAGTCCCTCAAAGTCTTAACTCATTCAAGCATTATCTCAAAAATCTAAAGTCTCATCTGAGACAAGGCTAAGCCCTCCCACCTATGAGCCCATAAAATTAAAAACAAGTTCATTATTTCCAAGATACAATGGAGGTATAGGTATTAGACAAATACATCAGATAAATCTCAAAAAGGAGACACTGGCCAAAAGAAAGAAGGTACAGGCCCCATGCAAGTTCAAAACCCAGCAGGGGAGTCATTAAGTTTTAAAACTCCAAAATAATCTCCTTTGACTCCATATCTCACATCCAGGGCATACTGGTGCAAGGGGTGGGCTCCCAAGGCCTTAAATAGCTCTGCTCCTCTGGCATTGCAGGATACAGCCTCTGTGGCTGCTTTCACAGGCCAGCAGTGAGTGCCTGCAGCTTTTCCAGGTGCATAGTGCAAGCTGTCAGTGGATGTACCATTTCAGGATGTGAAGGATGGTGGCCCTCTTCTCACAGCTTCACTAGGCACTGCCCCAGTGGGGACTCTGTGTGGGGACTCCAACCTCACATTTCCCCTCGACACTGTCCTGGTAGAAGTTCTTCATGAAGTATCCATCCTGTAGCAGGCTTTTGCCTGGACATCCAGGCATTTCCATACATCTTCTGAAATCTAGGTGGAGGCTTCCAAGCCTCATGTTTTGCACTCTGTGTACCTGCAGGCTTAACACCACATGGAAGCCACCAAGGCTTGTGGTTTTCCCCCTCTGAAGCAGCAGCCTGAACTGTACCTTTGCACCTTTTAGCCACAACTTGAGCTGGAACAGCTGGGATGCAGGGCACTGTGTCCCAAGGCTGCACAGAGCAGCAGAGCCCTGGACCTCGCCAAAGAAAATATTCTTCCCTCCTATGCTTCCAGGTCTGTGATTAGAGGGGCTGCTGTGCTGAGGTCTCTGAAATGCCTCTGAGGCTTTCTTCCAATTCATTGTCTTGCAACTGACTCCTGTCAATTAGCAATTGACTCCTCATTACTTAGGCAAATTTTTGCACTCGGATTGAATTCATCCTCTGAAAATGGGTCTTTCTATTCTACCACATGGCAGAGCTGCAAATTTTCCAAACTCTTATGCTTTGCTTCCCTCATTTGCTCACACATATGAGATAATGCTGTTAGAAGCAGCCAGGCCACATCTTGAATTCTTTGCTGCTCAGAAATTTCTTCCACCAGAACACTAAATCATCACTCTCAAGTTCAAAGTTCCACATATCCCTAGGACAGGAACCCAATCCAACCAGGCTCTTTCCTAAATTATAGCAAGAGTGACCTTTGCTTCAGTTCCCATAAGCTCCTAATTTCCATCTGTGATCTCTTAAGTCTGGACTTCACTGTCAATATCATTGTCAGCATTTTGGTCACAATGATTCAACAAGTCTCTAGAAAGTTCCAAACTTTCTCTCACCTTCCCATCTTTTTCTGAGTCCTCCAAACTGTTTCAACCTCTGCCTATTACCCAGTTCCAAAGCTGCTTCCATGTTTTCGGGCCACTTTGCAGCAATGCACCACTCCTTTATACGAATTTTCTGTATTAGTCTATTCTTGCACTGCTATAAAGAAATACCTGAGACTGGGTAATTTAAAAAGAAAAGAAGTTTAATTGGATCACAGTTCCACAGGCTGTATGGAAGTATGTCTGTGGAGGCCTCAGGAAATTTAAAATCAGGGTGGAAGGCAAAGGGAAAGCAGGTGCATCTTACATGGCTGGAGCAGGAGGAAAGAGAGGAGAGGTGCTACACACTTTTAAACAACAGTTTTCGTAAGTTCTCACTCCATATTATGACGGCAGCACTGAGAAGGAACTCTGCTCCCATGATCCAGTCACCTCCAACCAGGCCTCTCCTCCAACACGTGGGAATGACAATTTAACATGATATTTGGTTGGGGACAGATACAAAAGTTATCAATATGGAAAGTAGTACTGCATAAATTAGAAGTGGATTATTATAAAAGAAGCCTACACTTAAGGTCATGTATTTATTACATGGCACTGCCCTCAAAACCATTCTTTTTTCCATGACACAATTTACTCCATATTCTTTCTTTAATTTTTTTAACTTTTACTTTAGGTTCAGGAGTACATGTGCAGGTTTGTTATATAGGTAAATTGCATGTCACAGGAGTTTAGTGTACAGATTATTTTGTCACCCAGGTAATAAGCATAGTACCTGATATGTAGTTTTCTTTATCCACTCCCTTCTCCCTCCCTCCATCCTCAAGTAGGTCTCAATGTCTGTTGTTTTCTTCTTTATGTCTATGACCTCACAACAATTTTCAAACAATACTCACAAAGAGGAATATACACCATTGTTATTAAAATAAATTTTGAAGTAAAATTTTCATTATGTTTCTATCTTGAATGAATTTCTCGGATGTCTTCTTGAGACTTTCTGGGACAATGCCTGCCACTGAGTACAGTAAGGTGGTCAAGCCATGGCTAAACTGCCACTTAATTACTTCCCCTTTGGATAACCCATCCATCCTGAGAGCTTGCGTTTAAGCTTTATAGATTCATAAACATCTTTGTCTCAGCTTCCCTGGGGGTGAACTGTTCTGAAGAATTGATTTATATTCACTGAACCACCAGAGACTAATTTATAAACTGTCATTTATTAATTTTCAGTAAGCAATACCACTCCTGAGCAGAGTGATAACTCACATCAGCTTATTCTCTTCTCAGTAGGGAAACACATTTAGGAAAGCAAATCAAGATCAAAAGTTCCTGAGTGAACAGTCATGGAAAGGAGAGCACATGCTTTGAAGGAGAATATTCATCAAATCCTAATAGCTGTTATCTTTTGCCCTTCCTAGCCACTTCTAGCTGAAATGTTAAATGCCTTCTGCCTACCTTGCTCAGTCCTGAACTGGGGTAAAAATTTCAACTCAACAGCAGATTGAAGTGTGAGATTAGTCTTCCTTATTGCATTGGTTTTGAGTTTTTAGTCCTGTTTCTTGTTGAATCTGAGACTCTGCTCAGACTGACCCCTGATCTGTCTTGTCATGCCCCTGTTCCAGAGCTGCTCCCCACTGTTCTTTACCCCACCCCAGCCAGATAGAGCCTTGACGATGTGACCTGTCTGAAACCTAGGTCCTCACTACTGACAACTATCCACTCATCAACTGTGACTACACAAATTATGTTAAAGGTCTATTAAATCATCTTTCTCCACTGTCATCATCATTGTCATCATTATCATCATTATCATCATCATCATCATTTCATGCTAGCAGTTTCAGAAAAGTGGCTTTTACTTCCTTTATCTCATGCTATCCTCTTATTAGCTCTGTGAGGTAGAAAAGGCAGGTATAATTATATTCACTTTATAGATGAGAAAACTGGAGCTCAGAGAAGATATTTTGAAAACAGAACTGGGATTCATATTTGCTTTCCATCCTCAAACTCTTTTTCCTACAAAAGTGTTTCACCCAAGATGCTCATTATAATACAGATTAAGCCCCAACACAGGCTTTTTTATCAGGCTCCCCAAAGAGAGATTTTTGTAAAAAAATATTTTCCTTTCTTTCTTTTTCTTTTTAAATTGTACTTTAGGTTCTGGGGTACATGTGCAGATCATGCAGAATTGTTGCATGGGTACATACATGGCAAGATGGTTTGCTGCCTCCATCCCCCCATCACCTATATCTGGCATTTCTCCCCGTGTTCTCTCTCCCCAAACTCCCCATCCCCCACTGTCCCTCCCCTAGCTCCCCCAACAGACCCCAGTGTGTGATGCTCCCCTTCCTGTGTCCATGTGTTCTCATTGTTCAACACCTGCTTATGAGTGATAAAATGTAGTGTTTGATTTTCTGTTCTTGGGTCAGTTTGCTGAGAATGATGGCTTCCAGGTTCATCCATGTCCCTACAAAGGACACCAACTCATCGTTTTTGATGGCTGCATAATATTCCATGGTGTATATGTGCCACATTTTCCCTGTCCAGTCTATCATCAATGGGCATTTGGGTTGGTTCCAGGTCTTTGCTATTGTAAACTGCACTGCAATGAACATTCGTGTGCATATGTCCTTATAGTAGAATGATTTATAATCCTTTGGATATATACCCTATAATGGGATTGCTGGGTCAAATGGAATTTCTATTTCTAGGTCCTTGAGGAAGTACCACACTATCTTTCACAATGGTTGAACTAGTTTACACTCCCAACAACAGGATAAAAGTATTCCTATTTCTCCACATCCTCTCCAGAATCTATTGTCTCCAGATTTTTAAGGATTGCCATTCTGACTGGCGTGAGATGGTATCTCAATGTAGTTTTGATTTGCATTTCTCTAATAACCAGCGATGATGAACATTTTTTCAAATGCTTATTGACCTCATATATGTCTCCTTTTGAAAAGTGTCTGTTCATATCCTTCACCAACTTTTGAATGGGTTTATTATTTTCTTGTAAATCTGTTTTAGTTTTTGTAGATTCTGGATATTAGCCCTTTGTCAGATAGGTAGATTGCAAAAAGTTTTTCCCATTCTGTTGGTGGCTGGTTCACTCTAATGATTGTTTCTTTTGCTGTACAGGAGCTCTGGAGTTAAATTAGATCCCATTTGTCTATTTTGGCTTTTGTTGCCAATGCTTTTGGTGGTTTGGTCATGAAGTCCTTGCCGATGCCTACATCCTGGATGGTTTTGCCTAGGTTTTCTTCTAGGGTTTTTATGGTGTTAGGTCTTATGTTTAAGTCTTCAATCCATCTAAAGTTAATTTTAGTGTAAGGTGTCAGGAAGGGGTCCAGTTTCTGCTTTCTGCACACTGCTAGCCAGTTTTCCCAACACCATTTATTAAACAGGGAATCCTTTCCCCATCGCTTGTTTTTGTCAGGTTTTTCAAAGATCAGATGGTTGTAGACGTATGGTGTTGCTTCCAAGGCCTCTACTCTGTTCCATTGGTCTATATCTCTGTTTTGGTACCAGTACCATGCTGTTTTGATTACTGTAGCCTCGTAGTATGGTTTGAAGTCAGGTAGCGTGATGCCTCCAGCTTTGTTCTTTTTGCTTGGGATTGACTTGGCTATCTGGTCTCTCTTTTTTAAAGGTCCTCCAAGGTGTTTCTTATGAATTGACAAAATGGCAAATGCTACACAATATCCTGGCTACCTATAAGAGTTGGCCAGTTAGTGTTTGATCTCCCCTGTATAGTGATGGAAACATCCTGGAAACACGTTGTCTTCATCTATTTTTTTGCTGCTATAACAGAATACTATAGACTGGGTAATTTATAATGAACAGAAATTTATTGATTCACATTTCTGAAGACTGTAAAGTACAAGTTCAAGGGGCCAGCATCTTGCAAGGGCCCTGTTGCTGAATCATCTCATGGTGGAAGAGCAAAGAGAGAGAAAAGGGGAGCAAACTTTTTTTTTTATAATGGACTCACTTGTGATAATAAATACACTCCTGTGATAACATTAATTAAGTCATAAGGACAGAGTCCTTGTGGCCTAATCACCTCCCATTAGGTCCCACCTCTCAACATTGTTGCACTGTGAATTAAGTTTTCAATACAGGTTTTGCAGGGACACATTCAAACTATACCACATGTTCATGTGGTCCTAGGCCTTTGCATCATGTAATTTTAAGAGCTTGTATTTCTTGATATTGGCCACTTCTGATAGGGAATATATCAGGTTGAATGTTAATTCCAGAGGTATTTGGCTACAATTTTTAGACAATTTTATAAACTTTACTTCCTATGACTTTACTTCTAGAAAACTTCAACCCTTGTGTTTCCCTTAAACTCTTGTTCATTTGTTTGTTTTGGTTCTTGCTCTGTTGCCCAGGCTGGAGTACAGTGGCATGATTTTGGCTCCCTGCAACCACCACCTCTCAGGTTCAAGTGATTCTCATGCCTCAGCCTCCTGTGTAGCTGGGACCGCAGGCATGTGCCACCAAGCCCAGGTAATTTTTTTTAAGTAGGGACTGGGTTTCACCATGTTCCCCAGGCTGGTCTCAAACCCCTGGCCTCAAGTTATCTCCCTCCCTTGGCCTCCCAAAGTGCTGGGATTACAGGTGTGAGCCACCGCACCTGGCCCCCTTCAACTTGTCTTTTACATGAGTCACAAATAGTTCATGCTGTTGTGTCTTTTTTTTTCCACCAATACAAAGGTAATTTTCACTCCTGATGTAATAGGTATTATGGCTAACTGTTATTTTGTCATCCAGGGATTTGATTTCTCTATTAAACTAGGGACTTTCCATTGCCTCCATGGATCTGAAAATACAGGAAAGTTATAACAGTTGCCATCATTTTAGGGAGAATTTGCATATCAGCAATTGCAAAACATTGCTTGAAGTCCCCTTCAAGTCTGGCTGTTCTAGCTTTACAGCTTCTTCTTCAAGGAAACATGTACTCTTTTACTTTGGTAACCAGTTGCTTATTCCTACTCTTTTAGAAAGCCAAGTTGGGAACTAGCAGCAGGACTATGTGAAAGGAGGCTACTTAGACCTGCCTAGTCTAGGGAAAAAACAGAGTCCTCTTGGCTCTGTCAGGTTTAGCCTAGCTCAGTAGGACTAGAGTTCAACAATAAGATTAGGTCATCAGGCCTTTCATTTCCTCAAACTATTCCCTCTGCATGTATTTCCCTCTTGGACCTCACAGGTTGACTGAGATTAGGATTTTAGGATCTTCTGTGTAGGCTCTCCTCTGTTCTCTTCTCATTTCTCCTTTTCTCATCCCTATTCCATTTCTTTCCCTTCCCTGACATCTCCTCACCTCACCTCCCTCCTAGTCTCCTTTCCTCATTTTTCTTCTCTTCATTCTTTCACTTTTCTCTCTCTACTCCTTTCTCTTCCATTTATTTTAATCACACCAGGAGCATGTTGACATATCCTTGTCTTGAATAGAGATCCTTGACTTCTTGAGACCATTCTCCAAAAATAGAACAGATGCTAAGATCTTATCATTTCCTTTCTACTCAGTACCATGGACACATCTTTCCAACTCCTAAAAATAAATTCCCCAGTGGTAGATCCCTGCACTCTGTGGCTCAAAGAGGCAGCTGGTTAAATTGAGGTTTAAGCTAAGCTTTACATTAATGAGGAATGGACAACTGGTGAAGGAGAAAATGAGTAAAACTGACTATGCCACCTTCTAAATCTATGACTTTAGCTATGTCACTTAACCTTTATGGATCTTACTTTCCTCATATTACAATGATAGATAGATGATGATAGATAAATAGATAGATAGATAGACAGATAGATAGACAGACAGACAGATAGATACTTTCTACTTTCTAGATCTATGACCTTAGCTGTGCCACTTAACCTTTCTGGATCTTACTTTCCTCATATGACGGATAGGGAAGGGGGATTCATCAACAACAGCAAAAAGCCTCTAAGTTGTTTTCTAACTGTGGTCTACAGATATCTGGAGTCAGCACACTTTACTTCAACCAGAGCAGCTATTTGTTTATCTGTTGAATAAAGAGTTTCTAAGTAAAACTACATTGGAGCCAAAGATACAACCACTAAAAACATTTTTAACTACTTATCCAGATAGTTTTTAAGGGTCAATCCAATCCTAACACGTTTTCATCAGGGAACAGAAGCTGATTTCAGAAAAATGAACACATTTGTGGTTGGTTTATCTAAAGGATAAATTTAATAGGTGGGAATTTCAGTCTGAGTAGCCCAGTCAAGCAATAGCTGGAAAGACTGGTCAGAAAGATATTTGAGGGTCAGTCTGTGGTCATTAACAAATCATCCTAAGCGTATGACCTCTCCTGCTCTTGTGTCATGCATTTCATAGATACTGAGCTGATCATACATTTTCTGTAACACCCTCCCTCACATTGGACAGTCATTTATGAGGGCCTGATGTGATAGGCTCACAGATTGTGGTAGAGGTGATACTATTCATAGATTGACTCAATTATTACAAGAACACATTGAGGCATCACATTTTTACTTTACAGTAAGAAAATTAAAGCTCAGAGATACAAATCTATTTCTGCCTTGCCTAACAATATCATTTTGTTAGCGGATAAGTTCTCTGATTTTCACTTGCCTAGATCTCTAATCTATCTCTTTCTCCCTGTTCCTATAGCCATTGTCTTAATTCAGACTTTCATAATTTATCTTCTAGCCCCTTCCAATTGCCTATTCTAAATGTCAAACAAGAGTTCTTGGCATCGCTTACTTCTGAAATCTATTCTTCACCTACTGCAGTAATCTTTATATAACAAAAATTTAACCATGTCACTTCTCTCCCTAAACATTCTCAGAATCCCCCATTGTCTTTAGAGGGAAATCCAAATTCAACGTGAAACATGATACCACCCAGTTGCTCTAATGCCCAAAGCCTTAGAGTCGTTCTTGATTTCTCCTTTTCCTTTACCGCCATATCCATCAGTAAGTTCTGTCAACTGCATCTTAAAATATATTCTGAATCTGTGCACTTCATACCACATTCACAGCTATGACCTCTGGCTGAGCTGCTATAATATCTTCTGCCTAGACTGTTGAAATAGCCTCCAGACTGGTCACCCTGCTTCACTCTACCTCCTTACCATGTAGTCTGCACACAATAGCCAGAGTAATATTTTTATTATTTTTTTAATTATTTATAGAGTATTCTTTTTAAAATGCAAACCAGGTCATGATATTCAGTAGCTGAATACCCATAATGACTTCCTATTAATTTTAGCGAAAATAACCTACAAGATCTTAAATCATCTGCCCCCTTTTCCTGCTATCTCTTTTTGCTGTTCCTCAAACACACTAAGTTTATTTCCATCTTAGTGCTTTCCCTGAGCAGTTCCCTCTGTCAATAAATGGTCTTATACCCTAATGTCCTATGATTGATTTCTTTGCATCATTTTTATCTCAGCTTAAATGTCACCTCCTCAGAGAGTTCTTCCTGGACTATCCAAGTTAAGGTTCACCCAGTCAGTCCACCATGTCACATGATTTCATTCCTTGAACGTTTTCCACTGCAGAATTTGCCAGGGGTAGTTAACTATTCTACTCTAACCAGAATTTCTTCTTCCAAGAAACTGGAGACTCACTATTTATGATTGTGTAAAGTTAGCAAATGTACTCAAGCCTGTAGTCTCTCAGATCCAAATATTGAACTGATGACATAGATCCAGCCATCTTCCATCACTTTCTCCCTTGCCTGGCCCAACAAGACCTTGTTATTTACTCCATAGCACCATGCCCAACCCAATAAACATAATAAGGAATATTGGACCACATTGTTGAAGAACTTCTATACTTCTATAAGCATCCATGGTCAACACCAATATCCAGTTCAATGGGTATATGTAGGAGAGTGATCATAGAAAGCTGTCCCCTCCCAGCTCAACAACACTCAAAAAAATGTTAAGACTTTCCAGTGGGTAAATTCAGGGACACCCCTATCTTGATCCTAGAATAATTGTGGTTCAGTAATAGAGAGATGTGTTTATTCTACCTCCGGTCCGTTAAGCTGGATCATCCAACCCATCCATCATGTACCCTTACAAGGTCATAAAGCAAACTTCCAGCCCTATTTGGTTCTAAGGAATCACTCACTTAATACTGTCTCCTCTCCACTGTTTCTGTATTCGTTTCATATTCTCATAACTCTAGTACCTGCTCGGGCCCTTTGCACCATTGGTAATCAATTTCTACAACCAAATAAACTACATCTCCTGCCAGGCTAGCTCCTTTTAACTTTTTGGATAAACTGGGCTATAAAGGTTTAACTTATAAATTATGCCTGGGGCTTGGCCACATATGAAGTGATCAGCAATCTGCATAATTGACTTGACTCCCAAGTCATGCCCACCTCACATTTCCTAACATACTATATTGCCTTATGGTCAGACTGAGCTGACCATAAGTTCTTGCTCTGCCATTAACTAGCTGTGTGCCTGTAGGCAAGTGACTTAACCTCTCTGAGCCTCAGTTTACTCATCTGTAAGATGTGAATTTAATAGAAAAACAAAGTTGAACTGTATTGTTATGCACTATAAGCCTTCCTTCCCCTCATGCTAACCATTGACTTGACAGCAACTCTATTTAATATACACAACTGGGTCTAGTAATGGCAACTAGACATTGTCATTACTTCCTCAATGGCAATGTCTATGAATGTGAATTCTGAGCTCTGAAGACAATAACCCTGAATTACATCTAGGAACCAGAGTTTTCCCCTAACTCTCTTAATAAGACCAGCCAAAGATGCTCCTATCTCACACATAATATAAGGAATCTCCAGGGTGACCATTTCTACCATCTATTTGACAATTGTTCTTCTGGCCTGTATATATTTTTAGTTCTAGATGCTGGGACTTCAGTATGTGAGCGGCCCTGTGGCACACAGTGAAGGTCATAGTGACTTTAGAGTAAGAGAGCCCTAATTAAAATCCTGACTGTATCACTTAATAGCTATAGGACAATAAGCAAGGGTAATTACATATCCTGTTTAAAACTTAGTTTCCTCTAAGATAAGATTCCAATGATTTAGCCCATAATATGTTTTTAATAAATACTAGGTTTCTCCTCATCCCTTCTTTCAAGGAGGAAAAGGTTGACATGAATCTAAATTTTAGAAGATGGTGTGATGGGGGAGTGGTTGGTGAATTTGCCCTTAGAAATGTAAGGAGAACTTCTGGAATTCAGAGAGGCTGCCAGAAGCATTACAATAGGAGTCAGAGAGTGTGAAACAAGGACCCAGGTACACACAAGATATAGATTCCTTTGGCCCTCTTTTCATAATTCCTTTCTGGTTTTCTTGCAATGTCCCTTTTTTCCTTGTCCTATGGTGTTCTCTCATTCTGACACCCTGTTCCCAAACAACCTCCCTTCTACACACACAAACACACACACACACACACACACATAATGAATAACAGTAAAACCCTACCAGCACAAAAAGTTTATCTTAAAGAAAGCAAGAAGGAAGGGGAAGGGTCTTCTCACTCCCAGCTCTGGGAGAGTAGTGTCATGAGAGACATAGTAGTAGGGAAGTCTGAAAGAGAGAAAAGCAAGCTAAGTCCTTAGGGCTTGTGACAAGGAAGAGAAAGGGAATTCGAACAAGGAAGTGGTGGCTGATGGCAGTCAATGTAATTCAAAATAAGTTGTGTCCTGCCTGCCTACATGTGGACCACAGAGCAACAGGCCAAAAGATACCCATATCTTTGGCCAGAAATCACAGCTTAACATATTAATACATATTCATGAGGAAAAACCACTCCACAATGCATTCTATTCTTATTCCTATTGGAGTAGTAAGTACATGTTCCTTTACCATTTCTCCTGCTGACACCTCAGCCAATTCCTAAGCCTTTTTCCATGCTACAATTCAACCCTGAAAGGCAACTTCAATTACCAATTTCTATCAGACAACATCTTTCTACTCAGCTATAGAAGGCAAAAACATTTAGTGAAAATATTTGAATAATAGGACTTTGCCTCAAATCAAAGCTTTTTTACTTAGTAGGTATATAATCTTGGGCCAAATCCTTCATCTCTGTAAACCTTCATTTCTGAGTTTATAAAATTGGAATTATGGTATACTCTTTACAGAGTTGTAAGGACCAAACAAAATGGGGCTTACAAATGATTTGGCAAAGGATGAATGACTGAATTAATATATGTTAATTTACCTCTCCATCACACAGAGGAGTTATGAAACTTCAGAGCACAGCTACCATAGTTTGTGATTCAATCAGTCAAGCTCTACAGTGAAAGCATAGCATTTGCACCCAGCATGCCTGAGTTTCAATCCTAACCATATCGCTTACTAGTTTTTTCAACTCCTAAATAGGGATGATGATTATGACGATAATACTAGTAGCTACCCCATGTGAGATTTATATGAATTAATATGTGTTAATGCTTAGAATTATATAAAGCACACAGTATGTAGTCTATAATTGCTACCGTTCTCATTCTCCTAATAGAATGTAAACTCCTTAATAGTAAGAATTTTGGTCTGCTTCATTCATCACTGTTTCCCAGCACATGAAACATAGTGAGTACTTAGTATATACTTGTTGAATGAATGAGTGATTCATACTCACTTGATCTCCCCTAGCCCCTTCCAAGTCTGTTGACTAGATTTCAGTATTTGATACAGACTAGTGATGTGAAAGTTCAGAGCAACAGAAGGTATCCCAGTCCCTGGTCCTTCTCCCATTTCCAGCTTAGCCAACATGCACCTGTCAACATCCCTCACTAGGTCCTCTTTTTGACAAGGTAGATTCCTTCTAGTTTGGCTATCAGGATATTTCAAAAGCTATTGTGTTTCCCTTTCTCTGGGCATGAACTTGGAGCAGGTAGGCTAAGACTCTGTCCTGGACATACCAATTATAATGTCTCTCACACATATAGCCTTTCTAAGGAAAGCTGCCTTGCCGAAAGCCTTAATGAGGGCCATCATTAGGCAGCCATGCTTTGAACTACAAGTGCCTCCTCCAACTTCAGCCACAACTAATAAGACAAAAGTAAACACTTAGCTAAGGGAAGACAATCCAAACATAGACTAACCAGTGACAACTCATTAATGATGTAGTCTGGAATTATAAGGTAATCTAAGACAATCAAGTTCTCTCATAGGAATTTGAGTTGAAAAATTCCTGCCGATAACTGCAATCTTGCTCCGCCTCTCCATCACTCACAGTTTTGCAGGCTGTACAGGAAGCATGGTGCCAGAATCTGCTTCTGGTGAGGGCTTCATGAAGCTTACAATCATAGTAGAAGGTGAAGGAAGAAATGCTGTATCACATGACAAGAGAGGGAGCAAGAAAGACAGACAAGGGAGAGGTGTCATAATCTTTAAAACAACCAGATCTTGTGTGAACTCATTACCACTCATTACTCTATAGAGTGTACCAAGCCATTTATGAGGAATCCACCCCATGACTAAAATATTTCCCATCAGACATCACCTTCAACATTGGGAGTCACATTTCAACATGAGATTTGGAGTGTACAAATATCCAAACCTTATTAGGAGAAGAAAGCAGTCAGTAGCAGGAACTAAGGATGAGAGGTCATAGTGTAGAGCAATTCAAAGGCTCACGACAGGCCAAGTAATCTAGTTAGAAGAGAGTATAGAATATGAGAAAGTGAAAGCTAGGAGTAAAGAAAATGTGCAGAAAAAAGGAGAATGGAGCGGATACTAGGTCACATTCACAGCAGCACACAGCAGACCATATTATCTAGTGCTTCTAGAAACAATGACTAGAAAAGGTAGTTAGAACAAAATCATCCATTTGAAAACAACAGAGCACAGCTGAGGCAAAAAATAAATAAACAAACAAAAAAAACTGAGGTGCTAATGCTACAGATGAAAAAGTACTTTGAAGAGGTAAGCAGAATTTGTTATCTGCTTTTATCTCAGGATAAATTTCTTTTATGCTGAATTTGTTATCCACTTTTATCTTGGGATACATGCCTATTCTGGGCACGCACAGAAAAATAGGAATCCAGGATTTTCATAGCAGGGAGTTTCTTCCAGATGTGATATGGTTTAGATATTTGTCCCCTCCAGATCATGTTGAAATATAACTCACAATGTTGGAGGTGGGGTCTGGTGGAAGGTGTTTGGGTTATGGTGGTGGATCACTGATGAATGGCCTGGCTCTACCCAGAATAATGAGTGCTAACGAGTTCACTCAAGATCTGTTGTTTTAAAATAAAATTATGACACTTTTTTCTTCTCTCTTTCTCTCTTTCTCTCTCTCGTTTGTTCCCACTCTCGCCATGTGACATGCCAGCTTCCTGTACAGCCGTAGAAACTGTGAGTGATGGAGAGGCAGAGCAAGATGGCATAATATAAGACTTCACACGTTGTCACCCACCCCCACCGCGTAGGACATCAATTTAACAACTATCTACACACACCAAAAAAAACCTTCATCAGAGCCAAAAATCAGGAAAGCACTCTCAGCATCTGGTTTTAACTTCACAGCATTGATAAAGGCACTGAAAGGACAAGAAAAAACAGATTTTAATTGCTAATTCTACCCCTCCTCAACCCCCTAGCGGTGACAGCTAGGTGCAAAGAGCATTCTAGTGTGCTGAGGGAGGGAAAGTGCAGTAATTGTTAGGCATTGAATTCAGTGCTGTCTTTTTAGAACAGAAATGAAAACCAGACCAAATTCAGCTGATGCCTGCCCACAAAGGAAGCATTGAAGTCAGCCCTAGCCAGAGAAAAATTGCCAATTTCGATAGCCCAAACTGACTTTCACAAGCATCACACTGTGGGCTCAGGAGCTCTGGGGCTCCAAATAGACATAGAAGGCAGTCTAGGTCACAAGGACTGCAACCCCTGGGCAAGTCCTAGTGCTAAACTGGGCACAGACAGTGGAATGCGGGACACACAAGCTATTGAGACACAAGCTGGGGCTGCTAAGACAATTATGGCATCACACATTCCCTAACTCCAGGCTGCACAGCTTGCAACTCTGAAGGAGACCCTTCCTTCTGCCTGAGGAGAGGAGAGGGTAAAGTGGGGAGGACTTTGTCTTACCTCTTGGATGCCAGCTCAGCCACAGCAGGATGGGGCACCAGTTACAGTCCTTGAGCTCCTGTTCCAAACTCTAGTTCCTGGACAATACTAGACACACCCTGGGACAGAAGGGAAACCACTGCCTTAAATGGAAAGACCCAGTCCTGGCAGCATTCATCACCACCAAACTGAAGAGCTCTTGGGGCCTGAACAACCAGCAGCCATACCCAGGTACTACATCAAGGGCATTGGGTGAGAGCCTGAGACTCGCTGACTTCAGGTGAGACTCAGCACATTCACATCTGTGCTGGCTATGGGATGAGACTCCTTCTGCTTGCAAAAAGCAGAGAAAAAGTAAAAGAGACTTTCTCTTGCACCCCAGGTACCAGCTCAGCCACAGGGTTGTAGAGCACCCATAGGGCTCTTGGGATCCCTGATTCCAGGACTTGGCTCTTTGATGCTATTTCTGGACGTGCCCTGGGCCAGCAGGGAACCTAACACCCTGAAGTGGGAGTCCCAGGGAAGGCATCATTCACCACAAGCTGACTGAAGAGCCCTTGGAATTATTCCTTATTGGCCGCAGGCCTCTTGGACACTGAACTAGGAAGGAAGAGGTATTTTATTATGGCCCGGGAGCAAGGTGACATGTTTGTCTAACAACCAAGTTCGCCTAACAAAGAGAAGCTCTGCCTTTATATAGGCTTACACTCTAGATATTACACGTGAAAGAATCTTAGGTTTCCAGCCTCAGAAATTACAAGTGAAAGAGGGGGTCTTGGGTTTACAGTTTTAGAAATCACATATGAAAGGGTCTTGGTTTTACAGTTTTAGAAATCACATGTGAAAGGGTCTTGGTTGATGGAAGAGTGGGGTGGGGGGGTTGATTTGTTTAAGTAAAAACAATGTCTTCCAGAGAGAGTCCCCCACACCATGCCTGCTATTTATAGGAATGTGATTTAGGAGGCACCAGTCAGCCAGTCTTCTCTTATATTGAAATGCAGTGTGGAAGTCGAGGGGTAGGTGATTCTAGATGCCTGGATCTCCTTCCTCAGGCCTATGGTGGTAGTGGCCAGAGGGTGAGGTTCCTCTGCCTTCGGAAAGGGGAGGAAAGGGTGGAAAGGACCACATCTAGTGGTTTAGTGTCAGAGCAGCCATAGTACGATAGAACACCAGGTATACTAAAATTTTATAATCCAGTCCCTGGCTTGCCGACATCACCAACTGACCCATTTATAAACTTGGGAAACTCACCACTCTAAAAGGAAGAATACAGATCTGACTAGCCTTGAAACCTGCTGATCGTAGAGCCCCAAGACCTTGAGCAAACATAGGTGGTAAGCAGTGAGTGGTTACAGCAGACCTTGGGCAAGACTTGGTGCTGTGCTGGTTTCAGGTCTGAACCAGTGCAGTCTTAGTGGTGGTGGCGACCACAGGTGTGCTTGTGTCACTCCACCCATAGGTTTAGGTGGCTCAGAACACAGAGAGAGATGCCGACTGTTTGGGGAAAGCAAGGGAAGAGAACAAGAGTCTGCCTGGTAATCCAGAGACTTCTCCTGAATCGTGTCCATGATAATCAAAAAGAATACCTCTAAGAATCTGCAAGAACCACAGTGTTACTGGGCTGAGGGTGCCCTCTAAAGCAGATAGAGTTTAGATTACAACATCCAAATCCTGGAGTGAGTATAAACAAGCCCAGACAGTGAAGATTACAATAAATACCTAACTCTTAAATTCCCAGACACTAAAGAACAACTACTAGCCGCAACACCATCCAGGAAAACATGGCTTCACTAAACGAACTGAATAAGGCATCATGAATGAATCCTGGGAAACAGAGATATCTAGCTTTACAGGCAGAATTCAAAATATCTATTTTGAGGAAATTCCAAGAAATTTAACATAACACAGAGAAGAAGTTTAGAATTCTATGTGACAATTTAACAAAGAGATTGAAATAATTAAAAAGAATCAAGCAGACCAGGTGTGGTGGTTCATACCTGTAATCACAACACTTTGGGAGGCCAAGGAGGGTGAATCATCTGAGGTTGGAAGTTTGAGACCAGCCTGACCAATATGGAGAAACCCTATCGCTACTAAAAATACAAAAAAATTAAGTGGGCATGGTGGTGCACGTCTGCAACCCCAGCTACTCAGGAGGCTAAGGCATGAGAATTGCTTGAACCCGGGAGGCAGAAGTTGCAGTGACACGAGATCATGCCATTGCACTCCAGCCAGGGCAAAAAGAGCAAAACTCCATAAAAACAGAAAAAAAATCAAGCAGAAACTCTGAAGCTGAAAAATTGAATAGGCATACTGAAAAATGCATCACAGTTACTTAATAGGAGAATGGATCAAACAGAAGAAAGAATTGGTGAGCTTGAAAACAGAGCTATTTGAAAATACATAGTCAGAGGAGACAAGAGAAAAAAAAGAATACAAAACAATGAGGCACATTAAAAGAATCTAGAAAACAGTCTCAAACAGGCAAGTCAAAGAGTTATTGGCCTTATAGAGGAGGTAGAGAAAGAGATAGGGCTAGAAGGTTTATTCAAAGGGATAATAACAGAGAATTTCTCAAACTCAGAAAAAAAATATCAATATGTAAGTACAAGACAGATATAGAACACCAAGGAGATTTAACCCAAAGAAGGCTACATTAAGGCATTTAATAATAAAACTTCCAAAGATCAAGGATAAAGAAAGGATACTAAATGCAGCATGACAAAAGAAACAAATAACATACAATAGAGCTCCAATATTTCTGGCAGAAGACTTTTCAGTGGAAACCTTACAGGAAAGAAGAGAGTGGCATAACATATTTAAAGTGCTGAAGGAAGAAAACTTTTACCCTAGAATAGTATATCTGGTGAAAATATCTTTCAAACATGAAAGAAATAAAGACTTTTCCAGTTGAAGGAAAGCTAAGGGATTTCGTCAATATCAGACCTGTCCTACAAGGAATGCTGAGGGAAGTGCTTCAACCACAAAGAAAAGGACATTAATGAGCAATAAAAAATTACCTGAAGATACAAAACTCACTGGTAATAGGAAGTGCAGAAAAACACAGAATATTATAACACTGTAAATGTCGTATGTAAAGTATCTTATTGTAAGCAGAAAGACTAAACAATAAACCATTCAAAAATAACAACTGCAGCTTTTCAAGACATAGTATGATAAGATTTAAATAGAATCAACAAGTAGAAAGCAAGATGACCATGCTAAGATTCAGATTTTTTACTAGTTTTTCTTTTGCTTGCTTGTTTGTTTGTTTATGCAAACAGTGTTAAGTTGTTATCAGTTTAAAATAATACGTTATAAAATAGTATTTGCAAGCCTCTTGGCAACCTCAAGAAAAAAATACAATGGTGACACAAAAATTGAAAAGCAAGAAACCAAATTATATCACCAGAGAAAATCATCTTCCCTAAAGAAAGACAGGAAGCAAAAAAAGAAAGAAAAGAAGAAAACAAAACAACCAGAAAACAAATAACAAAATGGCAGGAATAACTCCTTACTTACCAACAATAGCATTGAATGTAAATGAACTGAACTCCACATAGACTGACTGAATAAATGAAATAAAAAGTTGCATTGATTTGTTGCTTATAAGAAACACACTTCAACTATAAAGACATCCATATACTAAAAATAAATGGATGAAAAAAGATAGTCCAGGTCAATGGAAACTAAAAACAGCAGGAGACATTATACATATATCAGACAAAATAGGTTTTAAAACAAAAACTCTAAGAAGAGAAAAATAAGGTCACTATACAATGATAAAGGTGTCAATTCAGCAAGGAAGTATAACAATTTTAAATATATATGTGCATCCAACACTGGAGCATCAAGATACAAAAAGGAAATATTATTAGAGCTATAAAGACAGATAGGCCCCAATACAATAATAGCTGGAAAATTCAACACCCCACTTTCAGCATTGGACAGCTATCCAGACAGAATATCAACAAAGAATCATGAGATTTAATCTGTACTATAGATCAAATGGATCTAACACATATTCACAGAATATTTCATACAATGGCTATAGAATATACATTATTTGCCTCTGCATATGGATTATTCTAAAGGATAGGCCATATGTTAGATCACAAAACAAGTCACAAAACATTCAAAAAATGTAAATAATATCAAGCACTTTCTCTGACCATAATGGAATAAAACTAGAAATCAATAAGAGGAATTTGAAAACCATAAAAAACACATGAAAATTAAGCATCATGTTCCTGAACAGTTAGCGGGGTCAATGAACAAATTAAGAAGAAAATTGAAAAAAAAATAGTGAAACAAATGATAAAGGAAACACAACATACCAAAACCTATGATATATGCAGCAAAAGCAATACTAAGAGGTAACTTTATAGCTATGAATGCTTACATCAAAAAACAAGAAAAGGCTGGGTGCGGTGGCTCACTCCTGTAATCCTACCACTTTGGGAGGCTAAGGTGGGTGGATCACCTGAGGTCAGGAGTTCACAACCAGCCTGGCCATCATGGCAAAACCCCATCTTAAAAAAAAAAAAAAAAGGCAAATCAACAATCTAAAGATACAAAGCATTTGACAAAATTCAGAATGCCTTTATGACTAAAACTCTCCACCAAATTGGCATCGGCATACAAGGGACATACCGCAATGTAATAAAAGCCATCTAAGAAAAACACACAACCAGCATAATACTGAATAGGGAAAAGATGAAAGCATTCCCTTTGAGAATGGAACAAGACAAGGATGCCCACTCTAACTGCTTCTCTGCAACAGAGTACTGGAAGTCCTACCCAGAGCAATCAGACAAGAGAAAAAAATGAAGGGCATCCAAATTGGTAAAGGAAGTCAAACTGTCACTGTTTGCTTATAATATGATTGTTTACCTAGAAAACACTAAAGACTCCTCCAGAAAGCTCCTAGAACTAATCAAAGAATTCAGGAAAGTTTCTGGATACAAAACTAATGTACACAGCCAGTAGCTCTTCTATACACCAACAGCACCAAGCTGAGACTCAAATCAAGAAATCAACCCCCTTTAAAATAGCTGCAAAAAAATATTTAGAAATATACCCAACCAAGAAGATGAAAGACCTCTAAAAGGAAAACTACAAAACACTGCTGAAACAAATCAGATAGCACAAACAAATGGAAACACATACCATTCTCATGGATGAGTAAAATCAATATTGTGAAAATAGCCATATTGCCAAAAGCAATCTACAAATTCAATGCAATCCTCATCAATACCACCATCATTCTTCACAAAATTAAGAAAAACAATTCTAAAATTCACATGGAAACAAAAAAGAGCCCACAGAGCCAAAGCAAGACTAAGCAAAAAGAAAAAAATCTGGAGGCATCACACTACTTGATTTCAAACTATAATATAATACCATAGTCACGAAAGAGCATGGTACTGGTATAAAAATAGGCACATAGATCAATGGAATAGAATAGAGAACTCAGAAATAAAATCAAATACTTACAGCCAACTGATCTTTGACAAAGCAAACAAAAACATAAAATGGGGAAAGAACACCCTTTGCAACTCAATGGATCAAGGTCTTAAAATCTAAGACCTGAAACTATAAAAATTCTAGAAAACAACATTGAAAGACACTTCTAGACATTGGCTTATGCAAGGATTTCATGACCAAGCACCCAAAAGCAAATGCAATAAAAACAAAGATAAATAGCTGGGACTTAATTAAACTAAAGAGCTTTTCACGGCAAAAGGAAGAGTCAGCAGAGCAAACAGACAACCCACAGAGTGGGATAAAATCTTCACAATTTATACATCAAAGGACTAATATCCAGAATCTACAATGAACTTAAACAAATCACTAATAAAAAAAAATCCCATCAAAAAGTGGGCTAAGGACATGAATAGATAATTCTCAAAAGAGAATATACAAATGGCCAACAAACATATGAAAAATGTCCAACATCACTAATGATCAGGGAGATGCAAATTAAAACCACAATGTTATACAAACTTACCCCTGCAAGAATGGCCATAATCAAAAAATCAAAAAACAGTAGACATTGGCATGGATGCAATCAGGGAACAGCTCTACACTGCTGGTGGGAATGAAAACTAGTACAGCCACTATGGAAAAAATTGTGTGGAGATTCCTTAAAGAACTAAAAGTAGAACTACCATTTGATCCAGCAATCCCACTATTGGGTAGCTACCCAGAGGAAAAGAAGTCATCATACAAAAAGATACTTGCACACACATGTTTATAGCAGCACAATTTTCAATTGCAAAAACATGGAACAAACCCAAATGCCCATCAATCAATACATGGATAAAGAAATTGTGATATAGATGATAGATATATAGATGATATAGATAAAGATATAGATATAGATAGATATAGATACAGATATAGATATAGATATAGATATATAGATATAGATATAGATATAGATATAGATATAGATATAGATAGATAGAAATCTGGGAGGCTGAGAGAGAAGAATTGCTTGAACCCAGAAGTTGGAGGTTGTAGTTAGCCAAAATCGCACCACTGCACTCCAGCCTGAGCAACAGAGCAACACTCCATCTCAAAAAAGAAAAAAAAAAGATAGAAGGCAGCAAATCACACTGCCACGTGTGTACCTATGCAACAATCTTGCATGTTCTTCACATGTACCCCAAAACCTAAAAAAAAAAAAAAAAAAAAATCTGACTCTCAAAAAAAAAAAAGACACAATGAATTTTGGGGACTCAGTGGAAAAGGGTGGAAAACGGGTAAGACATAAAAGACTACAAATTGTGTTCAGTGTATACTGCTCAGGTGATGGGTACACCAAAATCTCACAAATCACCACTAAAGAACTTACTCATGTAACCAAAAACCACCTGTTCCCCAATACCCTATGAAAATAAAAATTTTTAAAAAGAGAACTAGAAAATCAAAAGCAATCCAGATTCAAAATTAGGAGGAAAAAAATAAATAATAAAGATCAGAGAAGAAATAAATTTTTTTAAATTACAAAAGATCAATGAAACAAAAATAATTTTGAAAATTAAATAAAATTGATGAAACTTTAGCCTGACTAAAAAATAAGAAAGTAAATTCAAATAAATAGAATCAGAAATGAAAAAGGAGATATTACAATTGATGCTGCAGAAATCCAAAGGAATATTAGTGGCTAGTGGCTATTATGAGCAACTATATGTCAATACATTTGAAAATGTAGAAAAAATAAACAAATTCCTAGATATATACAACCTAACAAGATTGCACCAAGAAGAAATCCAAAACCTAAACAGGTCAATAACAAGTAACAAGATTGAAAATATAATAAAGTATCTGCCAGGAAAGAAACTCCCAGAACACAATGGCTTTTCTGCTGAATTCTACGAAACATACAAAGAACCAATAGCAATTCTGTTTAAACTATTCCAAAAAGTAAAGGAAGAGGGAATACTTCAAAACTCATTCTATGAGGCCAGTATTATGCTGATATCAAAACCAGACAAAGGCACATCAAAAAAAAAAAAATACTACAGGCCAATATCTCTGATGAATGTTGATACAAAAATTCTCAACAAAATACTAAAAACTGAATTCAACTATACATTAGAAAGATCATTCATTTTGACCAAATGGGATTTATCCCTGGAATGCAAGGATGGTTCACCATATGTCAATCAATCAATGTGATATACCATATCGATAGAATAAAGAACAAAATCCATATGCTTCTTTCAATTGTTGCTGAAAAGCATTTGATAAAAGTGAATACTCCTTCATGATAAAAACCCTCAAAACCTGGGGATGGAAGGAACATACCTCAACATAATAAAGGTCCTATATGACAGATTCACTACTAGTATCATGCTGAGTGGGGGAAAATGGAAAGTCTTTTTTTCTAAGTTTGAAACATGACAAGGATGCCCACTTTCACCACTGTTATTCATCATAGTACTGAAAGTGCTGGCTAGAGGAATCAGAGAAGAGAAAGAAATATAGAACACCCAAATTAGAAAGAAAGAAGTCAAGTTATCCTTGTTTCCAGATAATATTATCTTAAATTTGGAAAAATCTATAAACACCTTTAAAAAACCATTTAGACTATGGATGAAGGATCTAGCACCAGAAATACAATTTGACCCAGCAATCACATCACTGGGTTTATATTCAAAGAATTATAAATTATTCTACTATAAAGACACATGCACACGTATGCTGATTGCAGCATTGTTCACAATAGCAAAGACTTGGAACCAACCTAAATGCCCATCCATGATAGACTGGATAAAGAAAATGTGGCACATATACATCATGAAATACTATGCAGCCATAAAAAAGGATGAGTCCTTGTCATTTGCAGGGACATGGGTGAAGCTGGAAACCATCATTCTCAGCAAACTAACACAGGAACAGAAAACCAAATAATGCATGCTCACACTCATAAGTAGGAATTGAACAATGAGAACACATGGACACAGGGAGGGAACATCACACACTAGGGCTTGTTGGGGGTGGGGGATAGGGGAAGGATAGCATTAGAAGAAATACCTAATGCAGTTGATGGGTTGATGGGTGCAGCAAATCACCATGGCACGTGTATACATATGTAACAAACCTGCACATTCTGCACATGTATCCCAGAACTTAAAGTATAATAATAAAAATAAAAAATACATATATACACACACACACACATATATAACTAGAATGGATAAACAAATACAGCAAAGTTGCAGGATACAAAATTAACACATAAAAATCATAGTACTTCTATATGACAACAGTAAATAATCTGAAAAAGCAATCCAATTTACAATAGCCACACACAAAATGAAATAACCGGGAATTAACTTAACCCAAGAAGAGATAGATTTCCAAAATAAAAACTTTAAAACACTGATGAAAGAAATTGAAGAGGACACCAAAATATGGAAAGATAGTTCATGTTCATGAATAACAAGAAATGATATTGTTAAATGTCCATACTACCCAAAGCAATCAACAGATTTAATGAAATTCCTATTAAAATAATAATAACATTCTTCATAAAAATAGACAAAACAATTTTAAAATTTATATGGAAACACAAAAGTCAAAATATCCAAAGCTATCCTGAGAAGACAAAAACTTGAGATATTACATTATTTGACTTCAAATTAAACTACAGAGCTGTAGTAATCAAAAGAGCATGGTAGTGGCATAGAAACAGACACATAGACCAATGGAACAGAATATGGAACCCAGAAACAAATCCAGACTTTCAGGGTGAACTCATTTTTAGCAAAGGTGCCAAGAGCATACACTGGGGAAAAGACAGTCTCTTCAGTAAATGGTGCTAGGAAAAGTGGACATCCATACACAGAAGAATAAAACTAGACTCCTATACTCTGGCCATATACCAAAATCAAATCAAAATGAATTAAAGATTTAAATCTAGGACCTCAAACTATGAAACTACTACAGGAGAACATTGGGGAAACTTTCCATGACATTGGTCCTGGCAAAAATTTCTTGAGCAATTCCTGACAAGCACAGACAACCAAAGCAAAAGTGGACAAATGAAATTACATCAAGTAAAAAGCTTTAGCATAGCAAAGGATACAATCAACAAAGGGAAGAGACAACCCCCAGAATGGGAGAAAATATTTGCAAACTACCCATCTGACCAGGGATTAATAATCAGAATACAGAAAGAGCAAAAACAACTCCTTAGCAAAAAATCTAGTGTTCCAATTCAAAAAATGGGCAAAAGATTTTAATAGACACTTCTCAAAGGAAGACATACATATGGCAAACAGGCATATGAAAAGGTGCTCAACATCAATGATCATCAGAGAAATGCAAATCAAATCAACAATAAGATATCACCTCACCCCAGTTAAAATGGCTTATATCCAAAAGACAGGCAATAACAAATGTTGACAAGGATGTAGAGAAAAGGAAATCTTTGTATACTTTTGTTGGGAATGTAAATTAGTACAACCACTATAAAGAACAGTTTGGAACTTCCTCAGAAAACTTGAAAGTGAGTTACTATATGATTCTGCAATCTCACTCCTGAGTATATACCAAAAAGCATGGAAATCAGCATATTGAAAAGATATCTGCACTTTTGTGTTTGTCGCAGCACTCTTCATAATCAGCAAGAATCGGAAGCAACCTAAGTGTCCATCAACAGATGAACAGATTAAGAAAACGTGGTACATGTACACAATGGAATACTATTCAACCACAGAAAAGAATGAGATCCAGTCATTTGCAATGATATGGATGAAACTGGAGATCATTATGTTAAGCGAAATAAGCCAGGCACAGAAAGACAAACATGGCATATTCTCACTTATTTGTGGGATCTAAAAATTAAAATAATGAACTCACAGAGATAGGGAGTAGAAGGATAGTTATCAGAGAATAAGCAGAGTAGTCAGGGAATAGGGTAATGTGACGATAGTTGATAATAATTTAATTGTACATTTAAAAAACTAAAAGTGTATAATTGGATTTTTTAATATAAAGGGTAGATGCTTAGAGGATGCATATTCCATTATCCATTATGTGATTTTTATACATTGCATGCCTGTATCAAAACATCTCATGTGCCCCAAAATTTTTACACCTACCATGTACCCACAAAAATTAAAACAAAAAAATCTGTGAGCCAATATAAACCTCTTTTATTAATAAATTACCCAGTGCCTGATATTTCTTCATAGCAATGTTCAAGAGAGGGAAAAGTAAATAAAATAGATTTTAAAGAAGAATTTCTCCAGATATTTGAAACAGAAAAAAGAGAATTACCAGGAAAATTTAAAACTGAAAAATATAAAACCTAAATATAAAAGTGAATTTGATGGGTTTAGCTGAGGATCCCTGGTATATTATATGACAACTGGATATCCATATGAGCTATGGTTTGAATGTGCTCCCTGAAGTTCCTGTGTTAGGAACTTAATCTCCAACAGTATTGAGAGATGAGACCTTTAAGAAGTGAGTAGGTCATGAGGGTTCTGCCTTCACTAATGGATTAATGTCATTATAATAGAAGTGTGATAATTATTATGGGAGTGGATTTCTGACAAAAAAAGAATGATTTTGGCTCTCTCTCTTTCTCATGCACATGCCATCTTGCCTTTCTGCCTTCTGTCATGGGATGATGCATAAAGAAGGTACTTGAAAGATACTGGTATCCTAATGTTGAACTTCTCAGCTTCCAGAACTGTGAGAAACAAATTTCTTTTTTTAAAACATAAATTACTCAGTCTGTAATATTCTGCTGTAACAACAGAAAAAACTAACACAATACGCGAAAGCATATCTGACTATAAGACGAATTATTCTCATGCTGCTCTCAAGATTTTCTTTGTGTCTTTGGCTTTCAGTATTTTTACTATGATGTGTCTATTTGTGGATATCTTTTTGTTTATCTTACTTGCAGTTTGTTGAGCTTTTTGGATGTGTAGGGAAACTTGTAAGATTAACAACCAACTTCTCAGCAGAAATTCTTGAAGCCAGATGGATTGGGATAACATATTCAAAGTGCCAAAGGGGGGGAAATGGTCAGCCAAAAACCCTACGTTCAGAAAAACAACTTCAAAAACGAAGTCAAAATAATGACATTCCCAGGTAAACAAAAAGTGAGAATTTATTGCTAATAGACCAATAGTGAAGCAAATTCTTCAGGCTGACAGCAAATGATAATTGAAATACACACACACACACACACACACACACACACACAAAGCACTAATAAATGTAACTGTAAATAAAAACGGTAGTATGAATGTATATTATTTTCTTCTTTCTTCCATTGACTGATGTAAGAAAAAAATTGATAAAATTGTATATTTAATGTATTGTTGGGACTAGACATGGTGGCTCACACCTATAATCCCATTACTTTGGGAGGCCAAAACAGGATGATTGCTTGAACCCAGAAGATCAAGAACAGCCTGGGCAATGAGGTGAGGCCCAATCTCCACCAAAAATTTTAAAATTAGCTGAACATTGGTAGTGTGCACCTGTAGTCCCTACTGCTTGGAAGGCTGAGATGGGAGGATCATTTCATCCCAAGAGGTTGAGGCTGCAGTGCACCATGATCACACCATTACACTCCAGCCTGTGTGATAGAGTGAGATCCTGTCTTAAAAACAAATACAAATAAGAAATAAAAAATAAAATGCATTTTTGGGCCTATAACATATGGAAATGTAATATATTTGACAGTTGCAGCACAAAGGAGGTGAGTGGGTGAAAAATGTGTATTGAGCTAAGTGAATATAGATGGTAACCCACATACAAAAGAACAAATGAAGAGGATAAAAATTGATAAAATTAAACAGGTAATATAACAAAAACTAAAACTATGTACTTGTTCTTCAATTCACATAAAAGACATAAAATTACATAAAATAACAATTATAACAATGTACTGTTGAGTTTTAAACACTTACAGATATAATATGTATAACAATAATACCACAAAATGGGGGAAAGTAAAACAGTGAAATATAGAAATAACATTTTTCTCTCTCACTGGAATTACATTGGTATAAAACTGAGCTTAAGTCTAAGAAGTATAAATGTATATTGTAAGCCCTAGAGCAAACACCAAGGAAATAATTTAAATAGGTATATTGAAATAATCATTAAAGAAATTAAAATGCTACATTAGAAAATATTCATGTAATTTGAAAGAGAGCAGAAAATAAGAAATAGAGGAAAAAATGCACAAAAACATGGTACACAAAAAATAAAATGGCAGATAAAAATCCAACTATATCAATAATAACATTAAAGGTGAATGGATTAAATAATCCAGCCAAAAGACAGAAACTGTCAAAGTGGATAAACAAACAAACAAAAAGATCCAACTATATATTGCCTGCAGAAGGTACATTGCAAATTCGAAGACACAAATACATTGAAGGTAAAAATGAAAAAGAATGTGTCATACTATAGCAACCAAAAGAAAACTGTAGTGGCTACACTAATACAGACAAAATAGGCTACAACAAAAAGTGTTACTCAACGCAAAATGTTACATTTTATAATAATAAAAGGGTTAATTCATCAAGAAGATATAGCAATTATAAATATATATTCATCTAGCAACTGAATATTAAAATGCTTGAAGCAAAAACTGATAAAATTAAGCAAAAATTAGGCATTTCCAAAGAACTAGTTGGAGATTTCAATACCCCACTTTTAGTAATGTATAGAAAAACTACACAGAAGGTGACATAAGGAAATAAAAGACTTGAACAACACTATAAACCAACTAGAACTAACAGACATCTGTAGAACACTCCACCTAACAACCAAAGTCTATACATTTCTTTTCAAGTACACATGGAACATTCTACATTATAGACAATATGCTAGGCCATAAAGTGTATAGCTCTAAAAATGTAAAAGAACAGAAATAATACAAAGTATATTCTTCAATCACAATGGAATGAAATTAGAAATCAATAACAGAAATATGAAAAATTCACAAATATGTGAAAGTTAAACAATATCCTCTCAAATAACCAATAAGCCAAAAGAAAAATCAAAACAGAAATTATAAAATATTTTCAGATGAATGAAAATGAAGACACACATACTTAAAGTTTTATGATGCAGCTAAAGCAGAATTTAGAGGGAAAACTATAGCTGTATATGCCTATATTAAAAAAAAAGAATTATTTCAAATCAATAACTAACCTTCCACAAAAAACACTGTAAAAAGAAGTGCAGATTAAACTCAAGGCAAGCAAACAGACCAATAATAAAGAATGTGGAAGAAATTAACTAAGTAGAACATACAAAAACCATAGAGAAAATCAATGAAATCAAAAGCTGGTTCTTGGAAATGATCAACAAAATTGACAAAACTAGATATATTGAACAACAAATAAATAAATAAGACTCAATTACTGGAACCAAAATTAAAATAGGTAATATTACTACTTGGCTTACAGAAATGCAAAGGATTATAAAGGAATACTATTAACAATTTTCTGCCAATAAATTAGATAAATGAAATGGAGAAATTCCTGGGAAGACACAAACTACCACCACTTACTGAAGAAGAAATAGGAAATCTGAATAGATGTATATAACAAGTGAAAGTATTAAATTAATAATTTTTAAAACTGCCTACAGAAAAACACTCAGACTCATACAGTTTTGAATTCTACCAAGTGTTTAAAAAATAATTAATACCAGTTTTTCACAAAAATTTCCAAAATATAGATAAGAAAGGAATACTTTCCAACTAATTCTATGAGTCCAGTATAACCTTGATACCAAAAGCAAAAACATCACAAGATATGAAAACAACAAACCAGTATCTCTTATGAATATAAGTACAAAAACTCAACAAAATATTAATAAACAAAATCCAGCAGCATATAAATACACTATACAACATGACCAAGTGGGCTTTACTCCAGGAATTAAAAGTTGGCTCAATATCTGAAAACCAGTTAATGTAATACCTATATCATTAGAATAAAAAACAAAAACCACATGATCATCTCAATAACTGCAGGGGAAGCATTTGACAAAATCTATCACCCTTAACTGATGAAAGTATTCAATAAACTAAGAATAAAAAGGAACTTCCTCAAATACATAAAGCACATCTACAACAATTCCACATCTATGAAAATTCTCACTCCTTTCTCCTCCTCCTCTTCCTCTCTCTCTCTGTTTCTTTCCTCCTCTATCTCCAGCCTTTCTACTTATTCCTTTTTCTCAGACCATAAAAAAAAAAAAAAATCAAGTGCCTTTCATTTCTTTTAACACATAAGTCATGTCATTTCTTTGCTCAGAAACACTAATGGCTTCCCAACCCAATGCAGAGGTACGTCAAAGTTATTACAATGTCCTCAGTAACTTTCTGATCTCATCTCCTACTATTTTCCCCCTCACTCACTGCATTCCAACAACATTGTTTTGTTTTCTGGTCTTCGACAAGCATATGCCCCACTCAGGGTCTTTGCTTGGGTCATTCCAGGCTCTTTCTACCTGGAATTTTCTTTAATACTCATGTATTATTCTTTTACTTTCTTCTCGTCTCCACTCAAATGTCTTCTTATTATAGAGGTCTTCCCTGGTCACTCTATTTAACACAGTACCACCACCCTCATATTTCCTCTTTTCCTTATCCAGCTTTATTTCTTTCCCTATCTCCATTACAGGAAATAGGGCTCCAGGAGGATGGAAACTTTGTTTATCACTATGTGCCAGCATATCGAATAATACCTGTCAGTGATCAAGAAAAAGCTGACCTGATGTCCAGAACTAATCTGATACTCAGTTAGACCTCATTCACAACCAGGCCATTTTGTTATCCTGGTGGACATAAACAATGCCACAGAAAACAACCTCAAAGCTTCTCTGAGATTATGACAAGTGATTAAAACAAAACAAGGCTTCCTTCTTATTTTATCTAAGTACAGACAAAATCCAGATGACTGTGCCACCCATAAAACACCAATCACAAAATTACCCCTGCTTACTGACAGTATTTAATCTAAAGCTAACCTCCACTTTCTTTGACTCTCTCCAAAATAATTTAAAAAGCCCATATCCTATAATAGATTCTCTTTAATATCCTCTTACTGAGACACCCAGCAGTTCCTCATGGTGTGTGTTTTTTCTTGCTATGATGAGAAATAAACTCAACTTGTTTAACTAAAAGGTGTCCTTGGTGGTCTTTGGTTGAAGGGTATTGACAGAATTGGAAGTTTGTGTAAAATTCAGTTGGGACTCTCACTGCCTTGGATTGGGATCTTTAGTGAGTAACAGTGTGCACATATAAGATCCCCCTGTGTCTCTATCTGCTTAAGGTGCCACATACCTGTGGCTGAAAAGGAAATTTATGCTGAATTGAGCTCTTACTACTTCACGAAAGCCCATCAGCACTGGCTTTATTTTGTTTTCCTATAAATAAATTCCTTTGAGAAATTTTTGATTATCTGAACAGATTTGTGTTACTCTTTGGTGAATTTTTCTTCTAGCATTTAATACCTGCTTGTCTAATTCATTGTCTATCTGTATGCTTGTTTAATTTCTCCAGTGTTGTTTGTTTATAAGATGAAAAGTCTACAGGGAGGGAAGGGACATTGGCTTAGTAAGTCTGTCCTCAAGCTAGCCTTGGGAGCTGCGAAGCTCAGAAAGTTTCTTATCAGACCATTGTCCTTTGAACAAACTTCGCCGCAGGATAGGGCTTCTTCATTCTTGTTTTTGTGTCCTTGAAAACTTCTGGTATTTTAGTTTTGTCTGCCTAGAATCAGGAGGTTTTTTAGCCCCTGATCAGTGACTACTGTTTCTTTTACCAAACTCTGGAAACACAGATCATACAAGCACCATTTTTACAGACATAGTGCAGTTCTCATGGGGTCTTTTCGAGTTAAAAGGGCACCTGTTTCATGAAAAACACCCTTTTTATTTTGGTTTTCTCATTGTAATGTTAACTCCTGTGCATACCTTTCAAACTGACACACTCCCACCAAGGAAAACGGAATGACAGTGGCCACATTGGGGGAACTTTAATAGGGACAAACTGTTCCTTAAAAGGTGTCATAAAACAAAAGAAAACAAAATTCTGACTGTTCAATAGTCTCATCTGATTAACTGATGTGAGGAGTCTTCTAAATGCAAATCAAACTAAAAATTGCTTCCTTAAAATGTTCTTTAGCTAAAACTAATGCAAAATATAAGAAACTATCTCCTTAACCAGCACTTTCAGACAATACTTAAGATTAGTTTCTGATACTGACATGCTCAATGCCCTTTCCACTTTTTCATTAATTATTGAAAGCCTGAAATTACAGATGAGATATAAACAAAAATTGACTGGGTGGCTGCCCCAATATATGAACTTCAACAGTTTGCTGAAAATTTTAAAGAGAATTTAGATACTGAAAGATAGAAAGAAAAAAACTCATAGAAAAGTGTTATCTAAAAGAGAGATTATTTGGTTTAATGTGGAAAACATCCCCTTCTTTGTTTGTTTTCATACTTTGAGGTTTTATAAGTACAGACTTTTTTATTATACAGCTTGATAAAATTGTCAAACACTAAAATTATACCAAAATGTGTATGATACTCTCTCTTTTATGCATATGAATCAAAATATCTTTTATTGCATCTAAATTTTCTTCTCTTTCCTTACAGAAGGAAAATAATTAGCTATTTGTTCAAAGCTGGCTCCCTCTTATTTTTCTATACTATTTCCTCTTTTTTTCCTCTCTTATAAGGCTTGAAGATTAATTAATTTAAAAATCATTCAGTTGTTAGATACATATGGTACAAATATTTAGTTCAGATAAATAGTCAAAATTGTTTAAAGAAAGAAAAGTAGACTGAACTACGCTTTTCATGGACACTAAAAAGTATATTTATATGATAGTTTTTAAACTATAGCTATGACATCATAAGAAAAGACTTCAATTTCAAGATAAAGTTCTATATGATTTCATCAATAATTGGATTACAAAAAAAGTTACCATATTTTGGTTTGTTTAGGACCAAGGTTAAATTATTCAAATTTTGTAAATAGCCCAGATTTAGCTTTGAGTTAAATTAGTTCTCACTACTTCTATAGCTTTTATTAAAATTAAAAATTATATTTTTAAAATTACATTTACCAGACTACATACAGGCTTTTCTGTGTCCCAGAACTCCTTGCTTGTAGCAAGTCTCTTTCAGTAAAGACACAGGCACAGTTCTGGGTTCAGTGGGGAAGACTGTGGTTCTGTCTCAGCAGCTGAGCAACCCAAGTGCTCATGAAGGGACTTAGAAAAAGTGACTTCTTCTCCCCCTTGCCCACCAGTGCAGACACAGCTGGGGCTTCTCAGTCCAGGTACACCTGTAGGCAGCTTTTCTGGAACACTTCAGGGTGACTGCATCCCCATGGGAGGTATACCCACTGGGTTCACACCTGCGTTAGAGATGGAGTTCCACTCTTTATGTACACAGAATGTTGGCATTCTTTTAGATGGACAGAGGTGCCTCTCTAATCTGAATATCTGGAACACTAGGACAGGGGCATGATGGGGGTGGTGGAACACTTTCCTTCCAGCTTGGTAGTGGAGCTGAGGTGGCTCCCTCCCTTCCTCTGTGAAGACTGAAGCACATTTCACTAGGAGGTCCCCCAACTACCTTTGTAAGGGCTGGGACTTTTGCCCACCATTGGGATATTGCACATACCCATCTGCTTCAGCTACAGCCAGTTCTTACCTGTGAACACCTCCTACTTGCCTGAAGGCTGAATTGTTCAATCCAGTGAAAAAAAAAATACTGGGGGTGGGGAAGTACACACGATTGGGGAATGAGACCTCTGCCATTCTGATCCCACAATAGACAATGAATCTGCTTTCACACCCAGTACGTCACTACTACAAGCAGCATTTGAGAAAGCCATTGCACAAAAATTCTTTGTAACCAAGGAATTTATATGGACTGCCACTGAAAGCACCCAGAGTCTAAGCTAGGTGATCATAAACTAGCTCATACATTAATGTCACATCTTCTTCAATGGGAAAATACCCCAGCTGAAAAAAAAATGAATTCAAAAATAATAAGAAATGGTCTTTGTAGATGAGAAGGAAGCAGAAAAATAATTCTGGTAATATTAAAAAAACGAGTTTTTCAATTCCTCCAAAAGATCACATAAATTCTCTAGCAATGAATTCAAACCAGAATGAAATCTTTGAAATTCAAGATAAAGAATTCAAAAAATTGATTATAAAGTTGCTCAAGGAGATCCAACAGAAAGTTGAAAACCAATATAAAGAGATCAAAAACCTGGCCAGGCATAGTGGCTCATGACGATAATCCCATTGCTTTTGGAGGCCAAGGTGGGAGGATCATTGGAGCCCCCAAAATAAAAAAGAAATAAAAAAATAAGATTGTGAGTAAAAAATATTCCAAAGAGATAGAATTTTTTTAAAAATTGAACTTCTAGAAATTAAAAACTCTTTTAGAGAATTATAAAATGCAGGGGAAAGTTATAACAATAGTCTAGACCAAATAAAAGAAAGAATTTCAGAGCTTGAATACAAGGCTTTTGAATTAACCCAATAAGACAAAAATAAAGGGAAAAAAATAAAAGAAATGAATAAAGTCTCTGAGAAATATGGGATTGTGTAAAGCATCCAAACTTAAGAATCATAGACATTCCTGAGAGAGAAGAAACAGCCAAAATTTGAAAAACTAATTTGAGGTAATTTTTAGACATCTAGATACAAAGAGATTAAAGAACTGCTGGATGATTCATTGTAAAAAGAATCTTTACATTATAAAAAGAATCTTTACATTGTAAAAGGAATCTTTACATTGTAAAAAGAAACTTTACATTGTAAAAAGAGTTTTGGTGGCATAAACATCACCAAAGCATATAGTTATCAGGCTATCTAAAGTCAATGCAAAGAAATGAATTCTAAAAGCAATGAGACAAAAGGAACAAATAACTTATAAAGAAAAACTTACCAGACTCACAGCACACTTCTCGGTAGAAATCTTACAAGCCAGGAAAGATTGGGGGCTTATCTTCAGTCTTTTCAAACAGAATAACTGTCAGCCAAAAATTTTGTATTTTGCAAAACTAAGTGTCACAAATGAAGGAAAAATAAAGTCTTTTCCAGACCAAAAAAAAAAAAAAAAAAAGAAAGGTTGATGGAATTTGCCACCACTAGACCAATCCTACAAAAAATAATCAAAGGAGCTCTAAGTATCAAAATGAAAGATTGATACACACCAATATTAAAAATGATAGGGCTTAGAAAACAGTAACAAGATGGGGAAAGCAAAGTAAATAGGTAACAGCAAACTTGATGACTGGAACAGTGCCTCACATATAAAGATTAACTTTGAATGTAAATGGTATAAGTGCCCCACTTAAAGATATAGATTGATATAATGAATTAAAAACCATAATCCAAATAGCTACTGACTTCAAGAGACCCACTTAACTCATAGAGATTCTTACAGACTGAAAGTTAAGGGATGGAAAAAATTTTTCACACACATGAAACCAAAATTAAGCAGAAGTGAGGAAGGAGACCCAGGCATCTAGGATCACTTCCCTCTTGACTTCCACGATGCATTTCAATGGAAGAAATGGGGGGCCAACCGACACCTCCTAAATCGCCTTCCTATAGATGGCAGGTATAGTACGGGAGAATTTCTTGTGGTGGACCCTGCTTCAGAATTAGCTATTCTTAAATTGGATAAAACAGATTTCAAATTAAAAAAAAAAAAAGACAAAGAAGGTCATTATATAATGATAAATAAATTTTAAAAATTCAACACAATGATATGACAATTCTAAGTATACATGCACCTAACACCAGAGTTCCAGATTCATAAAACAAATCCAATTAGACCTAAGAAAAGAGATAGATAGTAATACAATAATAGACTCCACTGAAAACACTGGGCAGATCATTGAAGCAGAAAGTTAACAATAACAAAAATACTGGACTTAAACTTCACTCTAGAATAAAGGGACCTAACAAACATTTATGTAACATTCTATAAAAAGGGGAGTAATACCATTAGGAGAAATACCTAATGTAGATGACAGGGTGATGGATGCAGCCAACTACCATGGCATGTGTATACCTATGTAACTAACTTGCACGTTCTGCACATGTACCCCAGACCTTAAAGTACAATAAAAAAAGAAAAAAAAAAAGATTGCAGAACATACATTCTTCTCATTATCACATAGAACATTTTCCAAGATACACCTTATAATAGGCCATAAAACAAGTCTCAATACATTTTTTTCAAATGATATCAAGTACCTTCTCAGACCACAGCAGAATAAAATTAGAAATCAATTCCAAGAGGAACTCTCAAAACCATACAAATATATGAAAATTAAACAATCTGCTCTGGAATTATCTTTGGATCAGTGATGAAATCAAGGTGAAAATTTAAACATTTTTCAAAGTCAATGATAACAGTGACAGATGTTATTAATATATTGGGGATACAGCAAAACATTGATAAAAACAAAGTTCATGGCACTATATGCCTACATCAAAAAGACACAAAGACTACAAATTGACAACCTAACATCACATCTTATCGGAATAGAAAATAACAAAACAAATCTAAAGCAAGTAGGAGAAAAGAAATAATACCAAAGCAGAACTAATTGAATTAAAATTACAAAAAATCAATTTTTTAAAGTTTGTGTTTTGAAAAGATAAACAAAATTGATACACTACGAGGTAGATTAGCCAAGCAGAGGAGAGAAGATTCAAATAAACTCTATTAGAAAGGAAAACTGAGATATTACAATCAACCACAGAAATACAAAAGATCATCCAAGACTTCTATGAATACGTCTATGAAACCAGTTAGAAAATCTAGGGAAAATTGATAAATTCCTGGAAACATACAAATCTCCAGGCTTGAATCAGGAGGAAATAGAAATCCTGAGCAGAACCAGAAGTAGTGAGATTGAATTAGTAATTAAAAATATTACAACAAATAAAAACCCAGGACCAGATTGATTCATAGCCAAATTCTACAAGACATTCAAAGACAGGCCACTACCAGCCCTACTGAAACTATTCCAAAAGATAAATAAGGAAGTGATCCTTCCTAATCCATTCTATAAACCAGCATCACCATGACACCAAAGACAGGAAAGGATAGAAGGAGAAAAGAGAAACATAAACCACTGATGAACGTAGATGCAAAAGTCCTCAACAAACTATTAGCAAACCAAATCCAACAACACACCAAAAAGAATTCATCATGATCAAGTGGGCTTCATTCTGGGGTGCAAGAATGGCTAAACACATACAAGTCAACAAATGTGATTCACCACATAAACAGAATTAAAAAAACAAAAACCATATAATTATCTCAATAAATGTAGAACAAGTATTTCATGAAATCCAGCATCTCTAGATGATTTAAAAAAAAAAAGCGCTCAACAAACTAGGCAGCAAAGGAACTTACCTCAAAATAAATAAAATAAATAAAAATGAAAGCCATATATGACAAACCCACAACCAACATCAAACTGAATGGAGAAAAGTTGAAAGCGTTCCCCTTTAGAGCTGAAACAACACAAGGATGCCCACTTTCACAAGTCCTATTCAACATAGAACTGAAAGTTATAGCCAGAGCAATCAACAACAGAAGACATAAAGGCACCCAAATTGGAAAAGTGAAAGTCAAACTATCTCTGCTTGCCAATAATATAATCTTATACCTTGAATACCCTAAAGATGCCTCAAAAAGACTCCTAGTAAAGCAGGAGTGGTCGCAAACAAACGTCTCAAACACCAAACAGGGAAGGAAGTGGTGATTTATTTGGTTGGGAGCTGCAGCAGGCGAAAATACCTTAATAGCTGAGCTCCTCGACAAAGAAAATCTTTGCCCTTTTAAAGGCTTACAATTCTAGAAATTGCATGTGAAAGGATCTTGATCCATGAAGTAGGTATGGAGTACCTGACTAGGTAGGGGTTTGATCCTGTTTAAGCAAAAACAATATCTTCCAGAAAGATTCCACCATATCATGCCTGAGATCTATAGGAGTGCAATTAAGGGTAGTGCCGGGTCTGTCAGCCTTTATTTCTCCTATTGAAATGCAATGTAGAAGTCTAGGGGAAAGGAGTCTTAGAAGCTTAAGAGGATTAAGGGTCTCCTTCCTCACTAGGTTTCACATATGAAATCAATAAAGTCCCCGTTACAAAATCAAAATACAAAATGTTTTTCATATTTTGTATTTTTAGTTAATATTATTATATATTTTTTATATTTTTATTTAATATTTATTATATATATTTTTACTATACATATAGTAAAAATCACTACTAATACAAATAACAAACAAGCTGAAAATCAAATCAAGGATTCAATACCATTTACAATAGCTGCCAACAAAATAAAATACCTAGGAATATACTTAACCAAGGAGGTGAAAGATCTATATAGGGAGAACTAGAAAACACAGATGAAATAAATTACATATTACACAAACAAATGGAAAACATTCCATGCTTACTGATTCAAAGGATCAATATTGTGAAAATGACCATACTACCCAAAGCAATCTACAGATTCAATGCGATTTTTATCAAAATACGAACATCCTTTTTACAGAATTAGAAAAAGACAACTCTAAAATTTGTATGGAACCATAACAAAAGCCCACACAGCCAAAGTAATATCACAATACCTGACTTCAAATTATGCTACACAACTACAGTAACCAAAATAGCATGGTACTAGTGTAAAAGGAGACACATATATCAATGATACAGCATAGAAAACCCAAAAATGAAGCTAATGGCCTACAATCAACTGATTTTCAACAAAGCAGACAAAAACGTAAACTGGTAAAAGGACACCCTATCCAGTAAATGGTGCTGGGAAAATTGGATAGCCACATGCAGAAGAATGAAACTGCATCCATGTCTTTCACCATATACAAAATTTAACTCAAGATGGATTAAATACTTGACTCTAAGACCTGAAACCCTATCTAAAAGAAAACCTAGGTTAAATTCTTGTAGACATTGGCTTAGGCAAAAAATTTATGAGCAAGACCCCAAAAACAAATGCAACAAAAACAAAAATAGATAAATGGGACTTAAACTAAAAACCTTCTGCATAAAAAAGAAGTATTCAACACAGTAAACAGACAACCTACAGAATGGGAGAGAATATTCACAAACTATGCATCTGGCAAAAGAGTAATATCCAGAATTTGCAAGGAACTCAAACAAATCAACAGAAAAAAAAAAGCAAATAATTACATTAAAAAGTTGGTAAGTGACATGAATAAATATTTCCTGTTATACAGATGGCCAACAAGCATATGAAAACAATGCTCAACATCACTAATTACAAAAGAAATACAAATTAAAACCAAAATGAAATACCACCTTACTCTTGTCAGAATGACCATTTTTTAAGTTAAAAAAAGGATGCATATATATATGCATATATATATACACACACATATACACCTATATATGTACACACACACATACACACATGCACACCATATAATACTATTAAGCCATAAAAAGAATGAAATAAGGTCTTTTGCAATAACCAGCATGAACCTGGACACTATTATCCTAAGTGAAGTAACTCAAAAATGGAAAACCGAATTATCAGAGGTTCTCACTGATAAGTCGAGGCTAAGCTATGACTATACAGAGGCACACAGAGTTGGGTAATGAACACTGAAAACTCAGAAGGGGAACAGTAGGAGGGGAGTGAAGGATAAAACAAAAAAATCACCTGTTGGATGCAATGCACACTACTCGGGCGATGGGTACACTAAAAGCCCAGGATTCACTGCTGTACAATTCATCCATTTAACCAAAAACCACTTGTATCCCTAAAGCTATTGAAATTTTTTAAAAAACAAAATGAAATTGTATTCAACTAAATAAAATAAATTAAGGGCTATTAATGAGTTTAGTTGTAAGATTCTTACAATGCTGCAATTTATAAAGATTTAATGTGTGAATTAAATTGTATTACCTAGATTTTTTTTTTTTTTGTATCACAAATGCTTTATTTAAAGGTCCATCTGAATTTACATGTGGCAGCACAAAATAAAGGACCAGATCATGACACCTCATTTCCATCTCAAGTGGTCAAATCCAACATCCAAAACCCAGCGAACAGCCAAACTCAGAGCAAACTCCGGGCCTCTCGCTCGGACTCCAACAGGGTCAGCACTTCGCCCTCGTGCACGGGGCCTTTTACATTGCGGATAATGGAGCGGCTCCTGTGATCCATAAATTCCAGGCGCACCTGCGTGCACTGTCCCTTAGAACCGCTCCTGCCCAGGACCTTGGTGACCCTGGCCAACTTGATAGGCTGCACACGGCTGGCATCCATGATGGCGGCTTGGTGGCAGTCTGGCGGAGAGCTTGTCTAGATTTTTAATTAACTTTAAACACTTAGACCCAGGTTAACTAATAAGTAATTTTTGAATGTCAGTATAGTTTCCAAAAAAGAAACAATATATATGTGCAAAAACACATTATTAAACATAATTTATATGTCTTTGATTATTAAAATGCCAGTAGATAAAATACGCAAATGCTTTTGCATAATAATACATACATATCTGAATTTTCTCCTCAAATTTTTTAAAATAATACGAGATAAATTTAGCTGAAAAAAATAACTGGAGAGTTTTTAACTTCCTGTCCTCTGGGTTTCTTTTGTATGCAAAAAAAAAAAAAAAAAAGAACAAATTGGTTTCTATAAAAGAGGGGGGATGAAGAAAGTTGGTTAATGGTAGAAAAATACAATTAGAAAAATAAGTTCTTTGACCAGACACAGTGGCTCACAACTGTAATCCCAGCACTCTGTGAGGCTGAGACAGAAGGATCGCCTGAGGCTAGGAGTTAAAGACCAGCCTGGCCAACATAGCAAAACCACATCTTTAATAACAATATTTTTTAACGGCATTTTAGGTTTAGGGGTACATGTGAAGAACATGCAAGATTGTTGCATAGGTACACACATGGCAATGTGATGTGCTGCCTTCCTCCCCATCACCTATATCTGGCATTTCTCCCCATGCGATCTCTACCCAACTCCCCACCCCCCACTGTCCCTCCCCTATTTCCCCCCTACAGACCCCAGTGTGTGATGCTCCACTCCCTGTATCTGTGTGTTCTCATTGTTCAACATCCACCTATGAGTGAGAACATGTGGTGTTTGATTCTCTGTTCTTGTGTCAGTTTGCTGAGAATGATGGTTTCCAGGTTCATCCATGTCCCTACAAAGGACACAAACTCATCGTTTTTGATGGCTGCATAATATCCCATGGTGGATATGTGCCACATTTTCCCTGTCCAGTCTATCATCTTTGGGTATTTGGGTTGGTTCCAGGTCTTTGCTATTGTAAACAGTGCTGCAGTGAACATTCGTGTGCACATGTCCTTATAGTAGAATGATTTATAATCCTTTGGGTATATACCCAGTAATGGGATTGCTGGGTCAAATGGAATTTCTATTTCTAGGTCCTTGAGGAATCGCCACACTGTCTTCCACAATGGTTGAACTAATTTACACTCCCACCAACAGTGTAAAAGTGTTCCTATTTCTCCACATCCTCTCCAGCATCTGTTGTCTCTAGATTTTTTAATGATTGCCATTCTATCTGGTGTGAGATGGTATCTCAATCTGGTTTTGATTTGCATTTTTCTAATGACCGGTGATGATGAGCATTTTTTCATATGTTAGTTGGCCTCATGTATGTCTTCTTTTGTAAAATATCTGTCCATATCCTTTGCCCACTTTTGAATGGGCTTGTTCGTTTTTTTCTTGTAAATCTGTTTTAGTTTTTGTAGATTCTGGATATTAGCCCTTTGTCAGATGGGTAGATTGCAAAAATTTTTTTCCCATTCTGTTAGTTGCTGATTCACTCTAATGACTGTTTCTTTTGCTGTGCAGAAGCTATGGAGTTTGATTAGGTCCCATTTGTCTATTTTGGCTTCTGCTGCCAAAGCCTTTGGTGTTTTGGTCATGAAGACCTTGCCTACGCCTATGTCCTGAATGGTTTTGCCTAGATTTTCTTCTAGGGTTTTTATGGTGTTAGGTCTTATGTTTAAGTCTTTAATCCATCTGGAGTTAATTTTAGTGTAAGGTATCAGGAAGGGGTCCAATTTCTGCTTTCTGCCCATGGCTAGCCAGTTTTCCCAACACCATTTATTAAACAGGGAATCCTTTCCCCATTGCTTGTTTTTGTCTGGTTTGTCAAAGATCAGATGTTGTAGATGTATGGTGTTGCCGCTGAGGCCTCTGCTCTGTTCCATTGGTCTATATCTATGTTTTGGTACCAGTACCATGCTGTTTTGATTACTGTAGCCTTGCAGTATAGTTTGAAGTCCATTAGTGTGATGCCTCCCACTTTGCTCTTTTTGCTTAGAATTGACCTGGCTATGCGGGCTCTCTTTTGCTCCCATATGAAGTTTAAGGTGGTTTTTTCCAGTTCTGTGAAGAAGGTCATTGGCAGCTTGATGGGGATAGCATTGAATCTGTAAATTACTTTGGGCAGTATAGCCATTTTCACGATATTGATTCTTCCTAATCATGAACATGGAATGTTTCTCCATCTGTTTGTGTCCTCTCTTATTTCGTTGAGCAGTGGTTTGTTGTTCACTTTAAAGAGGTTCTTTACATCCTTTGTTAGTTGTATTCCCAGGGATTTTATTCTCTTTCTAGCAATTGTGAATGGCAGTTCATGCTTGATGTGGCTCTCTTTAGGTCTGTTATTGGTGTATAGAAATGCTTGTGATTTTTGCACATTGATTTTGTATCCTGAGACTTTGCTGAAGTTGCTTATCAGTTTCAGGAGATTTTGGGCTGAGATAACAGGGTCTTCTAGATATACAATCATGTCATCTGCAAATAGAGACAATTTTACTTCCTCCTTTCCTATGTGAATACCCTTTATTTCTTTTTCTTACCTGATTGCTCTCGCTAGAACTTCTAATACTATACTGAATAGGAGTGGGGAGAGAGGGCATTCTTGTCTAATGCCAGATTTCAAAGGGAATGCTTCCAGTTTTACCCATTCAGTATGATCTTGGCTGTTGGTTTGTCGTAAATAGCTTTTATTATTTTGAGATGCGTTCTGTCAATACCTAGTTTATTGAGGGTTTTTAGCATAAAGGGCTGTTGAATTTTGTCAAAGGCCTTCTCTGCATCACTTGATATAATCATGTGGTTTTTGTCTTTGGTTCTGTTTATGTGGTGAATTACGTTTATAGACTTGCGTATGTTGAACCACCCTTGCATCCCTGGGATGAATCCCACTTGATCATGGTGGATAAGCTTTTTAATGTGCTGTTGCAATTGGCTTGCCAGTATTTTATTGAAGATTTTTGCATCAATGTTCGTCATGGATATTGGCCTGAAGTTTTCTTTTCTTGCTGAGTCTCTGCCGGGTTTTGGTATCAGGATGATTTTGGTCTCATAAAATGATTTGGGAAGGATTCCCTCTTTTTGAATTGTTTGGAATAGTTTCAGAAGGAATGATACCAGCTCCTCTTTGTATGTCTGGTAGAATTCATCTGTAAACCCATCTGGACCTGAGCTTTTTTTGGGTGGTAGGCTCCTAATTGCTGCCTCAACTTCAGACCTTGTTACTGGTCTATTCAGGGTTTCAACTTCTTCCTGGTTTAGGCTTGGGAGGAGGCAAGTGTCCAGGAATTTATCCATTTCTTCCAGGTTTACTAGTTTATGTGAATAGAGATGTCTGTAATAATCTCTGATGATGGTTTGTATTTCTGTGGAATCTGTGGTGATATCCCCTTTATCATTTTTTATTGCATCTATTTGATTATTCTCTCTTTTCTTTTTTATTAATCTGGCTAGCAGTCTATTTTGTTGATCATTTCAAAAAACCAGTTCCTGGGTTTATTGATTTTTTGAAGGGTTTTTTTGTGTCTCTTTCTCCTTCAGTTCTGCTCAGATCTTAGTTATTTCTTGTCTTCTGCTAGGTTTTGAGTTTTTTTGGTCTTACTCCTCTAGCTCTTTCAATTTTGATGATAGGGTATCGATTTTAGATCTTTCCGTGCTTCTCATATGGGCATTTGTTGCTATATATTTTCCTCTAGATACTGCTTTAAATGTGTCCTAGCGATTCAGGTATGTTGTGTCTTCGTTCTCATTGATTTCGAAGAACATCTTTATTTCTGCCTTCATTTCATTGTTTATCCAGTCAACATTCAAGAGCCAGTTGTTTAGTTTCCATGAAGCTGCGCAGTTCTGACTTAGTTTCTCAATTTTGAGTTCTGACTTGATTACACTGTGGTCTGAGAGACTGTTTGTTATGATTTCTGTTCTTTTGCATTTGCTGAGGAGTGGTTTACTTCCAATTATGTGGTAAATTTTAGAGTAGGTGTGATGTGTTGCTGAGAAGAATGTATATTCTGTGGATTTGGGGTGGAGAGTTCTGTAAATGTCTACCAGGTTTGCTTGATCCAGGTCTGAGTTCAAATCCTGGATACCCTTGTTAATTTTCTGTCTCCATGACCTGTCTAGTATTGACAATAGGGTGTTAAAGTCTCATACTATTATTGTGTGGGAGTCTAAGTCTCTTGGTAAGTCATTAAGAACTTGTCTTATGTATCTGGGTGCTACTGCATTGGGTGCATATGTAGTTAGAATCATTAGCTCTTCTTGTTGCATTGATCCTTTTACCATTATGTAATGTCCTTCTTTGTCTCTTTTGATCTTTGTTGGTTTAAAATCTATTTTATCTGAGATGAAAATTGCAATTCCTGATGTTTTTTGCTCTCCATTTGCTTGGTAAATCTTCCTCCATCCCTTTATTTTGAGCCTTTGTGTATCCTTGCATGTGAGATGGGCTTCCCGGATACAGCGCAGCGATGGGTTTTGGCTTTTTATCCAATTTGCCAGTCTGTGTGTTTTGATTGGGGCATTGAGCCCATTTACATTTAGGGTTAATATTGTTATGTGTGAATTTGATACTGCCATTTTCATGCTAGCTGACTGTTTTGCCCATTAGTTGATGCAGTTTCTTCATTGTGTTTGATTCTTTTTACCATTTGGTATGTTTTTGGAGTGGCTGGTACTAGTTGTTCCTTTCTATGTTTGGTGCCTTTTTCAGGAACTCTTGCAAAGCAGGCCTGGTGGTGATGAAATCTCTGAGTACTTGCTTGTTCATAAAGGATTTTATTTTCCCTTCACTTATGAAGCTTAGTTTGGCTAGATATGAAATTCTGGGTTGAAAGTTCTTTTCTTTAAGGATGTTGGATATTGGCCCCCAGTCTTTTCTGGCTTGTAGGGTTTCTGCTGAGAGAACTGCTGTGAGTCTGATGGGCTTCCATTTGTGGGTAACCCGATCTTTCTCTCTGGCTGCCCTTAGCATTTTCTCCTTCATTTCAGCTCTGGTGAATCTGACGATTATGTGCCTTGGGGTTGCTCTTCTTGACGAATATCTTTGTGGTGTTCTCTGTATTTCCTGGACTTGAATATTGTCCTGCCTTGCTAGGTTGGGGAAGTTTTCCTGGATAATATCCTGAAGAGTATTTTCCAGCTTGGATTCATTCTCTCTGTCACATTCAGGTACGCCTATGAAACATAGATTAGGTCTTTTCATATAGTCCCATATTTCTTGGAGACTTTGTTTATTCCTTTTTACCATTTTTTCGCTAATCTTGCCTTCTCATTTTATTTCGTTGAGTTGATCTTCGCCCTCTGATATTCTTTCTTCTGCTTGGTCAATTCGGCTGTTGAAACTTGTGTATGCTTCATGAAGTTCTTGTGTTTTTCAGCTCCTTCAATTCACTTATATTCCTCTCTAAGTTGTTTATTCTGGTTAGCATTTCATCAAATCTTTTTTCGACATTCTTAGTTTCTTTGAACTGGGTTAGAACATGTTCTTTTAGCTCACAGAAGTTTCTTATTACCCACCTTCTGAGGCCTGATTCTGTGAATTCATCACATTCATTCTCCATCCAGTCTTTTTCCCTTGCTGGTGAGGAGTTGTGAACCCTTGTAGGAGGAGAGTTATTCTGGTTTCAGTTGCTTTCATCCCTTTTGCACTGGTTTCTTCCTATCTTTGGGATTTATCCACCTGTCATCTTTGTAGTTGTTGAGTTTCAAATTGGGTCTCTGAGTGGACGTTCTGTTTGTTGATGATGAAGTTATTTCTTTCTGTTTCTTAGTTTTCCTTCTGACAGTCTGGCCCCTCTGCTGTAGGACTGCTGAGGTCCGCTCCACACCCTGTTTGCCTGGGGATCACCTGCAGCGGCTGCAGAACAGTAAGGGTTGCTGCCAGTTTCTTCTTCTGCTATCTTTGTCCCAGAAGGATACCCTCCAGATGTCAGTCTGAGCTCTCCTTTATGAGGTGACTCTTTAGATATATGGCGGTCAGGGAGCTGCTTGAGGAGAAAGTCTGTCCTTTATAGAGCTCAAGTGTTGAGCTGTGAGCTCCGTTGTTCATTCAGAGTTGCTGGGCAGGTACATTTAAGTCTGCTGCAGCTGAACTCATAAACCCCCCCTTTTTTTTCCCAGGTGGTCTGTCCCCGGGAGTTAGGGCTATATTTATGAATTTCTATTCTGCTGCTGGGTTTTTTCAGGGCTGCTCTGCCCAGCGAGGGGACAGCCTAGTCACTGTCTGCCTGCAGAGGCTTTGCTGAGCTGCTGTGGGCTCCACCCAGCTGCTGTGTGAACTTCCCTGCAGTCTGTTTATACGTGTGTAGTTAGAACTGCCTCGGCAGTGGCGGCCCACCTCTGTAATGGCGGACTCTCTCTGTAATGGCGGGTTGCCTCGGCAACAGCGGGCGGCCTCAGCAATGGCAGACTACCTCCATAGTGGTGGAGTGCCTTGGTAATGGCGGGCGCCCCTCCCCCACAGAGCTGGACCCTCCCAGGTTCAGCTGTGCTTGCTGTGAAACTCTCAATCCAGATCATTTCAGATTGCCATTTTTTTGTGGGGGTGGGACCAGCTGAGCCTGATCACCTGGGTCCCTTCCTCAGAGCCTTTTTTGTGTGTCTCCCAGGTGTTCCAGTCACCTGTTGAAAAGGCACCAGGATCTGTGTGATTTCCCATGCAGTGACTCACTGCCCCAGTTAAAACAGCTGTGATGAGATTCATGGTTCTTTTTTGCCTGGGAATCTCCTGGCCTGGCTCCCTGTTTAAGTCCCCTTTTCTATCAGTTGAATGGGTGACTCTATCTTCTGTGAGCTCCAATTGCCAGGTAAAATGGTGCCCAGACTCGTATATTTTGTATGAAGAACTGCTGTGCCAGGGCACCGGCCAAAACAGCCACGCTGGTGAACCATGGGGCTCCTCCGCCTGGGAATCTCCTGGTTTGTGGGCAATAAAAATCTGTCTGAAAATGCGGCATCCACTCACCCTCCATGCTTTCACTGGGAGCTGCAACCCTGAGCTGCTCCTAGTCGGCCATCTTGGATCTCCTATAACAATATTTTTTATATTACTCAGGTGTGATGGTGTGTGCCTGTAGTTCCAGCTTCCTGGAAGGCTGAGCAGGTAGGATTGCTTGAGCCCAGGAGGTGGAGGCTGCCATAAGCTGTGACCCCCACCACTGCACTCCAGCTTGGGTAACAGAGCAAGACTCTGTCTCAAAAAAAAAAAAAATGAACAAGATGAAGAAGAGAAAATGAAGAAGCAGAAGCAGAAGAAGGAGGAGAAGGAGGGGAAGAGGAAGAGGAAAGGAAGAAGGAGAATAACATAAAGTACAATAAAAAAAAAAGAAGAAGGAGAAATAAGTTCCAGTGTTTAATAGCATAGTAGGTTAATTATAGCTAAAATAAATTATTGCATGTTTCAAAATAGCTAGAAGTTTTGAATTGTTCCCAATGCAAAGAAATAATAAATATTTGAGGTGACGTATACCCTAATTACCCTGATTTGTTCATTGTTCATGCATGTATTAAAATAATAAATAGGTACAGTTATTTGTGTCAATTTTAAAAAATTAGGCCGGGCACGGTGGCTCAAGCCTGTAATCCCAGCACTTTGGGAGGCCGAGGCGGGTGGATCACGAGGTCAAGAGATCAAGACCATCCTGGTCAACATGGTGAAGCCCCGTCTCTACTAAAAATACAGAAAACATTAGCTGGGCATGGTGGCGCGTGCCTGTAATCTCAGCTACTCAGGAGGTTGAGGCAGGAGAATTGCCTGAACCCAGGAGGCGGAGGTTGCGGTGAGCCGAGATCGCGCCATTGCACTCCAGCCTGGGTAACAAGAGTGAAACTCCGTCTCAAAAAAAAAAAAAAAATTAATTTAAAAACTGGTTACTTTTTAAAACACTTATCAGCAAATGTAAAAGAACAAAAATCATAACAAACCATCTCTCAGGCCACAGTGCAAACAATTAAAAAGACAGGATTTTTTACTGATCGCCATTCTAACTGGTGTGAGATAGTATCTCATTGTGGTTTTGATTCACATTTCTCTAGTGATCCATATGTTTGTTGGTCACATAAATACCTTCTTTTGAGAAGTGTCTGTTCATATCATTTACCCACTTTTTGATGTTTTTCTTTTTTTTTTCTGGTAAGTTTGTTTAAGTTCTTTATGTTAAAAAGTCAGGAAACAAGAGATGCTGGAGAGGATGTGGAGAAATAGGAATGCTTTCACACTGTTGGTGGGCGTGTAAATTAGTTCAACCATTGTGGAAGACAGTGTGGCCAGTCCTCAAGGATCTAGAACCAGAAATACCATTTGACCCAGCAATCCCATTACTGGGTATACACCCAAAGGATTATAAACCATTCTACTATAAAGATACATGCACATGTATGTTTATTGCAGCACTGTTCACAATAGCAAAGACTTGTAACCAAACCAAATACCCATCCATGATAGACTGGATTAAAAAAATGTGGCACATATACAGCATGGAATACTGTGCAGCCATAAAAAAGGATGAGTTCATGTCCATGAAGCTGGAAATTATCATTCTCAGCAAACCAACACAGGAACAGAAAACCAAACACTGCATGTTCTCACTGATAAGTGGGAGTTGAACAATGGGAACACATGAATACAGGGAGGGGGAACATCACACACTGGGGCTGTCAGGAGGTTGGGGGATAGGGGAGGGATAACATTAGGAGAAATACCTAATGTAGATGATGGGTTCATGGGTGCAGCAAACCACCATGGCACATGTATACCTATGTAACAAACCTGCATATTCAGCACATGTATCCCAGAAAGGAAAGTATAATAATAATAGTAATTACAATAAACGCCATTTTCTCAACCAACCCCAATTCTTCAGAGTTGTAGAATTCCTACTTTCTCTCAGAATTTCTGCAATACCATATGTAACCGACACAGAGGAAGTGAAGCAAGTGTCAAGCTGCTTATTAAAATATAACACAGTTTTTTAAAAAAGAGGCACATACCACCTTAGCCAAGTGATCAAGGTTAAAATTACCGGGAATAAATTCACCAGGAATAAATTGATGAGCACATGTTGATATCAGGTGCCCTCAATATGATGCAATAAGACCAACACTTCATCTCCATAGCATTATCTCAAAAAGTCCATAATTCCTGTCTAATTATGAAGAAACACCAGATAGACTCAAATCGAGGGATATTCTACAAAATAGCTGACCATTACTCTTCAAAGTGTTAAGTTCAGGCCAGGTGTGGTGGCTTCACACCTGTAATCCCAGCACTTAGGGAGGCTGAGACAAGGCGGCTGGATCTCAAGGTCAGTAGATAAGACCATCCTGGCTAACACGGTGAAACCCTGTCTCTACTAAAAATACAAAAAACTATCCAGGTGTTGTGGCACATGCCTGTAGTTCCAGCTACTCAGGAGGCTAAGGCAGGAGAATCTCTTGAACCCGGGAGCTGGAGGTTGCGGTAAGCCGAGATCAGGTCTTTGCACTCCAGCCTGGGTGACAGAATCAGAAGCTGTCTCAAATAAATAAAGTGTCAAGTTCATGAAAAGGAAAGACTGAGAAACTATCACAGATTGGAGGAGGCTGAGGAGTCACAGTGGCTGAGTGCAATGTGGGATATCAGTGGATCCTGGAGAGCAAAAACAACATAAGTGGAAAAGCTAGGGAAATTGAAGTAAAGTCTGTGTAGTTAGTAAGGCTCGACCAATGTTGATTCCTTGGGTTTGATAAACGTGCCACTCTTAGGTATAATGGTAACATTAGGGGAAGCTGGAAGAAAGGTATACAAGGATTTTCTGTACTATCTGCAACTTTTCTACATATTAATAGCTAAAATTGTTTCAAAATAAGAAGTTTATAGAAAGGTCATGATGAAATGTCTTCAGTGCCACAATAAAAAACTGTCTAATCAAGAAAAAAAAAAAAAGAACTCAGGATTATGAAATTTCCTGAAAACCACACAACTACATGGAAACTGAACAACCTGCTCCTGAATAACTACTGGTTAAATAAAGAAATTAAGGCAGAAATAAAGGAAGTTTTTTGAAACCAATGGAAACAAAGAGATAAAGTACCAGAATCTCTGATACACAAATTAAGCAGTGTTAAGAGGGAAATTTATAACACAAAATGCCCACATTAGAAAGTGAAAAAGATCTAAACTAGACACCCTACCATCACAATTAAAAGAACTAGAGAAGCAAGAGAAAACAAATTCAAAAGCTAGCAGAAGATAAGAAATAACTAAGAACAGAGAAGAACTGTAGGAGATAGAAACACAAAAAGCCCTTCAAGAAATCAATGAATCAAGGAGCTGAAAAAAAAATTAACAAAATAGGTAGTCCACTAGCCAGATTAATAAAGAAGAGAAGAGATAAAAATCAAATAGACACAATAAAAAATGATAAAGGAAATATTACCACTGATCCCACAGAAATAAAAACTACTATCAGAGAAAACGATAAACACCTCTATGTAAATAAACTAGAAAATCTAGAAGAAATTGATAGATTCCTGGACATATACACCCTAACAAGACTAAACCAGAAAGAAGTCAAATCTCTGAATAGAACAATAACAAATTCTGGAATTGAGGCAGTACTTAATAGCCTACTACCAAAAAAAGCCGATGACCAGATAGATTCACAAGCAAATTCTACCAGAGGTACAAAGAGGAGGTACCATTCCTTCCAAAACTATTCCAAACAATAGAAAAAGATGGACTCCTCCCTAACTCATTTTATGAGGCCAGCATCATCTTGATAACAAAACCTGGCAGAGACACAACAAAAAAAGAAAATTTTAGGCACCACTCCTATTCAATGTAGGATTGGAAGTTCTGGCCAGGGCAATCAGGCAAGAGAAATAAATAAAGCATATTCAAATAGGAAGAGAGAAAATCAAATTGTCTCTCTTTGCAAATGACATAATTGTATATTTAGAAAACCCCATCGTCTCAGCCCAAAACCTCCTTAAGCTAATAAGCAACTTCAGTAAAGTCTCAGGATAGAAAATCAATGTGCAAAATTAACAAGCATTCCTATACATCAATAATAGACAAGCAGAGAGCTAAATTATAAGTAAAATTTTATTCACAATTGCTGCAAAGAGAATACAATACCTAGGAATACAACTTACAAGGGATGTGAAGAACCTCTTCAAGGAGAACTACAAACCACTGCTCAAGGAAATAAGAGAGGACACAAGCAAATGGAAAAATAAAATTTAAGCTCATGGACAGGAAGAATCAGTGTTGTGAAAACAGCCATACTGCCCGAAGTCATTTATAGATTCAATGCTATTTCCATCAAGCTACCATTGACTTCCTTTACATAACTAGAAAAAAAACTACCTTAAATTTCATATGTAACAAAAAAGAGCCTGTATAGACCAGACAATTCTAAGCAAAAAAAATGAAGCTGGAGGCATTATGTTACCTGACTTCAAACTATACTACAAGGCTAAAGCAACCAAGACAACGTGGTACTGGTACCAAAACAGATATATAAACAAGTGGAACAGAACAGAGACCACAAAAATGACACCACACATCCACACCCACCTGATCTTCAACAGACCTGACAAAAACAAGCAATGGGAAAAAGATTCCCTATTTAATAAATGGTGCTGAGAAAACTGGTTAGCCATAGGTAGAAAACTGAAACTGAACTCTTTCCTTGCACCATATACAAAAATTAACTCAAGATGGGTTAAAGACTTACATGTAAGACTGAAACCATAAAAACCCTAGAAGAAAACCTAGGCAATACCATTCAGGACATAGGCATGGGCAATGACTTCATGACTAAAACACCAAAAGCAATGGCAACAAAAGCCAAAATTGACAAATGGGATCTAATTAAACTAAAGAGCTTCTGCACAGTGAAAGAAACTAACATCAGAGTGAAAAGGCAACCTACAGAATGGGAAGAGCTCTTTCACATTCCTGGATAACTGTATTCCTGGGTATTTATTGTTTTGTGGTTATTGTAAATGGGATTGTTTTCCTGATTTGGCACTCAACTTGGATATTGTTGATGTATAAAAAAGCTACTGATTTTCCTTTCTCCTTCCTTCCTTCCTTCCTTCCATCCTTCCTTCCTTCCTTCCTTCCTTCCTTTCTTTCTCTGAGACAGGGTCTCACTTTGTCACCCAGGCTGGAGTGCAGTGTCACAAACACCAATCACTGTAGCATTGACCCCCTGGGCTCAAGCCCCACTGAGTAGCTGGGACTATAGGCATGCACCACCACACCCACATAAATTTTGTGATTTTTCTTAGAGATAGTGTTTCACCATGTTGCCCAGGCTGGATTTGAACTCCTGAGTTCAAATAATCTGCCCACCTCAGCCTTCCAAAGTGCTGGGATTACAGGTCTGAGCCACCACGCCTGTCCAGCTACTAACTTCTCTACACTGATTTTGTTCCCTGAAACCTTACTAAAGTTGCTAGGAGCGTTGGAGTAAAGACTATGGGGTTTTCTAGGTACAGAATCATACCACCAGCAAAAAAAGATAGTTTTACTTCTTCTCTTCCTGGCTGGATGTCTTTTATTTCTTTCCCTTGACTGATTGCTCTGGCTAGGACTCCCAGTATTATGTTGCATAGGAATTGTGAGAGTGGACATCCTTGTCTTGCTCCAGCTCTCAAGGGAAATACTTTCACCTTTTGCACATTTAGTACCATGTCGGCTGTGGGTTTGTCATAGACAGATCTTATTATTTTGAGATATACTCTTTCAATGTAGAGTTTGTTGAGGGTTTTTAACAAACAATGAAGAGATGGTGAATTTCATCAAAAATTTTTTTGCATCTATTGAGATAATCATGCAGGGTTTTTTTGGTTTTAATTCTGTTTATGTGATGAATCACATTTGTTGATTTGCATATATTGAACCAACCTTGCATCCCATGGATAAAACCTTCTTAATTATGCTGGATTAGCTTCTTCATGTGCTGCTGGATTCAGTTTGCTAGTATTTTGTTGAGGATATTTGCATCTATGTTCACCAAGAATATTGGCCAGAAGTTTTTTGTTGTCATTGTGTCTCTACCAGGTTTTGGGATCAGAAAAATGCTTGTTTCATAGAATGAGTTAGACAGGAGTCCATCCTCATTGATTTTTTTTTTTAGAATAGTTTCAATAGGAATGATATCAGCTCTTCTTTACATGTCTAATAGAATTTGGCTGTGAATCTATCTGGTCCTGAATTTTTTCTGGTTGGTACACTTTTTATTACAGATTCCATTTTGGAACTCATTATTGGTCTGTTTAGGGTTGGTTTCAGTATCTTCCTGGTTCAATCTTGGAAATTTATATGTTTCCAGGAATTTATCTATTTCTTGTAAGTTTTTTAGGCTTTTGTTTGTTTGTTTGTTTGCATAGAGGTGTTCATAATAGTCTCTGAGGATTTCTATAGAGTCAATGATAATGTTCCCTTTGTGATTTCTGATTCCTTTATTTGGAACTTCTCCCTTTTATCTTTATTAGTCTAGCTAGTGGTCTATCAATCCTATTTATTCTTTCAAAAAATCAACTTACAGTATTGTTGATCTTTTGTATAGCTTCTTGTGTCTCAATATTATTCACTTCACTTCTGGTTTTGGTTATTTCTTGTCTTCAGCTAGCTTTGGAATTAGTTTGTCCTTCTCTTTCTAGTTCCTTTAAGTATGATCCTAGGTTGTAAATTTTAGATCTTTCTAACTTCTTCATGTGGGCATTTAGTGCTGTAAACTTTCCTCTTAACAGTGCTTTAGAAGTGTTTCAGAGTTTCTGGTAGGTTGTATCTTTGTTCTCATTAATTTCAAAATTTTTCTTGATTTTTGCCTTAATTTCATTATTTACTCAAAAGTAATTCAGGAGAAGGTTGTTTAATTTTCATATAAACATATGGTTTTGATTGATATTCTTAATATTGATTTCTGTTTTTTGTGGTGTGGTTGGTATAATTTTTTTTTAATTTGCTGAGCATTGTTTGATGGCCAACTGTGTGGCTGAATTAGAGTATGTGCCAATGTGCATATGAGAAGAATATATATTCTGGTGGTTTTACATGGAGAGTTCTATAGATGCCTGTTAGGTCCATTTGGTCGAGTGTCAAGTTCAGGTTTCTTGTTAGTTTTCTGCCTCAATAATCTAACACTGTCAGTGAGGATGTGATTATCTAAGTCTATTCATAGATTTCGAAGGCCTTCTTTTATGAATTTGGGTGCTCCTGCATTGGGTCCATATACATTTAGATTAGTTAGGGTAGTTAATTCTTGTTGAAAACTCTTTGCCATTATTAATGCTCTTCTTTGTTTTGTTGACCATTGTTGGCTTAAAGCCTGTTTTTTCAATCCTGAAATTAGCAATCCTTTTTGTTTTCTGTTTTCTTGATAGACGTTTCTCTATCCCTTTACTTTGAGCTTATGGGCATTACTGCATGTGAAATGGGTCTCTTGAAGATAGCATACAGCTGTGGCTTGCTTCTTTACACAACTTGCCACTCTGTACCTTTTAATTGAGGCATTTAGCCTGTTTATATTCAAAGTTAATGCTGATATGTGCAGATTTGGTCCTCCCACCATGTTGTCAGCTGGTTGTTATGCAGACTTGATTGTGTAGTTGCTTTATAGTATCAGTGATCTATGTTTCTAAGGGTTTCTGTGGTGGCAAAGCCTCATCTTCTGTTTCAATATTTAGCACTCCCTTGATGACCTCTTGTAAGGCAGGTCTGATGGTAACAAATTCCCTTAGCATTTGCTTATCTGAAAAGGATTTTATTTCTCCTTTGCTTAGGAAGCACACTTTATCTGGATACAAAATTTTTTATTGGAATTTCATTTCTTTGAAAATGCTTAATATAGGCCCCCAATTTCTTTGAGCTTTTAGGGTTTCTGCTGAAAGGGCCACTGTTAGCCTGATGGGGTTCCTTTCAAAGGTGACTTGTCCCTTCTCTCTAGCTGCCTTTAATATTTTTTCTTTCATTTTGATGTTGGAGAATTTGATGACTATGTGTCTTCCAGATGGTTTCTTATATCATATCTCACAGGAATTTTCGACCTTTCCTGAATTTAAATCTTGGCCTCTCTAGCAAGGTTGGGCAAATTTTCGTTGGCAATACCCTTAAATATGTTTTTTAAAGTTTCTTGCTTTCACATCTCTTTTAAAGATGCCAATGAGTTGTAGATTTGGTTTCTTTATAGAATCTCATATTTCTCAGAGGTTTTGTTCATTCTTTTTATTCTTTTTCCTTAATTTTTGTCTGAGAGTAAATTTGAAGAACTGTCTTCAAGCTCTAAGAGTCTTTCCTCAGTTTGATCTATTCTACTGTTGATACTTCCAATTTTATTATGAAATTCTTGTAGTGAGTTTTTCAGCCCTACCAAATCAGGATGGTACAATCGTCATTTTTTCTTTTAGCTCCTGTATCATTTTATTGTGTTCATGATCTTCTTTGAATTGGGTTTTGAATATTTCTTGAATTTCCATGATCTTCATTCGTATTCATATTCTGAATTCTATGTCTGTCATTTCAGTCACTTCAGCCTGGTTAAGAACCATTGCTGGGAAACTAGTATTGTCATTTGGAGGTAAGAAGACACTGGGTTTTAAAGTTTTCAGAGTTCTTGCACTGGTTCTTTCTCATCTGTGTGGGTTGACAATCCTTTAACATTTGAAGTTGCTGTCCTTTGGATGAGTTTTTTTGCTTTTACCTTCTTTGATGTCCTTGGATGTTTGATTGTGGTATAAGGTGTGTTCAGTCAATTGGCTTTATTTATCGGAAAATTTTAGGGGACCAAGGCTCAGTTGAGCACTCCTGGGCTGCATGCTCTAATCCTGGGGGCTAGTACTGGGCCCTTGGCTTTCTTCTCTGGCCCTTCATGGTTAGGAACCTGATGTGCTGGAGAGGCTGATATATCTAATCCTCTGGCTACAGCACTCTGATGGAAGATGCTAGCCAAAGCACTTTGTTAGGGCAGTGGCAGCAGCTACTGTGTTCATGCGCATATGCCAGCATCTGCAGTGTTGCAGCAGAGTGCAAACACATCAACTGGGGCAAAGCACCAGTGAAAGCAGAACAGCAGCATCCATACATGGATACATGGTTTGTACCAGTGGTGGTGGCAAAAAAAAATGGTAATTTTAATTAAAGATAGTAACTAATGTAGATGATTGATTGTGCTGAGTACAGTACTTGAGAGTTACAGGTATAAAAACAAGAAAATAGATGTGATTTTCCATTTGTTTGAAGTTTTAAAAAGTTATTATGGTTCATTTAAATGATAGATTAATTATGGGCATTATTTTTAATCTACCAAGAAGGTAATTACCTTTATTTATTTGTTTATTTATTTTTAATAAAGATGGGATTTCACCATGAAGGCCAGGCTGGTCTTGAACTCCTGACCTCAGGTGATCCACCCACCTCAGATTACAGGCATGAGCCACCACGCCCGGCCGATAATTACCTTTAAAGCTATAGTTAAACCTTTATTTTACTACCTATTTATATACTTTTATGTCTGAATATGTCTAAATGCATTTAAATAAAGGTTTATTAATATAGACTTTACTATTATTTTTAAATAAATAATGTACCAAAATAAGAAAAATAGAATTTAAATGTTTTCTATAAAATGTCTAAGTTATTTTATGCCCAAATTAGTAGGGGTTCCTTTTTGTCATTATGTGATTATATTAATTCTCTGTGCTTTTAGCATAGACTGAAATCAGTTTGTTGAGATTCCCTTAAATAGCCCTGACCTAGTTTTATGTGCTCATTTTTAAAAATGCAATGAAAGACCTAAATTACTCTTAAAATATAAACCATTCCCTGAAATTAAATTATGAGAGATGACTAAAATAATTACTCTTACCCTGGCCTGGAAGCTGGGAGAAACCAAAAGCAAATATTTATATAGATAGTAGATATGTTTTAGGGATAGTCCACTGATATGGTTTGGATTTATGTTCCTTCCCCAATCTCATGTCAAGTTGTAATCCCCAATGTTGGAGGAGGTCCCCAGTGTTGGAGGAGGGACCTGGTAGGAGGTGATTGGATCATGCAAGCAGATCTCCCCCTTGCTGTTCTCATGATAGTGAATTATTACAAGATCAACTTGTTTAAAAGTGTGTAGCATCACCCGTCCTTGCTCTCTTCCTCCTTCTCCAGCCATGTAGGATGTGCCTGCTTCCCCTTCACCTTCTGCCTTGACTGAAAGTTTCATGAGGCCTCCCCAGTCATGCTTCCTATACAGCCTGAAGAGCCATGAGCCATTTAAACCTCTTTTCTTTATCAATTACCCAGTCTCAGGTAGTTCTTTAGAGCAGTATGAGAATAGTCTAATACATCTACCAATTTGGAAATTTAGAATGCTTTTGGAAACAAATAAGTTTTTAACCTTGATTATAAGCAAAAAATAAAAACTAAAAAACAACAAATTGAAGAACTTTTAGATGTTTTGCTGTTACATAAGGAAATAACTATGACAAAAACTTGACTTTTGCCCCTCAAAGTACAACGATTCAGAGCCCCATGGTAATAATTTAGCTGATCATTATGCCAAACAAGTAGCATTCACCAAGATAATTTCTCCTGTGATAACACAGGAAAGAGAGACCTCAGAAAAATTCCAAATAGTTAATAATAATTGTAAGAGATAAGTCTCTGATTCAGAAAAAAAAAGGAAATGAAAAAAGTTAAGATACTCATCAACACTATATAATATTGGGCTTTCTCAGGATATCCAACTGATAGCACCAAATAATTTAAAATGGAATTTAGCAAAAATGCTTCATGACATTACCCATAATAACAAAGATAAGCTGGCAACAATATTAAATTATAATTGTTGGGGAAATTTAAGAGGTGTTTCAGAGCTTGTTCCAAAATATGTCCAACCTGTCAACAACGTGGTTCTGGTAAAACCAGAGAGGTGAAATATGGACAGAAATTGACCTTCCAAAGGCCCTTTAAACACCTTCAAATGGACTTTATACAAATGACTCCCAAAACAGGCTATGAATATGTTCTGGCTATTATTTTCTTATTCTCTGGTCATTACTTGTTTATTAAAACTTTCCTTGCTGGAGAGCTACTTACTACCTTATTGGCCATTCCTTTTTCCCAAAACATTTAATTTCCCTTTCCAATCCGAGATACTCTCATTTGTCTCTCTAATGACAGAGATCCCCATTTTACTAGTAATGTTATTAAGTAATTCTATAAATTTTTGCCTTTTACTAGAATATTCGCTGACTTTTTCAATCTACAGTTTTTAGAAAAAGTATAAAGGACTAATAGATACTAAAACTAAAATTAAAAACACTCTCAGAAATCTTTGAATTCTCATATCCTAAAGTATTACCATTACCTTTAATATATTTTTAAAAATTATCCCCCTGTGGGATCCACAAGCTATTTCCTCATAAAATAATAATGGTCCACTCTATGCATTTGATTGTACAGCAGATATGATTAGTTACTTCAAGGGATTCATATGATTCCTCCAGGTTTATCATCAACAAGTTACAAGCTGCATTTTTAAAACACTCATCTAAATAGCTTCTATATGATCTGCAGCCTTGAGAGTTAATCTCTTGGAAAAGACTGCAGAAAAAAACTACCCTTGAGCCCTGATGAAAATGACCATATCAGACACTGTTAACAACAGACAGGGCAATAAAACTCCAAAGTATAGATCCTTAGCTTCATTTTTCCAAGCTTGAAAATATCTTTATTTTTTTTTCCCTTTAGATCTCTAAAAATCTTAAACTGAGAATTCTTAGGAATTCCCTGGAATCTACTGACTTCAGAGATAGCTTCTGCCCAGGAAAATGAAAAAGATTAATTTTCTGATTCTTCAACATTTTTTCCTTTCCCTTTGCTACTAATCTGGCTTATTCTTCCACTTTCATACCCTCTAAAATACTAATGAGATCTCCCTTTTCTTCATCTATTGCCTCAATCTGCTATGATCTCCTACCACTTAAGAGAATATAGAACCCTCTTATACATTTTTCACAGGCTATATCTACTGCTCTAAATCTAGTACTTTGCTGGACTTGTCATTCTTCATTTGACTTTCCCAACAAAAATTTAATAGCTGTTCTTTTAAATATTTCAAAAGATAAATTGCCCTTAACTTACCCCTCCTGCCACTTAGGTTTTCGTTACATCATTAATCCCAAACCTTGTAAAAATTAGAGATTAATCTCACATGGACAAAATGCTAAGATCATTACAATTGTAATGTAATGTAAGATTACATTACATTGTAAGATTGTAAGGTCATTACAATCCTATAAGCAATGGCTAGTCTATCAGAAATAGGCACACATACTGAGATTATTCCAGCTCTGACAGTCAGTTTGTTCTTTCCAGACACATAAGCTTCTTTTGCAAAAACTGCTTGATTTCACTGAAGAAATCTGTGCACATTGAGAGACACAAAATTTATTCACTTCTATTATAATAAATGATACTTACGCTCTCAATACAAACTATGCTCCACTAGGATACTATTTCTTACATGGACGTCAGGCTTACACCTGTCAACCACACACTTATTTTGTGTATTAGCAGCAATTATTAGAGATTTCTAGATACCTAAAACAGATTTCTACTCTGGGAGCCCCAAAATAAATCTAAATTCATTAACTGGGATCATAATTGACAACTGCATAGCTTTGATTTCCTTTTAGCCAGCCAAGGGAGAGTTTGTGTTATAGCAAATACTTTTTTGTTACATCTTTACAAATACTAAAGGCAATAGAACAGACTGTGGCCAGGATAAGAGAAAAAGCACCTGACTTTCTAAAATAGACCCTACCAAATTCTGGGACGTGTTTTCTGTGAGTGGGTTTCATATTATAGCTACCTGGCTTGAAGACCTGTTACAAGGAATAATAGTCATTTTGTTTCTGGCAACTGTGTGTGCTATAGATGTCTAATACATCTTATCCAGAATCTTAAACACTACTATGCAGCCATAGTCATGTCTGATGGTTCAAAAATTAATTCTACAACAGAAGAAGAAGAAAGATGAACCCCAGTTTGACTATAGATGACATTTACTGGATGCTCTTCTTATTTTATCAACGAAATATTGGTAATGGTGAAAATCTGCATATCATGGATTAGTATTCTGCATCCTGACTTCATGTGCCTTTGGCCATAAGAAAGAACTGCGAAAGAAAATAATCAGGCTCTAGCACCCAGAACTAACCTGACATTTACAGTTACATCACAAAATTATTGAAAACAGATCTGACATCATAACCAGGCCATTTTGTCCTCCTGTTGGACATAAACAATCTAAAAGAACACAATCTCAGACAAGGCTACTCTGAGACATTAATAGAATAAAACAAAAAAAGGGGGGGGCACTTCATAATTTTTTCTAAGCAAAGACTAAAACAAAGTCATAAAATTGTTACCACTTTCTAACAGCATCCAATCTAGGCAAACCCCCATTTCCTTTGACCCTTCTTTAAAATACCCAACATAGCTAAATCCTATAATAGATTCTTTCTAACACCCTCTTACTGGAACACTCCCTGGCTCCATACAGTGTTTATCCTTCCTAACTGCAAGGAGTAATAAACCCTATTATTACATAGTAGGTGCTCAATGAATATATGTTGAAAGAATAAATCATACAATCTTCCTTCTTTTCCCACTTCCTCTACTCAAGATGACCTTGGAGCTGTCAAATCCAGTGGCTTTTCTCAGATTAAATCCTCTTCAACCCAATGTAGCCCATCACACTGTTGACCGCTCTCTTCCACCTTTCTTACTATCCATGATTCCAATGTTTCCAGCCCTGCTCTTATCTTTCTACTTCCTTCAGTGCTTTTTTTTGTCAGTCTTTTCTTAGATATTGGAAATTTATAAGATTCTACAGCCTCCTCTCATTGGGGGATTTCATTTATTCCTAGTGCTTCAACTATCATAAATAGTTGAATGAGTCCAAAATTTTTATTTCTTACCAAGATCTTTCCTCTGCCTGCCCACTAACTCCACTTGGAGACACAAAACCAACAACTGGCAAGTCATTATCTCCTCCACTTTTTTTTTTTTTAATAATCCTTGCCTGGAAATAATTGCTTAAGAAGTATATCCTTCTGTACTGGAAAATCTCTGCCTCTTACAACTCATATCAGTGACATACCATTACCCAATAAGGGCCACCATCTAAAGCATGATGTGCTACAGTCTGAATTTTGTTTGGCACAAGATAATTATTTTAATAAGCTCAATTCTGAAAAATAGAAATGCTGAAAACTCAGATATTATCTGCACTGGTAACAGTCTGACTTCTAAACTGCTATGTGATATAAGAAAAAATAGACAATGATTTTTAAGGGAGAAATGCCCCAAAACCTTTATAAACTCCCAAATTATAAATACTAAGAGTTAATATAAGATTCAAAAAAAAAGCAACCATTGAACTATGTGCCTGGTGTGGTGTCGAACTCTTCTATATGCACCATCTTCTTTAATCTTCATAACAACCCTATCAATCCCTAGAAGGAGTGGAACTACGTCTTAACCTTAGAGTGGTTAAGAAACTTAGCCAAGATGATATAGATACAAAGTAGTGGAACCAATATTCAAACCCAAGCTGTCTTAGAAGAGATAATCATCTTTTAAACAGGGTGCAAAAAGTGTTAGCCATTGAAAAAATAAATTATACCATGTTACAATTAAGGAATTCTGTTTATTAAAAGAGATAAACAATTATTACATATTTTATGCTTGTATCAAAACATTACACATACTTCATAAATATGTACAACAATTAGGTATGCATAAAAATTAAAAATATCAATAAGAAAATAAAAAAGTATATATTTGAAATGCATATATTTCACAAAAGACATATTCAGAATATATAACGACTTACAAATCAGTGACAAAAGACAGACATCTAAAAGACAAACAAAAGAAGATATACAATGGCCAGTCAACATACATTGAAAAAGTTCTCAGTTTCATTAGTCATAAGAGAAAGGCAAAAGAAAACCATAATGAGATGTCATTACACAATCACCACATTGGCTAAAATAAAAAATACCAAAATGCCAATTGTTGGTGAGAATTTAGAGCAACTAGAACACTTACACACTGCTGGTGGAAATGCAAAGTAGTACAACCACTTTGAAAAGTGTTTGGCAACAACTATTAGATTTGAATATACACACACACAATGACCCAGCAGTTTCATTCCTAAATATATGACAACAGAAATGCATGCATGCTCACTACAAAGAATATAAAGAAATGATTATAGCAACACTATTCATAATTGCCAATAATTGGAAACTATTCAATAGCCATAAATAGTAGAATGAATTGAATAAATAAATTGTAGTATATTTAGACAATGTAATACTATACAGCAATAAGAGTAAACCAACAACAACTGTTGGAACAATATGGATGGATATCACAAGCATAATGTTGAGTAAAAGAAGCTGGAGACAAGAGTAGATATGGCGTGATTTCATTTATATAAATTACAAAACCAAGTAAAAGTAATCTATGATGTTAGAAGTAAGGATAAGAGTTTCCACTGGAGGGGGTGTGGTTACTGGAAGGGATCCTGGGGATGGTCATTTTGGGGGTGCTGCTAATGTTCTGTCACTTGATCTGAGTATTGTTGCATGGGCGTATTCATTCTGTGAAATTCAGTGAGCTCTGCACATATGATTTGTGCACTTTTCTGTATGCATGCTACATTTCAATTAAAAAAAAAAACAAAACAGCCAGGTAGTCTGCCTCTACACACCACACACTTCACTACAACACCATTCTTCCAATAAATAGAAAATGACAGAGCCAAGCTGAGATGCAGATGCTGATCCTGCTCATTAGTAAGTAACTAATGCCAACACACCACATTTGAGTTAATTTCTTTTTGATAATGACAAATGACTGCATGTCACTGATTTTGGGGGTCACATGCAAGTAGCTGAACTCTGGTTGTTGCATTTTCAAAAACAAGAGTCTTACCCCATCCATCTGGTTAATGAGGCAAGGGTGCTGGCATTTCTGAAACCCAAACTGTGACTATTCAATTCCAGTGATGCATTGCTTGGTGGGGGCAGGAGGGGAGAGGTAGTCTGAGCTAGACATGGTTCTCTATAGAAATAGAAAATGAAGATTGTAGAGATTCTGTCCACCACCAGTCAACTGACTTAAAGTAGAACACAGAGAAACTTCCTGGAAAGCCATCTCCCTTGGTGAGTGGAACTCTCTTCACAGCACATGGAGGGAGATAGACGTTAAATAAACAATCAGAAAATTGAAAGCATAATTATAGATTATGAAAAGCACTATTAAGTAAAAAATGACATGATAGATCACAATGAGGAAATTGCCTGGCTTAGCTTGGGGCCTCAAGGCAAGATTCTCTGGAAAATTCATGTTTAACCAGAAAGCAGAAAGATAAGAAATGACATATGCAAAGAAATAGAGGGAAAGTGTCCAAATCAAAAGGCTGTGTGTTAAGATCTTGAGAGAGAAATGGGAGAATAAGATGTTTGAGTAAAAGGAAGAAGGCCAGTGTAGCTGGAGGAGTTTGAGTGGGGGTAAAATAATGCCATGAGATGAGTTTAGAGAGATAATCTCTGGAGATAGTGCAGAGCTTTGTAGGTCATCTTAAGGGATTTGGATTTCAAGTAAAATGGAAAACCATTACAAGATTTAAACAGGGGTGTGATATGATCTGATTTACATTTTTAAAAGGTCAGTCTGGTTGCCCTATGGTGAATTTATAATAGGATGAGAGGAGAGGAAATGAGGAGACCAGTTAGGAGGCTATTAAAGTAGTCCAGGCAAAGAGATGGTGCCGCTTAGGCTTAAATGATAGCCGGTGGCGGGGGGCGGGGGGCAGAGTTCACATTTTCTGAATACATTTTGTATGCACAGAAGTGGTGAATGAGAGGGAGGGAAATGTCCAAATGGTGTCCAGTACTCTTGGGATAAACCATTGGGTTGATGGAGCTACCACTTCCTGAGATAAGGAAGAAAAAGGAAGAGCAGATTTGGGCTGGTCGAATAAAGAATAAATCAAGAGCTTAGTTTTGTATATGTTGAGTTTGAGATGTTAGGGAGACGATGAGATGGCAATGTCAAGCAGGTCGTTGAGTCAGTATAGCTGAAGTCCAGAAGATAAGAATGATACGAATGAGCTAGAGAGAGAGATTGGAGAGTTGTTGCTTTAAAAAAAATTTTAAAAGGCTGTTTAAAGCCATTAGTATGTAAGAAGTCTTTGGGAAGATTGTTTATAGAAGAGGTGGAAAGGGCCCAGAATTGAGCTCGGAGGAAAGTTCAATATTTTTAAAGTCACAAAGAGAAAGAGGAATTAAGCTTCAGGGTCAGGAGGCAGAGGAAGATGGTGGAATAGAAGGCTCTATTGATCTTCAACCCAAAAATGCAAATTTAACAACTATCTACACAAAATAGCACCTTCATGAGAACCAAAAATCAGGTGAGCACTCATAGTACAGTACCTTGTTATAAATTCATATAACTGAAAGAGGCACTGAAGAGACAGAAAAAAAGTCTTGAATTGTTGGTGCCCCCCTGACAGAAGCAGCATGATGCAAAGAGCACTTCTTGTGCTGGAAAAGGGAGATCACAGCAACTGTGAGGCATTCAACTCAGTGCTTTCCTGTTAGAGCAGAAAGGAAAACCAGACCAAACTTAGCTGATGCCCACATATGGAGGGAGCATTTAAAGCAGCCCTAGCCAGAGGGGAATTGCCAATCCCAGTGGTCAGAACTTGAGTTCCCACAAACCTTGCCACTGACGGTTAAAGTGCTCTAGATCTCTAAGTAAACATAAAAGGCAGTATAGGCCACAAGGACTGAAACTCTTAAGCAAGTCCTAGTGCTGAACTGGGCCCAGAGACAATGGACTGGAGGGGGCAAATGACTTACTAGGACAGCATCTGGGGTGGCTAAGAAAGTGCTGGCATCACTGTCCTATAGCCCCAGGCTGCACAGCTCATGGCTCCAAAAGAGAGCCCTTACTTCTATTTGAGGAGAAGGAAGAAGGGGGAAAACTTTGTCTTAAATCTGATAGCAGATTGGGTACAGCAGGATTGGGCATCGGTCGGTCCTGAAGTCTTCTTTCCAGGCCTTAGCTCCTGGATGACATTTCTAGACATGCCCTGGGCCAGAAGGGAGCTCACTGCCTTGAAGGGAAAAACCCAGTCCTGGTATCATTCATCACCTGCTAACTGTCTCAGAGGCTCTTCCAAAACTCTCAAACTAGTATCTGGGTATTGCTGCTGGTTATTCAGGCCACTGTCAGGGACTTACAGATAAAATTCTCATCTCCATGGGACAGAGTACCTGAGGGGAGGGGCGACTGTGGGCACAGCTCAGCAAACTTAATCTTTCCTGCCTGCCAGCTCTGAAGGGGGCAGCTAATCCTGACAAGGGGAATTCTCCTAGCACAACACACTAGGTCTGCTAAGGGACAGACTGCCTGCTCAGATGGGTCCCTGACCCCAAAGCCACCTGACTGGGAGAGACCTACCATACAAGACAGTTCCCACTGGTGTCAGGCCAGTGCCTTTATGGGCTGAAGCTTTCAGAGGAAGGAGCAGGCAGCAATCTTTGCTGTTCTGCAGCCTCCACTGGTGATACGCAGTCGAACAGGGTCTGGAGTGGACCTTCAGCAAACTGCAGCAGACCTGTAGAAGAGGGGCCTGACTGTTAGAAGACAAACTAACAAACAGAAAGCAACAATATCAGCATGAACAAAATAGACCCCCACACAAAACCCCATCCAAATGTCATCAGCCTCAAAGATTACACAAAACCCCATCCAAATGTCATCAGCCTCAAAGATCAAGGGTAGATAAATCCATAAAGAGGAAGAAAAACCAGTGCAAAAATACTGAAAATTCCAAACCCAGAATGCCTCTTCTCCAAATGATTGCAACTCCTCTCCAGCAAGGGCACAAAACTGAACAGAGAATGAGATTGATGAATTGACAGAACTAGGCTTCGGAAGGCAGGTAATAACAAACTCCTCTGAGCTAAAGGAGCATGTTCTAACCCAATGCAAAGAAGCTAAGAAACTTGATGAAAGGTTACAGGAACTAGAATAACCAGTTTAGAGAGGAACATAAATGACGTGATGGAGCTGAAAAACACAGCAAGAGAACTTTGTGAAGCATGCACAAGTATCAATAGCCATATCGATCAGGCGGAAGAAAGGATATCAGAGATTGAAGATCACCTTACTGAAATAAGGCAGAAAGATATGGTTAGAGAAAAAAGAATGAAAAGGAACAAACAAAGCCTCCAAAAAATATGGGACTATGTGAAAAGACCAAACCTACGATTGATTGGTATACCTGAAAGTGATGGAGAGAATGGAACCAAGTTGGGAAACACACTTCAGGAGATTATCCAGGAGAACTTCCCCAACCTAGCAAGATGGGCCAACATTCAAATTTAGGACATAGAGAGAACACCACTAAGACACTCGTCGAGAAGAGCAACCCCAAGACACAAAATTGTCATATTCTCCAAAGTTGAAATAAAGAAAAAAAATGTTAAGTGTTACAAGAGAAAAAGGTCAGGTCACCTAAAAAGGGAAGCCAATCAGACTAATAACTGACATCTCTGAAGAAACCTTACAAGGCAGAAGAGAGTACGGGCCAATATTCAACATTCTTAAAGAAAAGAATTTTCAACCCAGAATTTCATATCCAGCCAAATTAAGCTTCATAAGCAAAGGTGAAATAAAATCCTTTACAGTAAAGCAAATGCTGAAGGATTTTGTCACCACCAGGCCTGCCTGAAGAAATTACTGAATATGGAAAGAAAAAAAAGTACCAGCAACTGCAATGACATTATGAAGAAACTGAATCAACTAATATGCAAAATAACCAGATAGCGTCAAAATGAATGACAGAATCAAATTCACACATAAAAATATTAATCTTAAATTTAAATGTGCTAAATGGCCCAATTAAAAGACACAGACTGGCAAATCAGGGAGGGGAGCATTACACACTAGGGTCTGTTGGGGGAATAGGGGAGGGACAGTGGGGGGTGGGGAGTTGGAGAGAGATAGCATGGGGAGGAACGCCAGATATAGGTAATGGGGAGGAAGGCAGCAAATCACACTGCCATGTGTGTACCTATGCAACAATCTTGCATGTTCTTCACATGTACCCCAAAACCTAAAATGCAATTAAAAAAAAATATTAAACAAACAAACAAAAAAGATTCAAGACCCATTGATGTGCTGTATTCAGGAGAATCATTACATGTGCAAAGACACATATAACCTCAAAATAAAGGGATGGAGGAAGATTTACAAAGCAAATGGGAAGCAAATAAAAGCAGGGGTTTCAATCCTAGTCTCTGATAAAAGAGATTTTAAACCAACAAAGATCAAAAAAAGACGAAGAAGGGCATTATATAATGGTAAAGAGACCAATGCAATGAGAATTCCTAACTATCCTAAATATATATGCACCCAATATATGAGCACTCAGATACATAAAACAACTTCTTAGAGGCCTACAAAGAGACTTAGACTCCCACACAATAATAGTGGGAGACTTTAACACCCCACTGTCAATATTAGATTGATGAGGCAGAAAAGTAACAATTATATTCAGGACTTGAACTCAGCTCTGGACCAAGTGGACCTAATAAACATCTACAGGTAAACTCTCCACCCAAAATCAACAGAATATACATTCTTATCAGTGCCACACAGCACTTATTCTAAAATCAACCACATAATTGGAAGAAAAACACTCCTTAGCAAATGCAAAAGAACAGAAATAATAACAAACAGTCTCTTAGACCACAGTGCAATCAAATTAGAACTCAGGATTAAGAAACTCACTCAAAACCACACAACTACATGGACATTGAACAGCCTGCTCCTGAATGACTACTGGGCAAATAACAAAATTAATGCAGAAATCAAGAAGGCCTTGGAAACCAATAAGAACAAAGACACAATGTACCAGAATCCCTGGGACACAGCCTAAGCAGTGTTAAAAGGTAAATTTATAGCACTAAATGCCCACATCAAAGAGCTAGAAAGATATCAAATCAACACCCTAACATCACAATTAAAAGAGCTAGAGAGGCAAGAGCAAATGCATCCAAAAGCTAGCAGAAGATAAGAAATAACTAAGATCAGAGCACAATTAAAGGAGATAGAGACATGAAAAATCCTCCAAAAAATCAAGGAATCCAGGAGCTGTTTTTTTTTAAATTAATAATATAGATAGACTGATAGTTGAACTAATAAAGAATAAAAGAGAGAAGAACCAAATAGACACAATAAAAAATGATAAAGGGGATATCACCACTGATTCCACACAAATGCAAACTACCATCAGAGGATACAATAAACACGCCTATGCAAATAAACGAGAAAATCTACAAGAAATGGATAAATTCTAGGACACATATACCCTCCCAAGACTAAACCAGGAAGAAGTCAAATCCTTGAATAGACCAATAACAAGTTCTGTAATTGGAATAGTAATGAATAGCCTACCAACCAAAAAAAGCCCAGGACCAGACAGATTCACAACCAAATTCTACCAGAGGAACAAAGAGGAGGTGGTACTATTCCTTCTGAAACTATTCCAAACAATTGAAAAGGAGGGACTCATCCCTAACTCATTTTAAGAAGTCAGTATCATCCTGACACCAAAACCAGGAAGAGACACAACCAAAAAAAGAAAACTTTGGGCCTATATCCCTTTTGCATCAATGAACATCAATGCAAAAATCCTCAATAAAATTCTGAAAAACTGAATACAGCAGCACATCAAAATCATAACCACCATGATCAATTCAGCTTCATCTCTGGGATGTAAAGGTGGTTCAACATATGCAATTCAATAAATGTAATCCATTACAAAGCAGAACCAAAGACAAAAACCACATGACTATCTCAGTAGATGCAGAAAATCCTTTGATAAAAATCAACATCACTTCGTGTTAAAAACTCTCAAAAAACTAGGTATTCCCAGCACTTTGGGAGGCCAAGGCAGGCAGATCACGAGGTCAAGAAATCGAGACCATCTTGGCCAACATGATGGTGAAACTCCATCTCTAAAAATATGGAAAAATTAGCTGGGTGTGGTGATACGTGCCTGTAGTACCAGCTACTCATGAGGATGAGGCAGGAGAATTGCTTGAACCCGGGAGGTGGAGGTCGTAGTGAGCCGAGGTCGCACCACTGCACTCCAGCCTGGCACCTGGTGATGGAATGAGACTGTCTAAAAAAAAACTAGGTATTGATGGAACGTATCTCAAAATAATAAGAGCTACTTATGACAAACCCACAGTCAATATTATACTGAATGGGCAAAAATAGGAAGCATTCCCTTTGAAAACTGGCACAAGACAAGGATGCCCTCTCTTACCACTCCTATTCAAGATGTGTATTGGAAGTTCTGGCCAGGGCAATCAGGCAAGAGAAAGACATAAAGGGTATTCAATAGGAAGAGAGGAAGTCAAATTGTCTATGTTGGCAGAAAACATAATTTGATGTTTAGAAAACCCCATTATCTCAGCCCCAAAACTCCTTAAACTGATAAGAAACTTCAGCAAAGTCTCAGGATACCAAATCAATGTGCAAAAATCACAAGTATTCCTTTACACCAACTATAGACAAGCAGAGACCCAAATCTTGAATGACCTCCAATTCACAATTGCTACAAAAAGAATGAAATACCTAGACAGAAATACAGCTAACAAGGAATGTGAAGGACCTCTTCAAGGAGAACTAAAACCACTGCTCAAGAAAATAAGAGAGGACACAAACAAATGGAAAAACATTTCATCCTCATGGATAAAAAAAAGCAATATGGTGAAAATAGCCATACTGCCCAAAGTAATTTATAGATTCAATGCTATTCCCATCAAACTACCATTGACATTCTTCACAGAATTGGAAAAAATAATATTTAAATTTCATATGGAATCAAGGAAGACACCATGTAGCCAAGACAATCCTAAGCAACAAGAACAAAGCTGGAGGCATCATGCTACCTGACTTCAAACTATACAAGGCTACAGTAACTGAAATAGTGACCAGAACAGCAAGGGAGTGGTACCAAAACAGACATATAGACCAATGGATCAGAACAGAAGCCTCTGAAATAACACCACACATCTAAAACCATCTGATCATCAACCAATCTGACACAGGCAAGCAATGGGGTAAAGATATTCTATTCCATAAATGGTGCTGGGAAAACTGGCTAGCCATATGCAGAAAACTAAAACTGGACTCCTTCCTCAAACCTTATACAAAATTTAACTCAAGATGGATTAAAGACTTAAATGTGAAACCCCAAAGCATAAAAACCCTAAAAGAAAACCAAGGCAATATCATTCAGGACATAGGCATGGGCAAAGACTTCATGACAAAAATGCCAAAAGCAATTGCAACAAAAGTCAAAATTTACAAATGGGATCTAATTAAACTAAAGAGCATCTGCACAGCAAAAGAAACTATCATCATGGTGAACAGGCAACCCACAGAATGGGAGATTTTTGAAGTCTACTCATCTGACAAGGGTCTAATATTCAGAATTTACAAGGAACATAAACAAATTTACAAGAAAAACCAATCAACCCAACAAAAAGTGGGCAAAGGATATGAACTGACACTTCTCAAAAGAAGACATTTACATGGCCAACAAACATATGAAAAAAGACCAACATCACTGATCATTAGAGAAATGCACATCAGAACCATAATGAGATACCATCATCTTATGCCAGTTAGAATGGTGAATATTAAAAAGTCAAGAAACAATAGATGCTGGCGAGGCTATGGACAAACAGGGAAGCCTTTACATTGTTGTGAATGTAAATTACTTCAACCATTGTGGAACACAGTATGGTGATTCCTCAATTATCTAGAACCAGAAATACCATTTGACCCAGCAATCCCTTTGTTGAGACATGGTTATTTTCTATTACAAGAATCTGGTTATTTTCTATTAAGCCCACAATCGAGTTTTGAACATTCTAAGATAATACCATTTATTTCACTGTCTGGTTTTTTTGAAAAATACAGATATTTTTCACAAAAATGTTTTATATGTTAACATGTCATTGACCTCTTAATAATTGTCAATTAATTTTCAAAAAATTATCAGTTTTAATTCACAATTTGGTAACCATCAATAGATATAAAGGACAAAAACAAAGACTCTTTGAAGCCCTCAATAATTTTTAGGAGTGTAAAGTGGTTCTGAGACCAAAAAAATTTAACAGCAGTTCCTCCACATTAACCATGTCACCTCTGGTTCTTTTTTGGTGTTGTTGTTTGTTTTTCGTTTTTAATATATTTTACCCAGATTTTACAACCAGTCACCTCTGGTTCTTAAGCACCAGTGGCCTACAAGCATTTAAGGCCTTTCAGAGACAGGTCTAAAACTTCCTTTCAAGTCTCATCTCCTATCACTTCTCTCCAGGTACCCTACTTGTCAACTACATCTGCATCAGGTAACTTGATAATCCTTCAACCTGCCAAGCCCATCCTCACCTCTATACCTAGCCTATTTGGTCCAATTTAAAATTCACATTGTCTCTGAAGTCTTCCTTCCTGTTTGGCGAATTTAATTGATCTCTTCTTCTCTTTCTGCAATGCACTCTATGAGGTTGAGTTCAGAATGGCCATTAGCTTCCTTTTTTAAGTGGAGAAACTGAGGTCCAGAGAAAGAAAGGGACTCAACTAATTCCCATAGCAAGTGAGCAGCAGAACTAGTGTTTAAACTCCCACTATTCTTTTTGTACTTCCACTGCAGAGACTCAGAAAGTATTCAAGGCACTGGAAGATGGGGCACTTAGCTGAACTAAAAGAAAGCTCTGGATTGGAACATTCTTGAAAGAAATAACTCTTGACTTTGCCCTGGTATAAGAGCAGCCAGTCAGTCCTTGCACATATTGATAGTAGATGAAAAGCAACTCATGGGAAATATCCTTGTCCTTTTTTTTGCTTCTGCAAATGGTAGAGTCTATCCCACTCCAGCCAGTCATTATACTTAAATGGAATAGCTCAGAGGCCTTCAGGCACTCTGGAGGCCACCTGAAGAATACTGCCCCCATTTGAAGAAGCCTACTTGAGCTAATTTTTCTGTGACACAACTGCCTGCTGTCCCCACTGCCCTCAGTTGCTTCCCTAGGCTGGGATAAGAACTCCAGGCAAGGCCTTAAGCAAAATTCAGAAATTGGTGGAAAATGTAACTGCCTGTTTCAGAGCCCCTTGCCCTTCCTGTAATTTGTCAAATGGTGTGTATTGGGATTTTTCTTTTTGGAGAAATCTAGCTTTAAAAGCTTTTGGAAAATGCTAAGGAACAGTTTCTGTGATGCCTCCAAATGAAGCTAACTCTACGGGATGCTGCTTGTGCTCCAGCATCTGGCTGGTTAGAAAAGGCTGTTCTCAGGATGGGGATCTAGGGGATATTGATGATAATTTAATGGATGTCTGGAAGTCTTGAAAACACTGTCCCACAGGAAAAATTTTAGAGCTGGGATGATCTGTTCAGTATACCCCACATTATTGGGGCACACCTGATTCAAATCCTGTAATAAGGGCTTGGAATACAGAGTTGAGTAAAACTCAGCTCCTTCCCCTGATAAATTCATGGCCTCTTCAGAAAAGCAAGAAGAAATACACATAGATGCAACATAGTGTTACCAATGCTAGAATAAGTATGACTAGGGAAGGAGTGATCACAATGAAATGGAGAAGGTTTTCTCAGGGATGTGATATTTGAACAAGGCCTTAAGTGAACAGTTGTTCATCTGTTCCCAGAAGGTCATTACAGGTTTAGGGAACCAAATGTGAAAAGGATAGCAGTAGAAAAGATGAAAATGTTGGTCATTTTCTGGCTATCATCCCTACCCCCAGATCCGTTCTCTGCCCTTCTCTTCCCTGCTCTGTTTCCCAGTAGACTGACCTTGTGGACTGCAACAACTGGCTGCCCTTGTCTGCTGGCTTCTGGCTGGATTTGGCTAATGGGAGGCACTGACATATCAGAGTGGGAGGAGAGGACAGTCCTGGTATTTCTTTCCTACTTCTTCTCTGATTTGGGCCTCACTTCTGGCACTGATTGGAATCTTCCCTGGCTACACCTCTTAATAGAGACTGCTCCACAGTTTCAGCTCTCACTGGGCAATGGTAATACTACTCCATGACTTTACCTCTTCAAACTAAGGGTGTAATGGCTTCTTGCTATTCTTAGATCTTGAGTGCTTCGCCATCTCTTGTTGGTACCTTTAATCCTGCCCAAACTTCTGAAACTTGTCAATTTCATTTCCCACAAGGACCTTTACAAACAAAAATTATAACATCCACAGGTCCAGTTTTCACAGAATGTAAAATATGTGGCTGTGGTGAGGTGATAATGTACAGGAAGGAGATGAGACAAGGGCTGCATAGCAAAGCACCTTATATGACCCTTCATATGAAAAACCTTGTGTGAGTAGGTCATGAGTTGCCTCTACAAATCAATTTTGTTGGCAGTGTCAGTGGAGAACTCCTGAAGGTATGTTTATCTACTGTATAGATGATGTCCAAATTAATAGCTACATTTTTTTGAACATTTACCATGTGTCATGTACCTTATCTTCATTATTTCATTGAATTCTCACAACAATCTTCAGATGAGCACTTATTCAGCTCAATTGCAATAGTGAAAAAATGAAGGCTCAGAGAAGAAAAGTAATTTGTCCACTTGATCACTAATGAATATAAGAAAAAAGATTTGAATCCATGTCTGTCTGAGTCAAGAACGTGGGTGTTTCACAATGCCCAGTTAGATGGTGACTCTGTATATACGATTTTTAGGGTATCTTTCAGCCCTAGGATTCCGTAAATCTGTGGGATAAGAAGCCATCTCCAATTAAGTCCACTTGCCTATCCATTAACAAAGGGTGATGTCGGCAGACTTGTGACCAGAGGTCTCCTTCATCAGTATATACAGGGCTAAAGATGAGACTTCTTGGCTGGGGACAATGCCATCCTTTCTTACAAATATAACTCCTATTGGCCATGTCTTCCCAATGGGTGGAGACAGAACCATAAGGCTAATTAATTCTGATACAATTTCATCTTCAGAAATGACATCCCCATCAGCTCCTTGGGTAGAAATCTGGCACTCCAGTAGGACTGAATGCCACCCTTATTGCCAACCCACGCATGCTGAGCACTGGCACAACTAAGTTGACTTGGCCAGTGAGTCTAGACACTAATCATAGTTTGATATCAAGAAAATTTAAAAAGGCACTGATTTTGAACACCTATTCCAGACAAGGCACTAAAGCATGTGTCATCACCTTCACATTACACTTGAGGAAACCAAGGCTTAGGGAAGGGAATGACTTGCCAGGGTATAACAGAGCTATCAACTGTCAGAACAGACACTGGAATCCAGGCTCCCCCTGACTACCAAAGCTCATATTCTCTGCTACCATACTATTTGGGTAGCATAATATAGTAGTTCAAAACTCAGAACTGGGAAGTTGGGTTTTAATATGGCTCCACCACTTCTTCGCCATATGACACTGGGCAAGTTACTTAACGTCTCTGTGCCTTAATTTCTTCACCTTTAAAATAAGAATAACTGCTTCATAGGATTGTCATGAGAATTAAATGCACTCATATTTGAAAAGCACTGAGAACAATGCCTGACATAGAGTAAGTGCCATAGGTTGATTAAATAGATGAAGGGCCCTTTCTACCTCTTTAACATTGAATTTTTCCTTTCGCAGACCTGGAAAGGAAAAGAAAGGAACTAGCTCAGGAGAAATGCTCTCCTGAAAGGAAAAAAGTTTTTCTCCTAATGCTGAAAAAAGGCTAAGGCCATTGATTAACCTTTAGAAAAGGGACAACCTGCAAAGCTTGGGGAGGTACACGAAGAAAGTACATGACGTCTGTGTCCTGTGTTGAATCCCTGTGCCCACACTCCTTTGATCCGTCACTGCAACTGGATATTGTTTGGACAGCTCTCTCTGATCTCCCTTCTATCATCAGACCTGGAGACTGCTGCTGAGATAACAAGAATTGAGATAGTTATCTAAAATACTGGGACCTTCACCATAGGTTATAAAAGTTGGGCATAGCACTAGCTGGCTCGAAAACAAAAGCTACATTTTGGTTTCAGAAGGTAGAAAGGGGAAAAAGGGAGTTCATGGACCACATTTCTCTGACCTGGAACCAGGGAAGATATATGTTATGTATAAATATGTATATGTGTATAGATGCCTTACAGCTTACTAGAAGTCTGGGGCAGGCGGACAAGTGGACAATGTGGTCTCCACTTCCTGCCAAAGACACTCATGTGAGTGGGACAAAGCTGATCATCACCTGGAAAACTCTGATTGAACAGATCTGCCCTGTGCAATCACCATGGCCTAGGTATTGGTTATTACTGTTTACAAAGCCAGAAGGCATGAACACTTGAATATGAGTTCTGCAGTTCTGTTTTCTCTAAGACCCTGTCACCAGCCTAGTGCTTCCAACTGACTGTTTGAACACAGACTCAAACATCCAATAGTTATGTTATGTTGTGAAAGTGTGATGGTTAATTTTGTTTCAATTTAACTGTGCTACAGAGTGCCCACATTAGGCATTATTTGTGGGTATGTCTGTGAACGTGTTTCCAGATAAGATTGGCATTTGAATCAGTGGAATCAGTAAATTGCTTCTTTTTATTCCTGCCAGATTGCTTGAGTGGGAACATGGTTCTTCTCTTGCCTATGGCACTCCTGGTTCTCAGGACTTGGAACTCAGACTGAATTACACCACCAGCTTTCTTGGAACTCCGGCTTATAGATGATGATCATGGAACATCTCATCCTCCATAATTGAGTTAGCCAATTCCTCAAAATAAATTCTTTCATATAAAAATCTATCTATCATCTATCTATCTATCTATCTATCTATCTATGAATTCTGTTAGGGTGCCACAAACTCTATGTGTGTGTGTGTGTGTGTGTGTGTACGCACACAAACAGAATTATGCCTCCTTTTATTGCACTTCACATTATTGTGCTTAGCAGATATTGTGATTTTTTAGAAATTGAAGGTTTGTGGCAACCCTGCATTGAACAAGTCTATCAGCACCATTTTTTCAACTGCACGAGCTCACTTCATGTCTCTGTCAAATTTTGGTAATTCTTGCAATATTTCGATTTTTTTCATTATTATTATACTGATAATATAATAATGGTGGTGTGTAATCAGGGATCTTTGATGTTACTATTATAATTCTTTTGGGGTGCCACAAACCACACTTATATGAGAGTTAGCTAAATGAGTAAATGTTTTACTGTTCTGACTGGTCTACTGACTAGCAGTTTCCTGTCTCTATCCCATTCCTTGGGACTCCCTATTCCCTGAGGCACAATAGTATTGAAATTAGTCTATTAATAATACTACAATGGCCTCTAAATGTTCAAATAAAAGGAACAATCACACATCTCTTACTTTAAATCAAAAGTTAGAAATAATTAAGCTTAGTGAGAAAGATATATCAAAGGCTGAAAAAGGCTAAAAGCTAGGCCTTTTGCACCAAACAGCTAAGTTATGAATGAAAAGTTCTTAAGGGAAATTTAAAGTGCTACTCCAGTGAACACACAAATGATAAGAAAGCAAAATAGCTTTATAGCTGATACAAAAAACTTTTGGTGGTCTGGATAGAGGATCAAAGCAGTTGATTCACTTGAGCCAAAGCCTAATCCAGAGTGAGGCCCTCTCTTCAAATCCATGAATGCTGAGAGAGGCGAGAAAGATACAGAAGACAAGTTTGAAGCTAGCAGAGGTTGGATCATGAGGTTTAAGGAAAAAAAGCCATCTCTATGACATAATGTGAAAGGTGAAGCAGCCAGTGCTGATTTAGAAGCTGCACAAGTTATCCAGAAGATCTAGCTAAGATAATTGATGAAGGGGCTATGCTAAACAACAAATTTTCAGTGTAGATGAAATAGCCTTATATTGGAAGAGATGTCATGTAGCTATGTAGCTAGAGAGGAGAAGTCAATGCTTAGCTTCGAAAAACAAACTGACTCTTGTTACAGGCTAATGTAGCTGGTGACTTTAAGTTGAAGCCTATGCTCACTGACCCTTCTGCAAATCCCTGGGCCCTTAAGAATTATGTTAAATCTACTCTGCCTATTGTCTATAAATTGAACAGCAAAGTCTATATGAAAACACATCTGTTTACAGCATGGTTTACTGAATGTTTTAAACCTATTGTTGAGACTTACTTCTCAGAAGAAAAGATTCCTTTCAAAATATTTCTTCCCCTTGACAATGCACCTAGTCATCCAAGAGCTCTGATGGAGATGTACAAAAAGATTAATGTTGTTTTCATGCCTGCTAACATAATATTCATTCTGCAGCCCATGAATCAAGGAGTAATTTTGATTTTCAAGTCTTATTGTTTAAGAAATATGTTTTGTAAGGCTATAACTGACATAAATATTAATTTATCTGATGGACCTGGGAAAATATATTCAGAACATTATGGAAAGGATTCACCATTCTAGATGCCATTAACAGCATTCTTGATCCTTGGGAGTAGGTCAAAATATCAACATTAACAGGAGTTCAGAATAAGTTGAATCTGACCCTCATGGGTGACTTTGAGGGCTTCAAGTCTTCAGTGCAACAGGTAATTGATGTCGTGTTAGAAATAGCAAGAGAACTAGAATTAGAAATGAAGCCTGAAGGTGTGACTGAATTGCTGCAATCTCATAATAAAACTTTAACAGATGAGGAGTTGCCTTTTATGGATGAGCAAAGAAAGTGGTTTCTTGAGATGGAACCTACTTCTGGTGAAGATGTCGTGGACATTGTTGAAACGACAACAAAGAATTTAGAATATTATATAAACTTAGTTGATAAAGCAGTGCCAAGGTTTAAGATGATTACCTCCAAATTACAAATAAGTTCTACTGTGGGTAAAATGCTATCAAACAGCATTCATTGAATGCTACAGAGAAATTTTTTTCTGAAAGGAAGAGTCAATTGATGTGGCAAACTTCACAGTTGTCTTATTTTAAGAAATTGACAAAGCTACCCTTCAGTAACCATTAGCCTGATCAGTCAGCAGCCATCAACCTCCACACAAGACCCTCCACCAGTAAAAAGCTATAACTTGCTGAAGGTTCAGGTGACTGCTAGCATTTTTTAGTTATAAAATATTTTTAAATTATGGGATGTACATTATTTTTCTAAACATCAGGATATTGCACACTTAATAGACCACAGTACAGTGTAAACATTACTTTTACATATACTGGGAAACCAAAAACTTCATGTGACTTGACTTATTGCAATATTTGCTTTATTGTAGTTGTCTGAAACCAAACCTGCAATATCTCTAAGATAAAATCTCGTATCTTAGAAATATTGAAGGTTTGGTTCCAGACAACTATTATATATATATAATATACATATATATGTATATTATAGATATATGTGTGTATATATAATATACATATATATGTATATATAAAATATACATATATATGTGTATATATATAAAATATATATGTGTATGTGTGTGTGTGTGTGTGTGCGTGTGTGTCCTCCTTTGCTGGAAAACTGGCTAACACAGAAAAGGGAAAGCACTATTTTTGGTGATAGACACAACTGAGGTCAAATCCCAGCACCATCAATTAACATCCATGTGATCTGAAGTAAATTGTTAAGCTTTCCAAAGCCTCAGTTTCCTCATATCTAAAATTAGATAGCACTATCTCTCCCAAGGCTTTTATGAGGATTAAGTGAGAAATTAGCAGAAGTCCCTTCCCTCTTCTATTGACTATTTCTTTTTCTCAATTGCCAATCAGCATCTTAAAGATTTTTGAGGCATTTAAAAATGTTAGTTAGTATATTTCTAATTTAAATTAAAAATCCAAAGCCCCTCCTTCCCACTAACTAAGCCTACATAACTCCTTCCTGTGTCACATGGGCTTTGATCTATAGAATGACCTTTTAAGAGACCTTAGATGGATCTGAGGCATACTCGTTAATGCCCCTGTGAGTCCTATGATTATTTCACCTCCTTTGCTCTTCTGAGCATCTTTCAATGAATACACTTGTGATGGTCATATCTAGGGGTGCCTCTCACATTTATGTTGAAGATATATATTTATTACAATTATCTGGCAGTTGCCCATAAAGTGTCTTGAGCAAGGAGTGCCTCTTCCAAATAACACAAAGACTCTATATAGGCAAGAGGTGGCCCTGTGCCTTCCTCATCCCAGCCTGCTTTAGGCACTGGGTACACCATTTATAGATAAAGAGACTGAGATCCAGAAAGAGTATTACTTGTCCAAAGTCACATATTGAATAAATGGTGAAAGCCAAGATAGCAATGGGGGCCTATGGGACTCCTCAACCTATGCAAAGATGACACATTTTCATTACTGAAAACTTTTCTGATACCCAAAGCCCCCAAAGCCCCCAAAGCCCAATGTTGAGTTGGTATTTGGGAAGGAAACTTTTCACTGGGTGTGCTATGCTGCTGGACGTGGAGCAAAGGAGGTGTCTTTGTCTGTTTTATGTTGCTCTAATAGAATACCTGAAACTGGGTAATTTATAGTGAATGGCAATTTATTGGCTCACAGTTTTGTAGGCTGGAAAGTTGAAGATTAAGAAACTGACATCTTGTGAGGACCTTCTTGCTGTGTTATTCCATGGTGAAGGTGAAAGGGCAAGACAGTGTGAGAGAGAGTAAGAAATCAAACTTACAAACCTAAGCCCTTTTATAATCAGCATTAATCCATTCATGAGGGTAGAGCCATCATGAACTAAGTACTTCCTATTAGGCCTCACTTCCCAACATTGCTGCACTGGAGATTAAATTTCTAACACATCCTTTTCTTTTTTTCTTTTTTTTCCCCCCCTTTTTTTTGTGAGACAGGATCTGGCTCTTTTACCCAGGCTGGAGTATAGTGGCACAATCTTGGCTCACTGCAACCTCTGCCTCCCAGGTTCAAGCAATCCTCATGCCTCAGCCTCCCAAGTAGCTGGAACTGCAGTTAGTTGTGCGCCACCATATCTAGCTAACTTTTTCATATTTTTGGTACAGATACTGTACCAAATCCTACTGTTTGGTACAGATGGACTTTTGCCATGTTGGCCAGACTGGTCTTGAACTCTTGGCCTCAAGTGATCTGCCCAACCTCAGTCTCCCAAAGTGCTGGGATTACAGGCATGAGCCACTGTGCTTGGCCTAACACATGCTTTTTGGAGAACACATTCAAACCATAGCAGGCTAAGTCCCCTCCCACTATGTCACAGTAGGGAGTAGCCTACCTACTTAGCTGCCTATGCTTCTTTCCCAGGGCTCTTTAAATTCATTTAAAGGATCTTTAGACCCATTTTTTAAGGCACTTTGTGATTTCTTCTTCACTTAAGAGAAAATAACATGATTTCTTGCTGGATATAAATATACCTTGGACAGCTAAGAGTCTAAGTTTAATTTCCAATTAAGTGCAAAATCAGCCAGTAGAGGGGTAGTGCTTCTCTCTTCTCTTTCCTACAGGACCTACCCACAACCTCACTGAGAACCTTTAAAGGAACTCCCATAGCACAAATGTAATGACAGAAGGAGTACAAATTATAGGAGGAAATGAGGGCAAGGGAGGATGGGAGAGACAGCCACTCCCCAGAATAGCAAATGAGTGCCCAGGAGGGTGAAGGTTACAAGCCACACTACCAGGGCCTGAACTATTGTAAAAAGAAGGAACACTTCTCAGACCTCAAAATATAAGCATCCTCCAGGCCTTACTGTTGGCAAATGCACAGAGCAAAGTAGCTGGGCCTGGGTTTTGGCATGAAACTCCCACATGAAAAGAAAAACAAGGATGAAGGGAACTGACCCAAGTATAGGAACAGCTTAGATAGGGTAGTGGGGGCAAGGTGGCTAGTCACAGGGCCAAAAGGCATGACATTTTCCAGTCAAGGTTATATCATATTGAGGAATTTAAGTATCAAGGGGTAGATAACATTTGGAAAGATCTTCTTTGGTAGAGTTCAATCCACCAGCCCTGAGTGGATGTAGAGAAGATTCCATTCCTGGATAGCAGATAAGGCAGTTGCTATCACTACCACTGTGGCAGCTGTTGCTGCTGCTACTTACTACTTACTACTACTACTACTGATTAGTATTAAGTGCTTATTAAAGGCCATCTATGGTTATTTGGGTGAAGTAATTTGCCCAGATTTATATAGCTCCAAGCTATATCAATATCAGCTGTCTCTCCCACACTCCCTTGCCCTCCTTTCTGCCTATATTTTGTACTCCTACTGTCATTACGATTGTGCTATGGGAGTTCCTTCAAAGCCACTCAGTGATGGGGTGGGTAGGTTCTGTAGGAGAGAGAAGAGAGAAGCACTATCCTGCTGGGAGTTGTAATAAATTTACACATTCTCTCTCTAGGTCCCTTGTCCTTAAACCATAGAAATTCAGAGGAATAAGAGCAGAAGTTATTATAACCTATGGACTGAGACAAGAATGTACATAATAATGGTGCTCAAGTTCTTTCCAGAGTGGTTAGAGGTCAAGGTCTGATTGGCAGTGGCTAGTAAGTATACAGAGGAAGCAACGGAGGAACTCAGTCTCTATTAAGTCCTTCTAGATTTCAAGACCAGAAGGAGACAGACTTCTGACTCCCACAGGATGATAGTAGGGGTGGGGAAGAGGTGAGGGACAGTCAGGACTAAGGAAGTTGTCCATACTCACATCCTAATGGCTCTGGGAACTACAGTAGGATGGCACCTGCGAGCATCATGGGAGCTATGTGAGAGTAGCTGAGGAAGCAGAAGCTGCAGTAATAAATCCAGGGCTGACAAGACTAGTGGAAAGTCAGTTCCCACAGGCTTGCCAAGAACTAAGAAACAGCAGGTATAGAAAAAAAACCACTGTGTAGCTCTGTTCTCCAGAACCAGAAAAGCCATCTTTTGAAGTCTTACTTTTACGTATCTTTTTTGAGCATTCCAAGAACCTAGGTGTGCTGAGAGGCCGGGTATTCAGACTTTATAGAAATTCAGAGAAATGTACACCAGAATAGAGAAATTCTGAGGGAGTTTCAAGATGGCTGATGAGAGGCACAGGACACCTCTCTCTTCTAAAAAGAAGAACCAAAATATTTAGTTGATAATCACATTCACACTTAGATTTGAATACCTAAGAGAAAATGCTGGAATTAAGCAGAGAAGTACCATATAACACCCAAGGCACTGATGAAGAAGGAGACAAGGCAGATGACCTGGTTAGGATAACCAGGATCCTAGAGAGTGCCCCAGGCACAAGGGTGAGGGAGGCAGTGCCTGGAAAGGGTAAGCGAGAGATCCCCAGTTGTCCACACTCACACCATGACTCCTGCAATCCTGAGCACAGATGAGTAATCCGAACTTTATGGGCCCTGAGACTGGAATAGGGAGTTCCCTGGAGCCGGAATGACATCTTGTATTCACCCAGAGGGCTGCAGCAGCATGATGAAGGATGGACCCATTGGGGCAGCAGGGTCCCCAGCACTCTAGCCCACATGCTGTCCTGTACACTAGCGAAAGAGTGATGCAATACACTGGTGACACTGCCCCTGGGACAAAGGGATAAATAGCACATACTCCCCAGAGCCTGAAACCCACCTACCTGGGACCACTATCACTGACAGAAACCTTGCCCCAACCAGAAACTGAATCACAGTACATTTGTATCTGTCCTGAGGGCAGGGTATCCCTTCCCCTGCTGCTGTCACTGCTGGTGGCAGGGACTGAAATGTGTGTACCCCCAGAGCTAGAGAGCCTTCAGCCCAGGGTGGCTACAACAGACAGCAACCCTATTCCCTCAGCAGCAGTACCACCACACAGTTGCATTCACCCTGAGGATATATTTTACTCACCAACTGCCATCACTGCCACCTCTATCTGAGCACACCTCCCAAGGCCTGGAGATTGCCCCATCCTGCTCACCACAGCCTGTACCTGTGCACACCCCCAAGGGGTGTAAAAACAGGCCTGCACCACCTGGCACTGTCCCCCTCCCCCAGTGCCTGAATTCATCAACTGGGGTTCTGGAGATCACTCCACTACACCAATCTTCTGGGAATGCATGCACTCCAAAATGGGGGCCTAAAAAAAGGGCCAGAAAACCTGCTGTTGGCACCCAAGCATGCTGTCCAGAGGTCTGGGGATTGTTCTGCCTCATCCATCACTGATGGGATCTGGACAATCTTCCTGTAGGCTCAGGGATGAGCTTCCCAGCCTGCTGCCATCAGAATTGTTAGCACCCATCCACACACTCTATTTGGGAACCTGAGGACTGGCCCACCCAGCTCAGAGCAACTACCACTAACATTAGTGAGTGCTGCCTGAGAGCCCAAGGGCTGCCCTGCCACCACAATGACCATTACCCACACCATGTATGCTGCTCTGGGACCCAAGGACTCACCAATCTGCCTGGCCCATGGTCATAACTACTGGGACCCAAGCAAACTGCCTGAGGCCCCAAAATTAGCCCACCTGGATTTGCTAACACTAACATCCATGTACACTGCCTCAGGACCCAATGACAAGCTCACTTGGCCTACTGCTGCAACCACTTGGACCTGACGACTGACTCACCTCGCCTCCCATCTCCAGAAGCCTCCATTAGCAATTGTGGCCTAAGTTGCTGACAAAATCACAGATACCACTGACAGTGTTCATAGTCCATACAGAGACTACACGACATAGTTTGGATGTGTTGTCTCTTCCAAATCTCATGTTGAAATGTGATCCCCAATGTTGAAGTGCGACCTAGTAGGAGGTGTCTGGGTTATGAGGGAGGATCCCTCATGAATGGTTTGGTGATAAATGAATCTCCTCACTCTATTAGTTCACATGAAAGCTGGTTGTATAAAAGAGCCTGGAACCTCCTTCTTTTTCTCTCTTACTCCCTCTCTTGCCATATGACATGCCTGCTCCCCTTTTGCCTTCTGTAATAATTCTAAACTTCTTGAGTCCTCACCAAAAGTAGATGCCAACACCATGCTTCCTATACAGTCTGCAGAACCATGAATGAAAATAAATCCCTTTTCCTTATAAATTACCCACTCCCAACTATTCCTTTATAGCAACACAAAATGGGCTAACACACTACACTAGTGCACACACTCAGAATCAAACCTAAAGCACCATGCCAACATCATAAATACATCTGCAGAAAAAGTCTTTGTATTAAAGCAAACCCAATAAACTGGAAGAAGCAATTACTACACCACTTTCACAGATATCAACAAAGGGATATAAGAAATAAGAAAAAACAAGGAAATATAACACCTCCAGAAAAAAAGCCACAATAATGCTCTAGCAACAGAGTCAAATGAAAAAGAAATTCATGAAGTCCCTGAAAAAGAATTCAAGATATTGATATTAAAGAAGCTCAGTGAGATACAACAGAATGCAGATAAATAAAATAAAGAAATCATAAAAATAATTTAGGATATGAATGAGAAATTCACCAGAGAGACAGATATTATAAAAACGAACTTGGAACTGAAGAATTAAACAAATTGAAAAAAAATACAATCTAGAGCTTCAATAAATGGAAAAATATACAATTTAGAGCTTTAACAACAGACTAGATCAAACAGAAGAATTTCGGAAATCGAAGATGGGTCTTTCAAAATAGCCCAGTTGGGCAAAAAGAGAGAACAGGGAGAATAAGAAGAACAGAAAGGAATGACGAAGGCCTATGTAATGTACGGAACATTGTAAAGTGACCAAATGTTGAAACTTTGGGTGTTCCAGAGATGAAGAGAAGATCAGTGGCATAGAAAACCTACTTCATGAAATAATAACTGGCAATTTCCAAAGTCTAGCAAGAAATTTAGACATCTAAATACAGAAAGCTCAGAGTTCTCAAACAGATACAACCTAAAAAGGTTATTTCCCTGACACATTGTACTCAAACTGTCAAAAGCCTAAGACAAAGGAGGAACTCTAAAAACAGCAAGATAAAAGTATCTAGTCATATATAAGGGAAGCCCAATCAGACTAACAGCGAATTTCTCGGCAGAAACCTTACAGGCCAGGAGATAATGGAGATGTTCAAAGTGCTGAAAGAAAAATATAAAACCTGCCAGGGAAGAATACTACATCCAGCAAAGTTATCCTCCGTAAGTGAAAGAGAAATTAAGACTTCCTCAATAAGCAAAAACTGAGAAGATTCATCATCACTAGACTAGCTCTATAAGAAATGCATAAAGGGGCCTCCTGGAATCAAAAGGTTGGTATCATGTAGACACACAAAAGTATAAAACTTACTGGTAAAGGAAACATACAAATGAGGAAGAAAAATGACTCAAATGTTACCACTACAGAAAACCACCAAGACACAATGATAAAAAAAGGGAGAATGAATGGAAGAAAGGATATACAAAACAATCAGAAAACAACTAATAGAATGAAAGGAATAAGTACTTGCATATAAATAATAACACTGAATGTAAATGGATTACATTTTCCACTTAGAATATATAGACTGGCTGAATGGATTTAAAAAGTGTCCCGACTATATGCTGTCTACAAAAAGTAACTTACTTCACCTGTAAAGACACATATAGACTAAATATTCCATGCAAATGGAAACCAAAAATGAGCAGGAGTAGCGATACTTACATCAGATGAAACAGACTTTAAGTCAAAAACTGTAAAAAGAGACGCAAGAGACCAAAATGTCACTATGTAATGATAAAGGAACCAATTCAGCAAAAGGATATAATTCTAAATATATATGTATCTAACACTGGGGCCACCAGATAGAAAAAGCAATTATTATTAGATCAAAATGGAAAGATAGACTCCAATATAATCATAGTGGGGATATCAACACCTCACTCTCAGCAATAGACAGGTCATTTAGACAGAAAATAAAAAAAAAAATTGGATTTAAACTGCACTTTAGACCAAATGGACATAACAGACATTTTATCCTACAGCTGCAGAATACACTTGCTTTTCATCAGCATATGGGACATTCTCCAAAATAGACCATATCTCAGGCCACTAAACAAGTCTCAACAATTTTTTAAAAATCAAAATCATATCAGGTATCATCTCAAAGGAATAAAGCTAGAAACCAATAACAAGAGAAACTTTGGAAGTCATACAAATACATGGAAATTAACTAACATGCTCCTGAATGACTACTGGGTCAACAAAGAAATTAAGAAGGATATGTTAAAATTTCTAGAAACAAATGAAAATGGAAACATACCAAAACCTATGGGATACAACAAAAGCGGTGCTATGATGACGTTTACAACAATAAATGCCTACATCAAAAAAAGAGAAAGATTTTAAATATAAACAACCTAATGATGCAATTGAAGGAGCTAGAAAAGCAAGAACAAACCAAACCCAAAATTAGCATAGGTAAAGAAACAATAAAGATCAGAGGAAAACTAAACAAAATAGAGGCAAAAAAAAAAAAAGAAAGGACAAACTAAATGAAAAGTTGGTTTTCTAAAAAGATACACAAAATTGATAAACCACTTGTTAGACTAACCAAAAAAGAGAGAAGACCCAAATAAATACAATCAATCACAAATGAAAAGGGAACCATCATAACTGAAATCACAAATGTACAAAGAACAAACATATACCAACCAACTAGAAAACCTAGAGAAAATTGACAAATTGCTAGCCACAGACAGCGTACAAGACTGAATCAAGAAGGAATAGAAAACCTCAGCAGATCAATAGGTAGCAAGATTGAATCAGAAAACAAACAAACAAAAACTCCCAACAAAGAAAAACTCAGGACCCAATGGCTTCAGTGCCAAATTCTACCAAACTTATAAAGAGCTAACACCAGTATTCCTCAAACTATCCCCCAAAAAAATAGAAAAGAAGAGAATTCTTCCTAACTCATTTTATAAGACCATCATTACACTGATACCAAAATCAGACAAAGATACAACAGAAGCATCAAACTATGGGCCAATATTCCTGATGAACCTTTACATAAAAATCCTAAACAAAATACTAGCAAACTGAATCCAACATCACATCAAAAATATAATATATCACGAACAAGTGGGATTTATTCCAGGGATACAAGGGTGGTTCAGCACACATACATCAATAAATGTGATAGCTCACAGCAACAGAATGGACAAAAACCACATGATCATTTAAAGAGATGCAAAAAAAGTGTCTGATAAAATTCAGCATCTCTTCATGATACAAACTCTCAACAAACTAGGCATAGAAGGAACATACCTCAATATAATAAAACATATGACAAACCTTCAGCAAACATCATACTGAATGGGGAAAAGCTGAAAGCCTTCTGACAAAGAACTGGAAGTAGACAACGATATCCACTTTCACCACTCCTATTAAACATAGTACTGGAAGTTATAGCAACGGGAATCAGGCAAGGGAAAGAAATAAATGGCATCCAAATTGGAAAAGAGGAAGTCTAATTGTCCTAATTTGCAGATGACACAATTTTCTATTTAGAAAAACTAAAGGACTCCATAAAAAGAAAAAACCCCTTAGAACTGATAAATTCAATAAAGTTGCAGGATACAAAATCGACATAAAAAATCAGTGCTATTTCTATACATCAATAAAGAAAGAACTGAGGCTAAGTGCAGTGGCTCACGCCTGTAATCCCAGCAACTTGGGAGGCAGAGGAAGGCAAATGGCTTCAGCCTAGGGGTTTGAGACCAGCCTCGGCAACATGGCAAAACCCTGTCTCTACAAAAAATATGAAAAATTAGCCAGGTGTGGTGGTGGCACGTGCCTGTAGTCCCAGCTGCTTAGGAGGCTAAGCTGGAAGATTGCTTCGGCCCAGGAAGTTTGAAGCTGCAATAAGCCATGATCACACCACCACTCTCTGTATTCTGTGTGACAGAGTGAGACCCTGTTAAAAGGAAGAAAGCAAGAGAGAGAGAGAGAGAAAGAGAAAGAGAAAGAGAGAGAGAGAGAGAGAGAGAGAGAGAAAGAGAAAGAGAAGAAAGGAAGGAAGGAAGGGAGGGAGGGAAGAAAGAAGGGAGGGAGGGAGAAAGAAAGAGAAACGAAGAAAGAAAGAAAGAAAAAGAAAAGAAGAAAGAAAGAAAGAAAGAAAGAAAGAAAGAAAGAAAGAAAGAAAGAATAGCTGAAAGAAAAATCAAGAAGGCACTATTCACAATAACCAAGATATGAAATGAACCTAAGTGTCCACTGTTAAAAAACACGTGCTTTGAATGAAGAGACCTTCCAAACTGGCTTTGTGTGAGCAACGTGGCTGTTTATTCACCTGGGTGCAGGTGGGCTAAGGCAGAAAAGGGCATTAGCAAAGGGCAGTGGGATAGGAGTTGGTTTTATAGGTTTGGGTAGTTTTTTGGGGGACGGATATGTTGCAGAGTAAGTTCAGTTACAGTGGTGGGGGGTGGGAGCAAGGGAGTATACATGACCACAAGTTCAGTTACAACAGCAGAGTTGGGTAAGAGGTATTGACATTATCATAACAACAGTTAAGATGGCAGGGTTGGGTGAGGGGCTTGTCCAGGGAAGCTCCGCTGCCGAACGATTAGGGACAATGGCGAATGCAGGCGGGGTGGGAAACATTAGCCGAGGCAAGCAGAACTTCAGATTTTCAGGCTCCAGGCTTACGTATGGAGACCTGACATCCACCAATGAGGATGAATGGATAAAACGTGGTATATGTACAAAATGGAATACTATTTGGCCATAACAAAATGAAATTTTTTCATTTGCAGCAACATGGATAGAACCTGAAGTCATTGTGTTAAGCCAGACACAGAAAGACAAATATCACATGCACTCACTCATATGTGGGAGCTAATAAAGTTGACCTCATGGAGGTAGAGAGTAGAATGATAGTTACCAAAGGCTGGGAAGGATGGTGAGGGAGAGGAGGATGAAAGGAGTTTGGTTAATGGGTACTAACATCTGCTAGATAGAAGGAATAAGTTCTAATGTTTGATAGTAGAGTAGGGTGACTAGTTAACAATGTATTTTCAAATAACTAAAAGTGAGAACTTGAAACATTCTCAACACATCAAAATGATAAATGCTCAAGGTGATGGATATCCTAAATACTCTGATTTCATCATTACACATTTTATGCATGTAATAAAATATCACATGTACTTCAAAATATGTTACAAAATTATGTATCAATGCACAAAGAATAACCAACACTTATTTTGCATTTTATACTAATATTAAAAACTATTAAGAAGATCCCATATATCATGGGAAGCCCCCAAGTGATAATACTGCTCTAAAGAGGGCATTCCTGGGGCCACCCCGCCTGCACTAACAGTCTCCTTTACTTCTGGTCTCTGAGAAAAGACCTGTCACCTTCAATTTGCATACCATTTGCCTTATAAAACCTAGCAAGTCTCTAAATTTAAAATAATCCTTCAGGAGCCTCAGCAATGCTGATTTGTGCTGCCAGAATGCCAGGACCCCAAGGGCAAGCTTGGAGGATCAAAGGTATGAGGAACTATAAAATCAACCTGGCTTCAATTTGTCCTCTAGGAGAATTTCCCCAGGTTGGCGGATTAAGATTTTCCCAGGTGATTAGGTAAGGGAATGATCTGGGTTTGAATCCTATGTTCCCCATTTCCTGATTACAAATACTTGGGCAAATGACGTAACATTCTATGTCTTCTCACCTAATACTGGGGCTAATACAAGTACCTACCTCATAGGAATGTTACTAAAATGAACAAATTCAGTAAACCCATGAAAAGTACTTAGAAACATATCTGTCCTGTAAGTAGACATCACGTAAGTGTTAGCTGTAATGGCCACGAGATACATCAACGGGAAGCATAGTTCTCATCTTTGGCCTTTGAGGAAACTGTTTCTACCCGTTTCCCCCAGGACCTAGATAGAAGGAGACTAAGTGACTGGTCACCAGCATCAAGGTACTATTTAGGAATACCATCAGTTGCTAAATATATCCCCTTGCATTCCTGCTACCACTTCCTTTGATGTGCTGCCCAAATTGTCTCTGTGTGTATTTGAGAGATTGGAGAGGTTGAACAACCCTGGGGTTTCTTTTTTTTTCCCCCATTTATTTATTTTATTGCATTTTAGGTTTTGGGGTACATTTGAAGAACATGCAAAATTGTTGCATAGGTACACACGTGGCAGTGTGATTTGCTGCCTTCCTCCCCATCATCTACATCTGGCATTTCTCCCCTTGCTATCTCTCCCCAGCTCCCCAACCCCCACCGTCCCTCCCCTATATCACCACAACTGACCCCAGTGTGTAGTGCTCCCCTCCCTGTGTCCATGTGTTCTCATTGTTCAACACCCGCCTATGAGTGAGAACATGCGGTGTTTGATCTTCTGCTCTTCTGTCAGTTTGCTGAGAATGATGGTTTCCAGGTTCATCCATGTCCCTACAAAGGACACAAACTCATCGTTTTTGATGGCTGCATAATATTCCATGGTGGATATGTGCCACATTTTCCCTGTCCAGTCTATCGTCGATGGGCATTTGGGTTGGTTCCAGGTCTTTGCTATTGTAAACAGTGCTGCAATGAACATTCGTGTGCACATGTCCTTATAGTAGAACCATTTGTAATCCTTTGGATATAGACCCAGTAATGGGATTGCTGGGCCAAATGGAATTTCTATTTCTAGGTCCTTGAGGAATCGCCACACTGTCTTCCACAATGGTTGAACTAATTTACACTCCCACCAACAGTACAAAAGTGTTCCTATTTCTCCACATCCTCTCCAGCATCTGTTGTCTCCAGATTTTTTTAATGATCGCCATTCTAACTGGCGTGAGATGGTATCTCAATGTTGTTTTGATTTGCATTTCTCTGATGACCAGTGATGATGAGCATTTTTTCATATGTTTGTTGGCCTCATGTATATCTTCTTTTGTAAAGTGTCTGTTCATATCCTTTGCCCACTTTTGAATGGGCTTGTTAGTTTTTTTCTTGTAAATCTGTTTTAGTTCTTTGTAAATTCTGGATATCAGCCCTTTGTCAGATGGGTAAACTGCAAAAATTTTTTCCCATTCTGTTGGTTGCCAACTCACTCTAATGACTGTTTCTTTTGCTGTGCAGAAGCCGTGGAGTTTGATTAGGTCCCATTTGTCTATTTTGGCTTTTGTTGTCAATGCTTTTGGTGTTTTGGTCATGAAGTCCTTGCCTACACCTATGTCCTGAATGGTTTTGCCTAGATTTTCTTCTAGGGTTTTTATGGTGTTAGGTCTTATGTTTAAGTCTTTAATCCATCTGGAGTTAATTTTAGTGTAAGGTGTCAGGAAGGGGTCCAGTTTCTGCTTTCTGCACATGGCTAGCCAGCTTTCCCAACACCATTTATTGAACAGGGAATCCTTTCCCCATTGCTTGTTTTTGTCTGGTTTGTCAAAGATCAGATGGTTGTAGATATGTTGTGTTGCCTCCGAGATCTCTGTTCTGTTCCATTGGTCTATATCTCTGTTTTGGTACCAGTACCATGCTGTTTTGATTACTGTAGCCTTATAGTATAGTTTGAAGTCCGGTAGCGTGATGCCCCCCGCTTTGTTCTTTTTGCTTAGAATTGACTTGGCTATGCGGGCTCTCTTTTGGTTCCATATGAAGTTTAAGGTGGTTTTTTCCAGTTCTGCGAAGAAGGTCATTGGTAGCTTGATGGGGATAGCATTGAATCTGTAAATTACTTTGGGCAGTATGGCCATTTTCACGATATTGATTCTTCCTAACCATGAACATGGAATGTTTCTCCATCTGTTTGTGTCCTCTCTGATTTCATTGACCAGTGGCTTGTAGTTCTCCTTGAAGAGGTCCGTTACGTTCCTTGTTAGTTGTATTCCTAGGTATTTTATTCTCTTTGTGGCAATTGTGAATGGAAGTTTGTTCTTGATTTGGCTCTCTTTAAGTCTGTTATTGGTGTATAGGAATGCATGTGATTTTTGCACATTGATTTTGTATCCTGAGACTTTGCTGAACTTGCTTATCAGTTTCAGGAGGTTTGGGGCTGAGATGATGGGGTCTTCTAGATATACAATCATGTCGTCTGCAAATAGAGACAATTTGACTTCCTCCTTTCCTATTTGAATGCCCTTTATTTCTTTTTCTTACCTGATTGCTCTGGCTAGAACTTCTAATACTATATTGAATAGGAGTGGTGAGAGACGGCATCCTTGTCTGGTGCCACATTTCAAGGGGAATGCTTCCAGTTTTTGCCCATTCAGTATGATATTGGCTGTTGGTTTGTCATAAATAGCTTTTATTATTTTAGGATACATTCCATCGATACTTAGCTTATTGAGTGTTTTTAGCATAAAGAGCTGTTGAATTTTGTCAAAGGCCTTCTCTGCATCAATTGGGATAATCATGTGGTTTTTGTCTTTGGTTCTGTTTATGTGGTGAATTACGTTTATAGACTTGCATATGTTGAACCAGCCTTGATTCCCCGGGATGAAGCCTACTTGATCATGGTGGATAAGCTTTTTGATGTGCTGTTGCAATCGGCTTGTCAGTATTTTATTGAAGATTTTTGCATCTATGTTCATCATGGATATTGGCCTGAAGTTTTCTTTTCTTGTTGAGTCTCTGCCGGGTTTTGGAATCAGGATGATGGTGGTCTCATAAAATGATTTGGAAAGAATTCCCTCCTTTTGTATTGTTTGGAATAGTTTCAGAAGGAATGTTACCAGCTCCTCTTTGTATGTCTGGTAGAATTCGGCTGTGAACCCGTCTGGTCCTGGGCTTTTTTTGGGTGGTAAGCTCTTAATTGCTGCCTCAACTTCAGACCTTGTTATGGGTCTGTTCAGGGTTTTGGCTTCTTCCTGGTTTAGGCTTGGGAGAAGGCAAGTGTCCAGGAATTTATCCATTTCTTCCAGGTTTATTAGTTTGTGTGCATAGAGTTGTTTGTAATAATCTCTGATGATGGTTTGAATTTCTGTGGAATCTGTGGTGATATCCACTTTATCATTTTTATTGCACCCATTTGGTTATTCTCTCTTTTCTTTTTTATTAATCTGGCTAGTGGTCTATTTTGTTGATCTTTTCAAAAAACCAGCTCCTGGATTTATTGATTTTTTGAAGGGTTTTTTGTGTCTCTATCTCCTTCAGTTCTGCTCTGATCTTAGCTATTTCTTGTCTTCTGCTAGACTTTGAGTTTTTTTGATCTTGCTCCTCTACCTCTTTCAGTTTTGACGATAGGGTGTCAATTTTTGATCTCTCCTTGCTTCTCATGTGGGCACTTATTGCTAAATATTTTCCTCTAGAGACTGCTTTAAATGTGTCCCAGAGATTCTGGTATGTTGTGTCTTCATTCTCGTTGGTTTCGAAGAACATCTTTATTTCTGCCTTCATTTCATTGTTTATCCAGTCAACATTCAAGAGCAAGTTGTTCAGTTTCCATGAAGCTGTGCGGTTCTGGGTTAGTTTTTGAATTCTGAGTTCTAACCTGATCGCACTGTGGTCTGAGAGACTGTTTGTTAAGATTTCCGTTCTTTTGCATTTGCTGAGGAGTGATTTACTCCCAATTATGTGGTCAATTTTAGAGTAGGTGTGATGTGGTGCTGAGAAGAATGTATATTCTGTGGATTTGGGGTGGAGAGTTCTGTAAATGTCTATTAGGTTTGCTTGGTCTAGGTTTGTGTTCACGTCCTGGATATCCTTGTTAATTTTCTGTCTGGTTGATCTGTCTAATGTTGACAATGGGGTGTTAAAGTCTCCCACTATTATTGTATGGGAGTCTAAGTCTCTTCGTAAGTCATTAAGAACTTGCCTTATGTATCTGGGTGCTCCTGTATTGGGTGCGTATATATTTAGGATCGTTAGCTCTTCTTGTTGCACTGATCCTTTTACCATTATGTAATGTCCTTCTTTGTCTCTTTTGATTTTTGTTGCTTTAAAGTCTAATTTATCAGAGATGAGAACTGCAACTCCTGCTTTTTTTTTTTGCTCTCCATTTGCTTGGTAAATCTTCCTCCATCCCTTTATTTTGAGCCTTTGTGTATCCTTGCATGTGAGATGGGTTTCCTGGATACAGCACACCGATGGGTTTTGGCTTTTTATCCAATTTGCCAGTCTGTGTCTTTTGATTGGGGCATTTAGTCCATTTACATTTAGGGTTAATATTGTTATGTGTGAATTTGATACTGCCATTTTCGTGCTAGTTGGGTGTTTTGCCCTTTAGTTGAGCTGGTACTTGTTGTTGCTTTATATGTGTAGAGCCTCTTTCAGGGGCTCTCATAGAGCTGGCCTGGTGGTGATGAAATCTCTGAGTACTTGCATGTTCCCAAAGGATTTTATTTTTCCTTCACTTATGAAGCTTAGTTTGGCTGGATAGGAGATTCTGGGTTGAAAGTTCTTTTCTTTAAGGATGTTGAATATTGGCCCCCACTCTCTTCTGGCTTGTAAGGTTTCTGCTGAGAGATCTGCTGTGAGTCTGATGGGCTTCCCTTTGTGGGTAACCCAACCTTTCTCTCTGGCTGCCCTTAGTATTTTCTCCTTCATTTCAAGCCTGGTGAATCTGACGATTATGTGCCTTAGGGTTGCTCTTCTTGACGAATATCTTTGTGGTGTTCTCTGTATTTCCTGGACTTGAATGTTTGCCTGCCTTGCTAGGTTGGGGAAGTTTTCCTGGATAATATCCTGAAGAGTATTTTCCAGCTTGGATTCATTCTCCTCGTCACATTTAGGTACGCCTATCATACGTAGATTAGGTCTTTTCACATAGTCCCACATTTCTTGGAGAATTTGTTCATTCCTTTTTACCCTTTTTTCTCCATTCTTGCCTTCCCATTTTATTTCATTGAGTTGATCTTCGACCTCTGATATCCTTTCTTCTGCTTGGTCAATTCAGCTGTTGATACTTCTGCATGCTTCATGAAGTTCTCGTGTTGTGTTTTTCAGCTCCATCAATTCACTTATATTCATTTCTCTTTTGTCCATTCTCGTTAGCATTTCGTCAAATCTTTTTTCAATGTTCTTAGTTTCTTTGCATTTGGTTAGAACATGTTCTTTAAGTTCACAGAAGTTTCTTACTACCCACCTTCTGAAGTCTGATTCTGTCATTTCATCACACTCATTCTCCATCCAACCTTGTTCCCTTGCTGGTGAGGAGTTGTGATCCCTTTTAGGAGGAGAGGTGTTCTGGTTTCAGGTGGTTTCATCCTTTTTGCGCTGGTGTCTTCCCATCTTTAAGGATTTATCCACCTGTCGACTTTGTAGTTGCTGGCTTTCAGATTGGGTCTCAAATCCTTCAGTTTGACTTTCTGTTTGTTGATGATGAGGCTATTTCTGTTTCTTGGTTTTCCTTCTGACAGCCTGGCCCCTCTGTTGTAGGTCTGCTGAGGTTCACTCCAGGGTCTGCTTGCCTGGGGTTCACCTGCAGCAGCTGCTGAACAGTAAGGGTTGTTACCAGTTTTCTTCTTCTGCTATCTTTGTCCCAGAAGGATACCCGCCTAGTGTCAATCTGATCTCTCTTTTATGAGGTGTCTCTTTGGATATATAGGTGTCAGGGAGCTGCTTGAGGAGACGGTCTTTTCTTTATAGGAGCTCAAATGGTGAGCTGTGATCTCTGTTGTTCATTCACAGCTGCTGGGCAGGTACATTTAGGTCTGCTACAGCAGAAGTCATAAACTGCTTTTTGTTCCCAGGTGCTCTGTCCCAGGGACTTAGGGCTTTATTTATGAGTTTCCGTTATGCTGCTGCCTTCTTTTTTTTTTTCCTTCAGACCTGCCGTGCCCAGCAAGGAGGCAGCCTAGTCACTGTCGGCCTATAGAGGCTTTGCTGAGCTACTGTGGGCTCCGCCCCGCTGCTGAGTGAACTTCCATGCAGTCCTGTTTATATGGGTGTAGTTGGAACTGCTTTGGCGATGGTGGCCCACCTCTGTTGAGGCGGAGTCTGTCTGCTGTGGCGGGTTGCCTTGGCAACGGCGGGCTGCCTCAGCACTGGCCGACTACCTCTGTCCTGGCGGGCTGCCTTGGTAATGGCGGACGCCCGTCCCCCACGAGCTGGACCATCCCAGGTTCAGCTGCGCTTGCTGTGAAAGTCTCAATCCAGAGTTTCTGGTTGCTGTTCTTTTGTGGGGGTGGGACCAGCTGAGCCTGATCGCCTGGCTCCCTGCCTCAGAGCCTTTTTTATGTTGGTGTTCCAGTCGCCTGTTGAAGAGGCGCCGGGGTCTGTGTGTTTTCCCCTGCGGCCACTCACTGCGCTGGCTTAAACAGCGGCACTGAGGTTTGTGGCACTTTTTTTTTTTTTTTTTTTTTGCTCTGGAATCTACTGTCCTGGTTCCCTGCTCAGTCCCCTTTTTAAACAGACGAATAGGCAACTTCCCGTGGCTCCAATCGCCAGCCAAAATGGCACCCGGACTGGTGTATTTTGTACGGAGAACTGCGGCTCCGGGGCGCCGACAAAGCAGCCGCGCGGGGCAAAGCAGCGGCTCCGGCCAGCACAGCCGCGCTGGCCGAAACAGCCGCGCTGGCGACCGTGGAGCTCCTCCACCTGGGAATTTCCTAGTCTATGGTCTATAAAAATGCGGCGTCCACTCACCCTCTGCGCTTTCACTGGGAGCTGCAATCCTGAGCTGTTCCTAAACGGCCATCTTGGATCTCAGTCGGTCACCCTGGGGTTTCTAACCACCCATGTAGGTGACATGTAAATGATCATTTTATTCTTCTCAAAGATTAAGGTTTCACAACCATGTGTCTTCAGACTGAAAGGCAGGACTTCTGTTGCCAGCTACTTCATGCCTGTTGTAAGCAGCTATTATGGCTCCTAAGAAGATTCTACGTCCTACTCCCCATGACTGTGATTACACAGCAAAAAGAATGTTGAAGATTTGATTAATGTTACTATTGAACTTAAAATAGGGAGACTATCCTGGATTACTGGGGTGAACCTGATGAAATCAGCCCAATGGAAGGGCAAGCGCTTAATAGCAGAAGCAGAAGAGGGGAAGTCAGAGTTGCAAGAGAAGAGAAAGCAAAAGGACCGAAATGCTGTTGGCTTGAAGATAGAGATGTAGTGAGCTTGGAAGAGAACCCCTAAGCCCAAGATAACAACCACAGGCCTGGCTGATACCTTGGCTTTAGCTCAGTGAGACCATAAGCAGAAAATCCAGCCATGCTACCCCAAACTTCTGACCTACAGAAACTGTGAGATAAATACGTGTTTTTTTTTTTAAAGCTACTAAACTTGTAATAATTTGTTACAGCAGCAAAGGAAGACTAATACAGTGCTAATACAGTGCTCAACTTGTACAGCCGTCTAATTGGGGCAAAAATACCTTGTCCTCCCAACCTTAGGGGGATATTATTAGGACAAAATTATATAAGGGACATTATGGATGCTTTGCAAAGTTTCAAGTCATGCAACTGTTATATATTCCAAAAGGAAAAAAATAATGTTTTGAAGCAATTGAATCGAAGCAATTAAGAGCTTCCAGCTCCTAACATTTCCCAGAAGAGCTGAGGGCTTAGAGCGCTGCTTCTTCTCCCTAGAGAAGCAGGGTAGCATAGGAGAAATCTGACAACCAGGGGCACAATCTGTTTCTCAGCTATGTGACCTTGAGCAAGTTATGTCACCTTTCTGAGCCTCATTAAAATGGGGGTAATCATCCTTAATGCTATTTAGAATCAAGATTATACTCAATTATTTTCAAAACGGTTCTCAGTGTACTTGGCCTTACCTGTTCCTCTGACCAGATGATAGGCTGTTAAGGCTCAAATGAAGCAATCAGCATGAAAGCGAAGCACCCAGATGGGAAACCTATCAGTCCTCCCCATTGTGCGCCCTGCCACTGGAAACAGGTGTCTTGATACTGGTGAGCACCCAAAAAGATAGTGTTGAAAAACCCTTGTGCTAGTAGGACTCTGAGCACCTGTTTTCTGCCCCTGGCTCTGGTGTTCAGCCTTAAGCAAGTCCCTTACCCTCCCTCAGTATGTTTCTCCATCACTTAATTGATTAGGTTATAGTCGGTGGTCTTTAACTAATGTGCATCAGAATCACCTGCAGATGAGTGGTAGCTGTGGGGAGCAGTAGTATTCCCTGTTTTATAAGCCCCTTTTGCCCCCTCAAAAGGCCCAAGTCAGAGGAGTTTATTTTACGAATCATTCAAAGTAAAGTTTATTTGGAATATATAAATTGATTTGTCAGTATGTGATACGAAGCAGCAGCTTGCTCAAAGCAGTTTGGATGCCTTGTTATACTTTAATTAAAATACTGGCCAATTTCAGGCTAGCGAACTAGAGTCATGCCCCTTTAGTTCCCTATGGTTTCCATTCATGTTGCTTTGCCATGACTGGGAACTTGCCTCCTGAATTACCCCTTCTTATGTAAAATGAAGATGTGAAACGGGCCAGAAAAAAGGCCAGTGGAGTTGCCCATGTTTTCATTACAATGTAGGCTGTGGTATAATTAACACCTTAAAATAACAGAATATCAAAGCTGAAAAGACCCTTTGAGAGTACCTGGTTTAAAGGCAGAGAATTTGAGGCCTAGAGAGGGAGAGGGATTTGCTCAATATTAACGGGAGGCAACAATAGAGCTGATTCTGGACCCTGAGGGCTTCTGAAACGGGCTCTTCCCATGGCCTCATGTTGTCTTTGCACTGCTTCTACTGCTCAGAGATTTGAAAGCCAAGTACTTTTCAGTCTTCTTATTCCCCGGGCTGGTTTCACTATTCTTTGAGGTGGAGAAACTTTGTCAGCAAAGCACATTTACAAAGGAATGCAAGAAGCAGGCAGCTATGGACTCAATCTTTGTAACAACTCCCAACATACCAGATCATACTTATCCACCATTTTTGGATTTTGTCTCACCAAAAGGACTCCTTCCTCAAGCTGCTTTGCTGTCTCAAATACCTCGTATCAGTGCCTCTCATATTTTAATGTGCATAGGAGTCTCTTGGGGATCTTGTGAAAGCACAGATTCTGATTCTAGATGCTGGAGTGGGTCCTGAGAATCTGCATTTCTAGTAGGCTCCCAGGTAATGCTTATGCCAAGACTAATGACAAACCACATTTTGAGTAGCAAGACTTGAGGATGTTTATCATTCCTGTTTCTAGGAATCTTCTCCATTTACCTTTGGGATTTTTCTTTACTACTGGGGACTGTGCGTTGTATTAGAAATGGACACGGGAAGGCCTCTGTAGTTTCCAGTTAACCTAGCTGTGTAATCTTGGACAAATTATTTCTCTGCTCCCTGAGCTTCAAGTTTCCTTATCTGTAAAATGGGCTTGTCACCTGAGGGACAATGATGTTGTGAAGCCTGAGGGAACTGTGAGGCCATTGTTCAAAGTAGACTGTAAATGGAGACTCTTAGGTGCAAAAGAACTCTTTACCTAGGTTTCCATAGATTTGTAGAAGTCAACACAAGCAGTAGGTAGTAGTGGTTCCATGTACCATCATGCCTGATATGCTCAAAGATTGTTTCCATGACAAAACTGGAGATGGAGGCCATTTATATTAGACAGTCTACATACTTTATTGAAAGTCACATGAATGAGCCCCAGGATCTCATTTGTTGTATTATTTTGATGTAGCATATGTCTTTCACACAGGCAATCTTTGTAGCCCTCTGCTAATGTCCTTGGCATCAAGTGCTCCATTTCCCCCAAGGAAAATGAAGGCTTTTCTTTATCAAAAACTTATCTTTCAGGTATCTTGATTCTCTCTGAAATTTTCTATGATTTCTGAGGTTTTTTTCTGGGCTTGTAATGTGTCCAGGCCACTTATCTGCAGCTACTTTAAAAGTAGTATAACTGATCTACGTTCTCTCAAAAGCAATTTTTTTCCTAGTCACAGAACTACTTCTTCTTTTACTACTTTATTTGCTCTAGTTATTATAGAATCAAAAAACTTCTTGAAAAAAGAATAGTTTCCCATGATAACCAATTACATTAGAAGTACTCTGCATGATGCTATTATTGAAATTAGATGCTGAGTTTTGCCCCTCAGTGGCTAAACGCCCCCAACTTTTTAAAAAATAAAAACTTCAAAAATAAAAATTCAATATTTCTTTTTGTAAGCCATCTCTTGATTTTGCTATCACTACAGAAAATTTGTAGAGATTTGACCCCAACACATCAAGTACTGCAGAGGCACCAATACCTTTTCTTCTTCTAAAATTGCATGTGTGGATGTCACCATTCTCTTAGGCTAAAACTGAAACTGCCCAGGCTACGAACTTGGTGAAGTACAGAGACACTTGTGAGGACCTTTTTACTTTTTGAAAAATGGCAAGTCAAGGATTTAACAATTACCAGCTAAAACACAAATCCTTCACTTCACAAAATAAAATTAGATGATCATCTTAAAAACATTACCAAACGGGTAAGCTAAATAAGAGAAAGCCTAGCTCAGGGATATCTTCCAGCCCAGTTTGCATTCCCCTATAAACTGAACCTGCATCCCCTCCCTCCTTCAAATGATAGCCTTTCAATATTTTGTCAGGCAGACAAGAGTCATGCCAACTCTGGCAATGTGGCCTCTGCTCAAACACCTACACAGTGTGGCAAAGGGAAAACAGCATGGGCTAAGAGAGAGGCCTGGATACAAATCACAATTCTTTTATTTACATTCGATGTGCCCTTGAGTTGGTTACTTTAGCCCCCTGGGCCATAATTTCTTTCTCTGTAAAATGAGAGGAATATTTTGCATGTATATGAAACAATGAGCACTTAATAAATATGTGCTTAATAAATGTTAGGTTCTCTGTTATCCCTGCCAGTTCATCACTTTCAGTTCATGCATTGCTAGTTTCTGTAACCTGCTGGCCAAGGTCCGTTGATAATTTCCTATAGCTGCCACTCTTCTATTATCACCCTCTTCCCATCGCCTCTACAAAATGACTACCCATCTGTCATGCCTAGGCCAAGCCAGTCTTATTCCATGATAGCATGCCTCGCCACAGAAGCTTTTTGCACTTTAGGTCAGAGTGCCAAAGGGAGGCGCTGAGATTCACTCTTTGGCATTCTTAAGGTATAGACCAGAGCAAGGGCAGAGCTACTCAGCCACTGCTCCCTGGCCTCCAGGCAGACTGGTAGTCCCCAGCTCTCCAAGATAGGCCCTTCATCTGTGTCCCAGGCAACACACAGCCATCTCATGACATTTCTGGGACTTATCTTCCAATGGGATCACAGCAGTTTTCTAGGGCTGTCAATAATCTTCCAATGTTTGTATTGGTGATTGTGGTATTTTCCCCCAAGAAAACCAGAGTCAAACCATGTCTCTTTAAAGGGACTGAGGCCCTGCTAACCCTGCTTTTGTGGCCAAAATCTGCACACCTGTCTGCTTTATTCAGGATACAGGAGGGAGGCCACAGCCCTGAGACTGTGGGCTCATAAAGTACTCCTAGGTGAGGCCAGTAAGGCGTCACAGAGACTCCTGTCGGGGGCAAGCAGGAAGTGAAATGATTGTTAGTTATTTGGCTCTTTGACTCCCGGTTTCTTAGGAACCTGGCCCTTGAGACTGGGTATAGTGGAGAGGGTTCAATGGGGCCACTTGAACATGCCTTGATTTAGAATAGCATCAAGATTCCACTCAATTACTTTCAAAAAGGCTCTCGGTGTACTTGGCCTTACATGTTCCTAATTCACCAATAAACTATGTTTGGAATTCAGTCTTGAAAATGACTACTGCTCTCGGTAACTGTTCCAAATGCATCTCAGAGTGGGTTTACGCAGGAGTGTGCATGCGCTCACTATCTCTTTATCTAGGCTTCTCTCTCAGCACTATAATCAGTGCACTAGCAGGGCCCTGGTAGAAGAGTGCAAGTAGGAAAGCTCCTTCCCTCACACTGGGCAACATTATAATTATACAGACTCTACAGACAAGCTACAGCCCAGGCGCCTGCATAGAAACAGGTACTGATGCTCTTTCCAGCAGCTTCCCTTCAACAAACAGAAATTGGAAATGTCCATTCCTCAGATTATGCCCCATTACACCAATTTTTAGTTTCTTTCCAATAACAGAGAAAGTAAATGAAAGGGACCAGGGGCTTACGTCTTAACGTTTTTCACTTGGTGGCAAATACTCAAGAAATAATGGCCACTAAAGCCACAAACCACAAAGTCCCTTGCTAGGTATATGTGATATAATGAAAAGAACCTTGCATAGGAGCCCAGGGACCTGAGATCTTGTCCTGGTGTGATCACTACCTTGCTCTGCCTCAGTTCCCTCAACTGGAAACTGGGCAGTTAGATTAAATGATTTTGAAAAACCCTTCCAGTCAAGGGCTTATATGGGTTGTAAAAAGAGTCTTTTACTCAAGGGCTGTGGTTCTGAACTTTTTTTGGGTCATAAGCCCATTTGAAATTTAGTAGAACATTATGGACCATCTTCTCAGAAAAGGCATGGTGTCATGGAATTGTGCGTACTACCTCAGGGGCATCATGGAGTTTTTGAGTTCATGAACAGTGAGTTAAGAACTGCTCCTTTCAGGAGATAAAAGTGTTTATCTGCAGAAGGCAAACATGAAGCAACAGTAACAGCTACCTGGCCTCAATCCACCTTAACAATTTTTCTAGCATTTGACCCCAACATAGAACTCCTGCAGGACGAAGCCCAGTCTCCTTTTTTAAAGAAATGTATTCAGCTTTTGTTTGTTTCTTGATTGCTTATAAGGGAAGCTGTCAAGAAAAAACAGCAGAAAGATTAATCCAAATAGACCTGGGCTCTGACATGCAAAACATGCTTTGCAGATTTGTCCTAAATGGCTGTATGGAAGAGCAGGAAGGCCACCTTCCTAAGTCCACATGGAGAGGCTGTGGGGGCATCACTCAGGCTGTCTGGCCCCGCAGAAGCAGACAGGCTCTTGACAACATACTGCAGCACTAGAGCGCCGACCTGACACCAGTGTCCATATCCTCAGTAGGAGACATGTTGAGATTCTCCAATGTTCAGCAAACATTCCTACTCCCCTCCAAACAAGGTAAGCAAGGGCCCCAACTCAAGTGGCCTTCAGTTCAAGGTAAGACCCCTGAGATCAGTCTTCAGCCCCAAGTCTCTCAAAGTTCAACGGCCCTCTCAGAAAGCAGGAAGTTCAGGGAAGAGTTGAAAACTGAGCTGCCCTCTTCGACTCAGGTAAGTGGATATCTTGGTTTCGGTGGAGTCTGGCTTGAGGCAGTCCAGCTCTTCACAGTGTTACAGGAACGCAAAATAGACCTCTGAGGGGATAAAGACTGAATACAAAGGAGACATAAACACCTGTCTAGGACATATGCGCCTTATTTTATGGCCTCCCAGAAAGAGCCTGAAAGTGCAAGGCCAGGAAGGAGCTGCTCTTCAACACAAAATGACTCTGCACACAAAGGTTTGAAGAAGAAAGACCCTTTCAGAACCTGGAGAAGGTCCTCTGAGGCCAAGGCTTTTAAAACCTGAAAGAGAAAGAAGAGAGTGGGGGATTAGCAAGGACTGGAAGAGAGTAGGGAATTAGCAAGTACCTAACTGCCACTGATTAGTGGGGCCTCTCTTGGTAGGTAGCTAAGCCTATAATTAGTAGCTCATCTTCTGAGCAACAGCAGATTGCTGGGCAAAGGCTCTTACAAGTCAGATCTCATGAAACAGGCCTAAGATGGTGTTATGACCAGGGATGGACACTTTGTGCCTTTGACCTCAACTCGAATTCCCCAGAATGTACCTGGAGAAATAGAAGCCTGATACTAGAACCTCTGAGATTACTACCCACTGCCTCTATGGCTGTACAATAACTACAAACTTCCTTACAGGGATTTTACCTCCATAGGGGCTGATAAGGAGAAGCTTATCCACCGATAAACCTCTGAGGACTGGCAGTGACAGGGGAAAAAAAGGTTAGGGAGCACGTGGAAAGCCAAGCTCCAGATACTTGGATCTCATTTATGTGTGTATCAGATCACATCAGGCCAGCAATCTGAGAGTCAAACAATCAGAACTCCTACGGTACAGAAAGGAATTTTCCTGACCTCTGGGTCTCCCGTGACCTTTGCAAGTCTCTTATCCCCTCTGAACTTCAGTTCCTTTATTTGTTGAGTTGGAACACATATTATCCTCCCTTCTCCTGGCATGTGATACGGATCAAATAAAATAATGAATGTGAAAGTGCTTTGCATTGGACAAACATAAAGGACTAAGAATGAAGGTTCAGGTGGGTAAGACTAAAATAATTATTTGGTCTGCAGGAATGAATCCATCTACAGATACTAAGGTAGCCTCTTGGTACCTTTTATAATATCAAAAAGGAGGTTACTGGTTTCCTTAAAGACCCAAGAGGTGTCAGAGTTAGAAGGTTGCAACCTTCTCATTTTACAAACTGGGAAACTGAGGCTCAGAGAAGAAAATGTACTTTCCCAAAATGTCACAGCCTAGGATTCTTATAAATTTGATTCAAAGGCAATCTGTAACAACGCACTATAGTTTGGCTAGGAGAAAAGAAACAAGAGAGGAAGGTGACTTCAAGTCACACAAAACCTTGGAATTGAAAGGCACTAAATGTAAGGGTCATGCAGTGACAGGGTAATGTACTGAGGCACAGAGATGAGTTCCCACCCTTCTGATCTACATGTTATTCCAGTCCTCACAATATCAGATCCCGCAATGAAGGCTTATGCGGAACAAGGTTCTGTAATCAGGGACGGGGACTACATACCTGTAGCCTCAACTTTCATCTCCAGGAAGTCTGCCTTGAGAACTGTGGATAAAGAAAGACATTTCACTAAGATTCTAGAAATCAGGACTGGAAAGGCAAATTGAGAGAGTGAGGGAAACTTCCAAGACAGTGCTTAAGAGGCCATTTTAAAAATGCAGAAGTGATTCAGCCCAGATGTTTCAAATCATCTAGCTCCATGCCTATAGTTGGGGCTCCTTCTCTGGCAGACTTAAAGAGCCCAGAATTCCAGATGTGAAAACATCTTTCAAGTGCCAGAACAATTCTCTGAGTTCCAGACTATGGGAAGATTGGAGAACTCAGGGAAGCTTGGAGAACCCAGAGAAGTAGGCTCCAGACCACAGACTACATTCTGTGATGATCTCTAACAGTGATAACGGAGAGGACACAGACAAGTACCATGTTAAAGGTGAATCCTCCTTTGCCTAGAAGAACCAACCAACTTTGTGCAGCCTCTTGCTGTAACTGGATTAGTTCTAAATTACCCTTGTCTGAGGACAGCTTGGAGAAGAGAAAATCTTGGCAAATTAAACCCACCATATTGTGGCCAGAGCATTGCGTACAACAGCTGGTCCCCAGGGCTATGTCCCCAGTCTTCCGTTTTTCTCTTCTCTCCAGTCTGTTTACACTTACTCCTTGGATCTTATTCCCATCAATGGTTTCAGTTGCCACCAAATACTAGGGACCTCCCTGCAATGGGCTACTATTCACATTGTAGCATATGTGAATGGCCCCCCTCCTCAGACTTCTATAGTGGCTATAATCACAGTTCTACCTCAAAATCTATGTATATGTATGTCCAGCTCTAACTACTGGCCTAAGTTCCAGTTACCCATCGAACATCTCTACCCAAGTCTCAAAGTGTCTTTTTAAATTTTTTATCAATTTAACAACTGTATCTTCAAAACCACTATGTCCAAAATTGAGCACAGAACCTTTCCCATAAAACCTGCTTCTCCATGATTAATTACTGTACCATCTACTTAAGTACCCAAGTTAGACTTTTCTGTTTCTCAGTTCATCAATGTTCCATGTTTGAAATCTTAGCAAGATCTTATCGAGCCTTTCTCAAATCTGTCTTTTCTATTCCATTCCCATTGGGAATGCCATAGTCCAGGGCTCCCTGACTCTTGCCAGGACAATTAGTCTCCTTAACTGGTCTCCAGTCTTTACTCTCTCATCTATCTTTCCCACCACTAAAGTGATCTTTTTACAATTTGGTCAGCTCAGAATGTGCACTGTCATGCTTAAAATTCTTCTACCGTTGCTATGGCTCCTCTGCATATGGACTGCAGTATAAAGACCAAGCACCTTAGTATGTTATACAATTTTCATGATCTGGCTCTAATCCATCTTTCCGGCCTCACCTTCAGCTAAGCTTCCCTCTTTTCACTCCCACATTCTAGCCAAAGTGGAACACTAATCACTTCTGAAACCATAAGCAGTTGGGCCTCTTTGAAATGTCCTCCCCTCTTTTCTTTTCTTGATGTGTCACTACTCATTTTCTTTAGAGTTATTTTTGTTTTAATTGTGTAAGGGAAATGAGTAAGGGAGTGATGTCATTCAAATGCTAGGCTATAATCAGGTATCCAAATAGGGACCAAAAATGGGCAAGATAAAGGTTAAAAAGATCATTATTTTCATTAGAGATGAGAGAAGAACTTAGCAACAATGGCCATAGATGGGACTGACTGTGTGACTGGTCTGAGGATCTTGATCAGAGGCCAGCCTATGGAAGCACTGCTGCAAGTGGTGGTTATAAGGTGGAGGCCTAGATGGAAGGGATGCTTTCCCTATGTGGATGCTGAGTGGGAGGAGCCTCTGGGTACCCAGGACAGTAACACATGACCTAATGGAGAGCAGTGTACCTACTTTGGTCTTACCTACATTCCTGCCAAAATGGAATCTAGGAATAAAGAACAGGATTAAATCGAGGTTCTAGAAGCCCATAGTGTGGGTAGAGTGATACACTAGCCTGAAGTGCCTGCTTTGGCCATAGTCCTTGTAGTTTGCGGTTGATCTAAGGCTTCCTTGAGCACTGGCTGACAGCCCATTGGTAGTGGCTACCAATCTTTTCACGCTCTCAAGACCAGTTTGGTTATAGCTTCCCTATTGTAAGTCTATCTGCCTTAAAAATTCTATTGGACTTTGCTCATGGTTCTTACATATTGCCTTCTCAATGCCTTTGTTTCTTGTCCAAGCTTGCAGATCAATACCCTCCCCCAACATTTTCCTGTCTAGTTCTATTCTTTTCTCAAGCCCCAGCTCATATATCACCTTCTCTAAAAAGGTTTCCTGTAGACATATCCAGTTCATTCAAGTTTACATTGTTCTGCTTCCTTGCTATTTATTTCTCAAGTGGCTTTTTCTAGGGAGGGATAGGCCGCAATATTAAGAATATTTGAGACTCTCTTCTTCTCCCTTTTTAATTTCTTTTCTCAAGGGAGCTATTTGGTTAGGTTTACTTTTAAAAACTTCTGAAGTAAACCTAACCAAATAGCTCCCTTGAGAAAAGAAATTAAAAAGGGAGAAGAAGAGAGTCTCAAATATTCTTAATATTGCGGCCTATCCCTCCCTAGAAAAAGCCACTTGAGAAATAAATAGCAAGGAAGCAGAACAATATAAACTGGAATGAACTGACACAAGAGCAGAAAATCAAACACTGCATGTTCTCACCCATAGGCGGGTGTTGAGCAATGAGAACACATGGACACAGGGAGGGGAGCACTACACACTGGGTTCTGTTGGAGGGAAATAGGGGAGGGATGGTGGGGGGTGGGGAGGTGGGCAGAGATAGCATGGGGAGAAATACCAGATATAGGTGAAGGGGAGGAAGGCAGCAAATCACACTGCTATGTGTGTACCTATACAACAATCTTGTATGTTCTTCACATGTACCCCAAAACCTAAAATGCAATAAAATAAATTAAAAGAAAAAAAAAACAACTTCTGAGATAAATACTTTTATGTTCTTGCTATCAGCAAGAGAAATCTAGGGCCTTGATCTGACTTTCATCTGCTATGGTAGAATAAATGGTAAATGATTGCTTAAGGAGAATTTGGCCCAGCCTGAGGTTCCAGGTGGCTCACTGACAAGCAGAGCTAGAATGAACTGCTGTGTCCTGGTGAATCCATTCCCATAGTTTTGACTAGAGGATAGCAAATCCACCTCAACTCCACTGCTGGGAAAGGTATATTGTTCTGCTTTTAACTGATCACCTAGAAGGGTTCTGCTCCTGTCACCTGTTAGGAAGAAAGAACAATTTCAAACTCTCTGATAAGCAACAAGGAACAAACTCACAAAAGAGTCCCTGAAGGCTAACTAAATATTTCTCCAGATGTTCTAGACCAAAGGGTCCCAAATTCCAGGCCTTGGACAGTCTGTACCAGCACTTAAGAAGTTTTAATAAAAAACTAATAGAAAAGAAGAAAGGGAAGGAGGGAAAAAACAAAATAAAACAAAATATCAGACTCCCAGGTCCCACTCCTACAGATTCTGTTTCAGTGGGTCTAGAATGAAAGCCAGGAATATGTGACTTTTTTCTCCATGTTTTCCAGGTGACTTAGATGGACAGCCAGTTTGAGAACCATGGCCTAAGTCCAATGTATGCCCTTGAAATGGGGGCCCTAAGACTGTTTATGTTAGCATGTAATATTCTACATATCCCTGTCAGCTGCCCTTTGAATACATAAAGGAGCCTAAATAAGTAAGCTAACCAAAAATAGACCCACACTGGGTATAAAGTCTTTGAGATACTGCTTTGTGTATGTTCACATGCACACACACACACAAGCATGCACACACATATGTGCTTGTGAGAGAGAAAAAAGAGAGGAGCAAAGAGAGAGATGGAGAAATGGAGAGGCAAAGAGACAACAGATACAGAGACACAGGAAGAGAAAAACAGACATACAGAGTGATGCAAACACAGAAACAGATAAAGACAGAAATGGGAACACAGGCAGACAAACAGAGAGACAGAAAGAGATTGAGAATGACAGAGACATCTGCTGGGTGCAATGGCTCAGGCCTGTAATCCCAGCACTTTGGGAGGCTGAGGCTGAGGCTGATGGATCACCTTAGGTCAGGAGTTCGAGACCAGCCTGGCCAACATGGCAAAACCCTGCCTCTACTGAAAATACAAAAATTAGCTGGGCGTGATGGTGCGCATCTGTAGTCCCAGCTACTAGGGAAGTTGAGGCGGGAGGATCACTTGAACCTGAGAGGCGAAGGTTGCAGTGAGCCAAGAGGGTGCCACTGCACTCCAGCCTGGGCAACAGAGTCAGACTTTGTCTCAAGAGAAAAGGACAGAGACACCAAGTGAGAAAAAGAATATGAGAGAGACAAATAGACACACAGGTAAACAAGTAAGAGACAGATAAAGATGGAAAGACAGAGTTAGGGGAGCAAAAGTGACAAACGGAGAGACAGAGACAGCTGTAGAGAAACAAACAAAATGAATGCTCGAATGAGCACAAATGCATGCTAAGGATGCAGTTATTAAACGACAATTTGGTTTCTCTTTTGTCACTTCTATCTCTTACCTTCCTGTTTTCCGGGAAGCTGTTTCAAAAAACCTGGTCCTGGAAGCCACCCTGCAAACAGAAGCCAACCAAGTCCCATAAGTTGCTTTGGTGTATGTGTGAGAAACAATGGCCAACATAAAGGACAGGAGACTCTGAACCAGACAGGGCACCAATGCCAGCCTCTGCCTTTGCTGGCAAAGGCCTTACGCATCTGAATGTGAAATGGCCCAGACTCCATAGGCACCCCTAAGGCCATAGCTGACACTCTTTATCCCCATTGCTTCAGAATGGTCTGAGTAGGTTGCGGAGTCACGCTCTTCTTGGGGGAAATAAATGAAACCAGTCTTGATTTCAAAGTGTAATTGTTGGCTTTTTGTAAATAAACTTAGCTAATTAGTCAAAGCTCTAGAGGCTTTGTTCTTCTTTTTCTCCAATTTTACAATTATGGAAAACAAGAAACACAAGAAAAAGGAAGACCAGGAGGCAGAATACTGAGAGCAGTCCCAATCAATAGAGGACAGGCAAGCGCGTTGTGGCCAAGCAAAGCTGGTTCCTGAGCACGGCTGTGGTCCCACCCTGCTGTCTGCTCCTTCCCTGGTTCCTTAGCTTAACGCCCAGCCTCGGGAAGGCCTGTTGGGCATCAGCTCAGCTCCTAACCTGTAAGAGGCACTCTGGAGAACCAAAGTCATTTTGAACAAAAAATTTTAAATCATACCCTTTGCTTAAAATAAAAGCCTCAAGCATGAGTACAATGAATGAATCTGTTCATTAAATTACTTTTAAAACCAGTAGGAACAACAAAAAAAATTTTTTAAGTGTCCTGAGTCAAGGAAGCTAAAATCAGAAGGTAATCACATCACCATAGAGAGATAAAGGAAGCTAAGAAAAATGGGTCTCCTAGCAGGTACTAAGAATCAAAGTTTTCAGCTCTAGAGAAATCCCTCAGCTTTGAGCATTGAGTGGAATACTCCACACAGGGCTGGCCTATGTATTTCCCTAAACTACAAAGTGAAGGATGCCCCAGGGTTGTACACTGTATACCATTAATATGGTGATCCTGAAAGCATTCCTAGTGGCCTAGGACAGGCCTTCAGTCAAGTTTGAGGTACAACCCTACTTACACAGATGATGTGATTTCCCCTGCATTGCCAGCCACAATATCTGGTTTGGGTTCTGGCTTCTGGGGAGTAGCTGCCCGGCAGGGAGGATCTGGGGGCCTCACTGGGGGGCGGATGATGGTCGGCTTTTCTCCCGGAGGCCGCACTTTGCTGCAACTGTCACCATCCCCTGGAAGAGAAAATGATACCAGGAACTTGGATGGTTAGCCAAACAGAACACCACTCATGAGCGGGCAACCAATATGAGAGTTACCTGGGCCACTTTCCTTGGCCTCCATTTCTTCTTGGTGACTAACAACTCTTGCTTTTTTATTGTAATTTTTCTGGCAGCTGTCCCTTCAGAAAGTCTACATTTGAACCCCAGCACTAGAGCTTCAGATACCTTGGCTGTGTCATATCAATTCCCTAAGTCTCAGTTTCCCCAGCTATATAAAAAAGATCAACAATATATTATCTTACAGAGGTATGAGAGCATTAAATCAGGTACTAATACGTTTAGTGCAGGGCCAGGTACATAGTAGGTGCTTACTAAATGTCTGAGGATGATGAATGAATTTGAATTGCTTAAATTCATCGTCACTGAAATCCAGGTCCTTTTCACTTAGGCTTTGACTGTAACAGTTGTCTTCTAACTCACCTTCCTGCCTCTGTGTCTTTAGTTTCCTTGTCAGTTAGTACAAAATAAATATAAATACTTTTTAAATAAGATGGTTCTCGTAGGACTATAGTGAAACAGGTAAACTCACACATTGCTGGTGGCAATGTGAACTGGGCTTATTTTATCTAGAGGGCATCAAGTAATCTGGAACAACGTGGATAAAATATAAAATCATACATATGAGACAGTTCATACTTGTTGATCTAGTAATTCTGCTTTGGGGAACAGGCCCAAATGGAATAATCCAAAAGGCAAAAAAAAAAATAAAAAATAAAAAAACCTTAGGAAAAAGAAATTGGCACAAAAACATGCATCTAATCAGAAAAAAATCAGACCTAACCACAAAGGCTAAGCAAACAATTCAATTCATACAAGCATTTAACCAATACATATTATGTGTGAACTGCCAAAAATTTAGACCAGGTCAAAACAAAAACAGGCATACAAAATAATACCAAGTGAAAAAAAAGTTCACAAAAAGTGCTCATGGCCTAATGAAGACTATACTGAAATAGACATGTATGCAACTATGCAAAGGTATTAGTAGATCTTGATATTAATCCATTTATTTCTACAAAAATATTTACAGTAAATGTAAAGACATATTAAATTGAATTCATATAACACAATTATAAAATTTAAGTATTTTTACACTGGTTTTCTGCTCTTTAAAGATTTTCCCAACAGCTCTAAAATGTGGAAGACAAAAGTTTAAACTCCTTCACAGAAAATCAAGGCCCTCTATGAGCTGGTCCCATATTATTGTCCCAAGCACTAACCCTGGACTTTAACTATCAATTCTACTGTAGTCAAACTGGTCTGCCTACTGCCCCATTAAGGCAAACCCTTGACTCTTTCTTCTAAGTGAGACAGAGTCTAGAGTTGTGTAGACCTGGCTTTGGGAGCTTGTTCTGCTACTTCGAAGCTGTGGGACCCTAGACAGGTACTTCACCTCTATGACTATAAACTTCCTCATCTGGGAAATGAGTATGAAAACCACTCCTCACAAGGTGATTTTAAGGACTCAGTTAGATGGCCTCTAGACAATACCTTGCATACAGCAGAGGTAAGTAACTGTCAGACTCTGTCCTGCTTCTTGCCCTATATGTGTCTTATGTCTCGTGTATATTATAACCATTCCTCAAGACCCAGCTAAAATCTCAACCCTCTGAACACCCTAGTAGGTATATGTAATTTACATACATGTATATGTTCATGAAGTTCTTATATATTACCATGCACATTTTTAAAAAAATTCTTCCATCTAGCCATTCTGGTGAGCAAGATATATGTGTAAAGAAATAATGATAATACAGTGTGATCAGTGTTCTAATTAAGGAAGAGACAAAACACTATTCGTGTACACACATATAAATCACCTCTCCATTTAGTCTGTGTCTTACATTCTGGACATGTCATTCCCCTTAACACCAGGCTGGGTATACAGAATCATAGCAGAAAAAAAATAACCAAAATGATCATAATAATACAATTGTCCTTATGTACTTTATACGATTCAAAACACTCTCCCAGATGATAACCACTTAATGTTTATAATAAGCTTGAGAGAGATGAATAAATAGGTCTTTTTATCCCCATTTTATAGAGAAGGAAGCTGAGGTTCACAAAAGTGAACTGATTCACCCACAGCCAGAGGTTGGATACATGGTAGAGTGAGGACTGAAACCCATACCTCCTGTTTCCACATCCACTGCCTTTCTCAGTTGTTGGCTGTTTTGTTATCATTAGTAATATAAAATTAGAAATAATAATAATAATGGTAATACAATAGTACTGGCAAAAAGTTTTTTAGCTAACCTTTATTGAACAGCTGTTCTGTTCCAGGTACTGTGACACTGTACTCAGTGCTTTATGTACATTTTTCTCATTCAACATTGGCCATAATCTTGCCAGGTAGAAAGTATTATCTCCATTCTACAGTTGAGAAAACAGAAACTCGGAGATGAGAAGTAACCTCATAGTTGATCAGTCCATCTGATTTCTGAAACCTATGTAGTCCCAACCACCACTGTTTTTCAACCCCAGTGAAACATTAGAAATATGCAAGGAGCTTGAAAATTGTAAAGTACCTGGACCCCACCCTCATCCATCCTAGTTTAATTGATTAGGATGGACCCCGAGCATGGGTATTTTTAAAAGCTCCCCAAGTGATGCTATGTGCAGCCAAGATTGAGGACCACTAGGCCATATGATGTTGCTTCCTCACTACAGCCTACAGGGTACAAGAGCTGAGAGTGCTGTCCCATTTCCACTGGTTACTGCTGGGGGGCAGAGTTGGCAGGAGAGAAAGGTGGGAATTGTAAAGAAATGATATGTTGGACTGTCTGAGCCAGAAAACATGTCTACCTGAACCCATGCCCATTCCAGAGCTATCAATTTCCTTGATGAGTGAACCAGATGACATCCCTAATATATGAAGCCCATTCATTCCCAAGTGATAGCCACATCCTAATGAACATGAACCTAAAGCCTTGGAAAACAAACATCATTAACCTTGTGTCCTCTCCGGCCCTTTGTTGCTACCTCCAAATGATTATTCATTACAAGTTAAGCTTTGAGGTAGCAGCAAAGGATTTTCTTGGATGAAGACCTAAATGTTGTTCTCTCTTGCCTCTAATTTGTCTCAGTCACATTTAAGCCACAATGTCAAACTGATGAGGTAGAAAGGGTAGAGTCATATAACTAGTAGTCAAGAAACCTGGATTCTATGCTTAATACTACAACTTACTTTCTCTGTGACCTTCAGCAGATCATTTCCTTACCAGTATAACATGGGGATTGGACTGTTTTCCAGATGAATGAGTCACTGATCTAAGCCTATAAACCTGTATCTCTCCCTGCTGACTTTTATAGGCTGCTTTTGATGTACTCTACATGTACTTAACCTGCTGTAAACAAATTAATCCCTCTGTCTCCATCTCTGAAACCTAAATTGAAAGGTATTCAATATGGGGGTTTTGTGAGGGCTTTTGTGCCCAACCTTACACTCTCACCAAAAAAAATGGCACAGAAACGACCCCTGCCCTCTAAAAACTCAAAACTGAGTTGTGGAGAGAAGTCATACTCATGGGAAATAAGTGTGAATACTATAAATTGACATCCACTTAGAGGGCCAATCTTGGGTGCCAAAATAAGTGAATCAAGGGAGAGCTAACTGGGGTAGGATTGTCAGAAGGTTTCATGAACAGAATAAGACTTGAGCTAGATCTTGAGGTTAGTTCGCCTCTTCCTGGGTGTTTGGCATGGTAGGGACAGGTTGTGGGTTGAAAATATAACTCTGAATTCTTTTATGCTATCTACATTTTAGGCTTGAGGCTCCTCAAAGGGCCTCAAACACAGAAGAGTAGACATCCCGATCTTCCATGCCTGCCATTTCCTCAGAGGTTGTTACCTAGTAATACTACCACTTAAGCTTCTATTATTTTACCAGATTCTTTGAATACCTAATCTAATTTAAACTGTGGAAAATCCTTGCCTTCAATGGTGGTATTGTCTCCATTTACAGTTGAGAAAATTGGCTCAAAGAAGTAAAGCTGACCTAACCAAGATCAAGTAGCTAATAATAGTCTCCAATGAAAGTGAAACAACTGCTATTATTTATTGAGTACTCTTGATGTGCCAGGCATGTAGATGTCTCTTTGTTGTTATAGCAATCCTATGGGCACAAATGTTATCCTCATTATAGTGAGAAAACTAAGGTTCAGAGAGGTTGTAACCTGCCCAAGGTCTCACAGCTAGGAAGAGGCAGAGCCAGGATTCAAACAGACATCTGGAATATTCTGGAGCCTGAGCTTTTAACTACTAAGTCTTTTGAGTCTATGGTCTTTCCACCAAGCTCTACTTCCTTTTAATTTCTTTTCAACCTTGGTCCACAACCTGGCTTTTACTACAAACTTGATCTCCCTCTCGAGCCCAATCTGTTCCCTCTCTCTCTAATCTCTGTCAAATGACGATAACCAAAGAATCAACATGTACAGATTTCTTGGGACCTGATGGCCACCAGTATTCAACCTTAGCAACTTTCTTCCACCTTTCCTTATACTCATCTTTACCCAACCTGAAGGCACAGAGTAGGAGGAGGTTGTTTCCTTTTGTAGATTCCCCCAGTCTCCCAGAATTATCTCCTTTTTGCTATGACACTCTTCCACGCGCACCCTAAAGCCCTCCTGCTTCCTTAGCCATTATTTATCCTTGTAAAACAATTTGGAGTTAGGCTCCAAGAAAAGGAGAGAATAAAAACCAAACAGTAGATCATTAAAGCATAAGTCCAAACAAGAAAATGTGGATAATTGCCAGTAACACCCATTACTGTGAGAGCAAGTCTGTTCCTAATACTTTTAGAGCAGATGCAAATGCCACTCATAGCATTAGTCACCTCAGTGGAGAACTGATGGCTCTGTGACCAAGCAAGGCCTTACAAGCCCAAAAGCATGCAACCAATCTTTCCTCTCCAGCCAAGACAGAGGAAATGAGCTAAGAAGGGCCCCTCAACCCATATGTCATAAAGTCCCAGTCCATGGTGTGCTCTTCACTTTTATCTCAACACCTCAGGTAGAATGAAGGTCTCCTTGCTCCATGCTCCTACTAGAATTTTTTCTCGCCCCTTCTAGAATATGGTTCACATTGGGCTGGGACTGATTGTTTGCATGCCAGTGTCACCACAAACCTTTGGAAGACAGGGACAATGGCTTTTCATCTTTGTCTTTCCCTTTGCATAGGATTATGCCTGATTAAATAAACAAATGCATGTCAAGTAGATGGGCTACAGCCCTCCTCCCTCTTCATTCCCCAAAGGAAAGTCCTAAATCCCTTTGTGGAAGCTACATGCCTGCCTTTTGCAAAGCCAGGACACTTAAGAGGCAGTAAACTCAAATGAAGGTAGAAAAAAAATCGGCTTGTATAATTTTGTACCCCCCAAAAGTAAGTGGTCCTTAGAGAAACAGAAAGGAGAAGGCGGCCAAAGCAGCTGAAGAAATATGGTATAAAGAAAGAGTTCCAATCTTGAATCCAAGAAGCTGAGGTCAAGCCCCACGTCTGCACCATACAACCTACATAACGCTGAGCAAGTCGTTTTGTGTCTGTGAGTCTCTGTTTCTCCATCTATAAAAAGGGGAGGGTAAATCCTACCTCACAAGGCCTATCACAATGATTAGATGAAAGAGAAGAAGTAAAATTATCAAGCTCATGTCTGGAATAGAAAAGGACCCTTGATAAAATTCCATCAGCAAACAATACTGATTCTTATTTTAAAGTTGACTATCATGAAAAAAAAGCAATTTAACATGTACCATGCTTTCATTATTTTTAATTGCTGAGAAAAATGTGAAGAATGTTAATGCCACTCAACGGCAGGCAAAGTCTTAAACAACAGAGCTGAAATGGGATGACAACTGCAAGGTCCAGAGTGGGCTGGCTGAGGTGACAGTTTCCTCCCTCTGATACCGCCATTCAGGTTACTGGCTAGTACCAGGAGTAAACAACCATCAATTATAGCACAGGGTCAGAGCTGTGTTCAGCTTTTGCTTAATTGATAACTGTTCAGATGCCGGGGAATCTACTAGAAGCAGCCAGAATGAGGAAGGGAGCAAGGAGGAAGAAAGAAGTGAGTAGATAGTGTAGGTAAGGTTCAAAGAGGCAACTATATCAGAGATTTGGCGGGTTCTCCACCTAGGCCCAAACCATCTCAGTTCTGCTTTCTGTAGCCAAAGCTGGAAGCACAGGGCTTTGAAAAAAAGCTGCATCATGCCAGCCTGTTGCTAACTGATTGAAAGCAGAAAATGAAGACAGGCTAAGCTGAGGCCCAGATTTAGATAGGCTGATACTGAAACAAGTCAGATCAGAACTTACATTAACTGAGACCATTAGATCAGAGTAGCTGCCGCCAGCAGCCCAGGGCAGGACTGTGAAGGAAGGGGAAGAGGAGAATGCCACTGGGATTGAACTTTCCAGGAGGGAGGGAAGGAGGGCTGAGTTATTGTGTGCACTGAACTGATAGGATCTTGCCAATCTCAAGGCTTGGCAATAGACAAGACAAATTTTACTGTGATGAGTAAAAATTGAGTTACCCAACCTTCTATCCAGATAGATAGGAAGGTCACTACATGACTTACGAACGGAAGCAGAGGTCTACATTAAAGTTTGCCATTTCTTGGCTATGTCCCAGAAAAGCCAAATCACAGTGAGAAGAGGGAGAGGGGAGGGAAATAAATGTCCTATTTTGAATGCTGATGATGCACCAGATATTTTGTTATTCCTTTTAATCCTAGCAATAATAATTCTATCAGGTAAACTGTTTTCCCATTTTACAGACCTGGAAACCAAGGTGCAAACAGCTTAAATATATTAACTGTGATCACATGAGTGATCACATCAGCACCAGTGAATCAAACCAGAGCATTCAGAGTCAATTACTTGTGGCAATTGTACTGGACTTGTAAAAATTGTACTGGACCCCCACTCTCACATCCCCACATTAAATAGCTTTTCCTAAATTGTGCTCTGAGACAATGCCATTGGTCCAGACTGAGGCTGTTACCTGAAATAATCCATGGAGGAAAATTTTCCCTGGCCTCAAAAGCAGAAAAGTTATGGTTTACCTGAACAATTGGCTTGTTTTTACCTTAGGAATTTAGTTATATAACCATTGTGGCTGCTCCCTTTTTGTTTTCTCTAGAAAGTTTGGAACCAAATCTATGACACTGCTCCATTAAGTGTTTAAGGATACATGGCAAATTTTTTATATACTAACTCCATTCCCACCACTTCCTTGCTGTCCTACCTTCCCCCAACCTCCTGACCCCCATTCTGGGCCTCATGTGTTTTTTATCAGTACTCTAGAATCTAAGGTAAAGGCCAGCAAACTTTTTCTGTAAAATGTCAGTTAATATTTTGGGCTGTGCAGGCTGTAAAGTCTTTGTTGCTACTACTCAATTGCATCATTGTGGCATGAAAGCAGCCATAGACAATATGTAAATGAAGGGGTACATTTATGTTTATGGACAAAGTTTGAATTTCACATTTTTATGTCATGAAATATTATTCCTTTTTAATTCCAAACATTAATAAATGTAAAAAAGAATTCTTAGCTTACAAGCTACATAAAAAGAGGCAGTGCAGTGGACCCAATATGGTCCACAGGCCATAGTTTGTCCTGTTCTCAGCTAAACCTCAAGAGAACAGGGACCTCATAAGTCTTATTTATTCCTATGTCCTCAGCACATAGAACGGGGCCAGGTACATGGTAAGTACTCAATAAATATTTATCAAATAAATTATTCTTAACCATTTTTTAAGGTTTTACATTTTGCCATATTGTGAAATTCCTTAAAGCTACAAAGTAAAAGAGCTAGGAGTTAGATCCAAGCCTTTCTGATACTCAAATCCTTATTTTGTCCATTATTCCTTACTGTCTTCACAGAATTATGTCCCCTAAAACCCCCTATGGATTAGCTCCAATCTCTCAACATGAGTCTCTAAATGTAATAGTTAATTAAATTTTCTGAAATCAGCCACACCTTGAACTTGTAATAATTTCAAAAGTCCAGAGTTTTGCACAAGTTGTGCCCCTTTGTCCCTATTTCTCCCAAACTGGAAAGTGAGAATAAGAAAACAAGTGTTCACAGATTCAAAGCTTCTTATAGAAAGGTACAGTGATTGTTCTGCCTCAGTGGAAAAGACACAGACTTTGGTGCCTATGAGACATGCTAAGATTTAGATCCCAGCTCTGCCAGTTACTAGCTGTGAATCTTTGGCAAGTCACTTATCTACAGCAGCCTCCATTTCCTAATTTAAAAACAAAAACCAAAAAAGAAGAATAATATCTTCTTGGCCAGGTGAGGTGTCTCATGCCTGTGATCCCAGCACTTTGGAGGCCAAGGCAAGTGGATCACCTGAAGTCAGGAGTTTGAGACTAGCCTGGCTAACATGGCAAAACCCTGTCTCTACTAAAAATACAAAAAATAGCTGGGCATGATAGCGAGTGCCTATAGTCCCAGCTACTCGGGAGGCTGAGGCAGGGGAATTGCCTGAACCCAGGAGGCAGAGGTTGCGGTGAGCCGAGATTGCGCCATTGCACTCCAGCCTGGGTAACAAGAGCGAAACTCTGACTCAAAAAAAAAAAAATTAAGAATAATACATTCTTCACAGTGGGATTCTGAGAATAAGAAATAGTATATCATTTCGTAGGCAGGTGTTGAACAATGAGAACACATGGACTCAGGGAGAGGAGCATCACACACTGGGGGCAGTTGGGGGAGGGCTAGGGGAGGGACAGCAGGGGGTGGGGAGGGATAACATGGGAAGAAATGTCAGATATAGTCAAAGGGGGAATAGAGGCAGCAAACCACCTGATTATGTATGCACCTATGCAACAACCCTGCATGACCTGCACATGTACCCCAGAACCTAAAGTAAAATTAAAAATATATATAATGAAATATAACTTCTTGCTATGTTCTAAAAAAAAAAAAAAAGACATAGTATACCAGCAATTAGTACAGTGCCAGGCACATAGCACTTGGGATATAGAGGTAAACAAAACAGGTAAAAAATCCCTGCTCTCATAGACCTTACATTCTAGTGATTATTGTGACTGATTATTGTAATCCTGCCCACGGTTCCAGTATTAGTGGTAGTAAACTGGAACAGATTTCCACTTAAATATATCTCCGAACTCAGAAGGATCTGGAGGAAGGCAGCAGATCACACTGCCACGTGTGTACCTATGCAACAATCTTGCATGTTCTTCACATGTACCCCAAAACCTAAAATGCAATAAAATAAATAAATGGGGAAAAAAAAAAAGCAGCTAGGTTCAACTCTGGCTCCCATGGGATTCCCAAGCACTTACCCTCCTTGTAGTGGGCCAGGGGCCGGGGAGCTGGTCTCTTTATGTGGAAAGAGGGGGTCTTGGTGGGCCCAGAGCCTGGCATGGGTCCATTGGTGGCCTTTGGGGTAGTCTTGGTCCCGCCATCCTGTAGCCTAGACACCAACTTCCCCACATCCACCTCTGGACAGGGCTCCAACTTGCCATCCGAAATAGGCCTGCTTGGGGACTTCCTCCCAGGATCAGTTTCCCCACTCCTCTGAATAGGTAGTTTGGGGTGTTGTGGTGGCTTGAGGGGTTCTATGCTGCTGGTGATCATACCATTTGGTGTTTGACGTTGGATTTCATCTGAGAAAAGTTGGTGCAAAGAGGGAAGATTAATGATAATCTTTAAAACCTTTTCATTTTGATACATGCATACATACTTAATTTTGAAAATTTGTAGACATTTTCAAAGTAGTTGTATCACTGTGGCACAAACCAACTATCTCCCACAAAATTATTCTCTACCCTTTCCAGTTCATGTAAAGCCACAGATCCAATCCAAATAGGGAATTCAAGATCTGAGTATGATTTTTATCACCACAATTCAATAAGCCACAATAAACCAATAGGTTTTATTAAAGGAATATGCCATTCAAAAAGAGACTTAAAGTCCCCAATCAATGGCATATTGTATACTGTGCAAATGAAGACATCTTCAGTTAATTCTTAACCATTTCTCTGAAAAGTATTTTGTTAAGCTCTCTCAAATTTTAAGTTAATCAACATAACATACTTTAACTTCTTTCTCCAAGCCGGAAGGAAACCTCCAACTGTTCTCCCCCAGCTCTTGTGGTCTACAATTTCCTCCGACATTAGTACATGTTTTTCAGTGGTTCTGAGACTTACTTAAAGTTTTTGAGACCCTAATGAGACCCAGAGACCATCTCTCTAGAAAAATTAACCCACGCAAATATGGCAAAAATTTTGAAAACGAATTTTAAGTGATTCACAGAGCCTTCTGAAGCTGATAATAAACCCCAAATTGAGAATACCTGCTGTAAAGAAACTGTCACCTTCCACAGACATAAAAAACTTAGAGTGTAGTGGTTAAGAAGAGAGGTTCTGCCAGTAAATTGAAACCTGAGGTATATATCAACCAATTGCAATACATGGATCTTATTTAGATCCTGATTTTTTAAAAAACAATTAGATAATAGGAGAATGTGGATACTGACTGGATAGCTGATCCTAAGGAATCACTGTTTTGTTTTCTTTTAGGTATGATGATGATATTGTGGTTTTGCATTTAAAAGAGTTCCTTTCTTTTAGAGATATATGCTAAAACATTTACAAATGAAATGACATGATTAATAGGTTGGGGTTAGGGGTATAGATGAAATAAGACTGGGTATGTGTTTTTAAGTGCTGAAATGTGGGGAGTTCAATATGTTTGTTTTCAATTTCTGTTTACATTTAGAATTCTTCATAATAAAATGTTAAAAGAAATGCAGGCCCTGAAGCCAGGTGGCCAGGTCTGAATCTCGGCTTTGCTTCTTACCAGCTGTGAGACCTTGGATAAGTTCCCTATTCTCTCTGTACCTCAAATTTTCTCCTCAGTAAAATGGGAATAATAAAGAATACTGGTCTCATGAGGTTGTGGTAAGGGTCACAGGAGATGGCATACTTAATTCAGCGCCTGGCGCATAACAGACACTCATTAATTGGTGGTTATTATTTAAACTATTATGTGGTGGGTGGGCAGTGAGGCAAGAGTTTCCAAGAGGGAAGTCTTACTGCAAAGACTTTTGCCCCAAGACAGTTTTATTCTCCTTGGGAATCTGCCACTAGTCACTGATGCCACTGCCAAAGGGGCTGGAACCAAGGGGAATTCCCCTGCAGTCTCCCTAATTTCGTCCCAAAGTACACACATAGCCCTTTTTTATTAACCCTAGCGCAAGTGCAATCAGACAGAGGCCATCAAACAAAAAAATTAACCAAAGGCTCACAAATAATGGCATGAACATGAGCACAAGAGTGCCACGTAACTAGAGCCTCTGGCTTCCAGGACATGCCTTGTGACAGAGGCCATCTTTAAACATACAGCACTCTGGAGTAACTCAAGCACATCTATACTCTCCAAAGAATGTGCATGATGACATAAATTATTTCCCTCACGTGCTTTAGCCCAACATCTCAGCTGCATGTTCCTGTCTGAATATTTTCTTCTGGCTGAGAGACTTGATCTCTGCTTTCCCTTAGGGGAGACATCAAGAATTGCCTGTACCCTACAGGCCATAGAGTATTATCACCATCTCAAGAGGGCCAATTTTCATAAAGAGGATCCACATATACAGCCTTAGAGAGTTCGCTATCTTCCACATGGGAAAGTATCTTCTGCTGGCTTGGGAAAATAGGAAATGTAATGATAGAAGCCATGATGACTTTGGAGCTAGGCCTTTCAGCAGGGAAACTATTTCCAGGTTCTGGGGTACGGTGAATAAAAATAATGATAATAGTGACAATTATAGTAATAATGAGAATAATAGTGATAAAGATAACACACACCATTATTTGAGAACCTACACCAAGGCAGGCCCTATTCTAAATGCTTTACCTGGATTATCTCATATAATCCTCAAAACAGCTCTATAAAGTAGTACATGTTTATCAGCCCCATTTTACAGATAAGGAATCTAAGGCACACAGAGTGTCCATGTCACCAAGCTACTAAGTGGCAATGCCACGTTCCAAATCTTGAAGTCTGTTTCCAGAGTCCATACTTTTTCTGAAGACAGATCTCACCTCTGTCAGGTGATGAAAGTTCAGTGCCATCCCCTTCCCCAATCAGACATCCATTTCTATACGAAAACACACAGACGAGCCTCAGGAACTTCAAGGAACTGGCAGTGAATCAGGATCAGACAGGGAGGCCTCATAAATAGGCACAGGGCTAACCCTTAAAGTGGAGGCCTCTCTTCTGTGGGTGGGTAAGAGGTGGGGAGAAGCTTTGAGAGGATACACACTAGTCCACTAATAGAAATAAATCAATTATTATAATACACGTAGATTCATGCAAATAAGTGCTAGGAGTAAGACAGTACTAATACTGACTGGAAGGATTAGAGAGGGTCTTTAGAAAAGAGGCAACTTTTGATCTGGGCCTTGAAGAATTCCAAAAGATGGAGCAAAGTAGAAAGGGCATTCAAACAAAAAACTTGGAGGAGAGAAAGATTATAGTTTGCCTAAGAAAATATAATAAAAAGTTTGGTTTGGATTGAGCATAGGGACCAATTATAGATGAAAAAAGTGTGGGTAGCTGGAGGTGAATCTATTGTTGAAATAGATTGGGGCCTATTCATGAAGGCCATGAATGCCATGCTCAGGAATACCATGCTTATGTCTGATCCTGATTCACTCCCAGTTCTTTGAAGTTCCTGAGGCTCATCTATGTGTTTTCCTATAGAAATAGACAGCTGGTTAGGGAAAGGGGATGGCACTGAATTTTCATCACCCAACAGAGCAATGAACTCTCTCTTCATAAAGAGTATGTACTCTGCCTTTGAGTCACAGAAGACAATGATTTTGGGGAACAAGGGACTGGGGTTGGGGAAAAGTGGCATTATCAAATATGCATTTTTAAACATCCCTTTGGGCTCATTATGAAAAGTAGGTTGGACCAGAAAGACAAGTGGCAGAGAGCCCAGCTAGGGGACTGCTGATGAAAAGGATCCAAACTAGAGCTGCATCAGAAAAGGGAGACAGATTCAAGAGAGGTTAAAGAAGTGTAATAATCAGAGCTTAGTTATAGAGGTGTAATGGAGTCCATGGCGAGGGTGAAAGGAATCACTGACATACTATATACAAATGGAATAACAAATTTCAGAGTAAGATAATGAGATGCTACTGGCAAGTAGGATTGGTTCCTTCTCAGAACAGTGTTCAGACAGGTTACAGGATGTACAATATTATAATAAATAAATAAGCCTTGGGATAAGACAGATGGGTGCAAATTGTTCTGCCATTTAGTAGCTGTGTTAGTTGGGAAACTACTCATCATCTTTGAACTTCCATTGCATTCACTATAAAACAGAGTTCAACATACCTACCTCACATAGGAGTGTTGAACATTAAGTAAAATTATGATTCAGACCCACATAGAATGGCTAGAATAAATAAGACAGACTATACAAAATGTTGGCAAGGATGTGGAGAAACTGGAGCCTTCATTCATTGCTGGTGGAAGAGTAAAATGGTACAGCTGCTTTGGAAAACAGACTGGCAAGTCTTCAAACATTTTAATATAGACAGACCATATAACCTACAATTCCAGTCTTAGGTATATATCCAAGATAATTAAAAACAGACATCCAAACAAAATCCTGTGCATGAATGCTCACAGTAGCATTATTTATAATAACCAAAAAATGAATACAACCCAGGTGACCATCAACTGATCAATGGATAAATAAAATGTGCTACATCTATACAAAGGAATATTATTTGTCCATAAAAAAGAATGAAGTACTGATATATTATATAATGTGAATAAACCTTGACAATATTATGCTAAGAGTAAGAAGCCAACTACAGAAGTCCACATATTCTATGATTACATTTACATGAAATGTTCAGAATAAGCAAATCTGTAGAGGCGAAAAGTAGATCAGTAACTGTCAGAGGTTGGGGGAGGAGTACATTTAAAAGTATGGGGTTTCTGGGATGATGAAAATGTCCTGGAATAAGATGGTTGTACAAAATATACTAAAAACCATTAAATGTTTGTTTTAAAAGGCTGGATTTCATGGTATGTGAATTTTATCTCAGTTTTTTAAAAAGTTAAAAATACAAAATAAATGTCTAGACTGGGTAACCTCATTGGAGATCTTCTGGCCCAAAGGCCTCATCACCACAGAGGAACAAATTGAGGCCCAGAGAGGGGAAGTGACTAGCTGAAGTTATTCAGCTGGCTAGTAGCCAGGATTAAATTAGACCTTCTCTCTACTGACACCCAGTTCATTCATTTTTTGGACTCGTTTATTAAGGACTTACTATATGCTTGGTGCTGTGCTCGTGCTGTGGATTCGGTGTGAAAAAAAAACAAGTTTCTACTGGAATAGAGTTTATATTTGGGGAGACTATAAGTAAACAAATAAATCCATTCTGTAAAAATGAGACTATGGAACAACAGACAGGCATTCAATGTTCCCTTCTACTTTCTCCTGAATGCCAGCTCACCTCCTTTATGACAGAGTTGATCCCTTAAGCTAAGTGATAATCTCCATTCTCAGAATATTTACTGAATACATGATATATGTACCAGGAGTTGTTCTAGGGCCTGGTAATCAAATAGATTTTACATTCTAATGGGAAAGAGAGATAATAAACACGGGAATAAACAGTAGCAGGAGACATGAGTAGCATAAAGTCATATAAAGGGATAGAGTGATTGGAGGAGAAAGAACTGTTTAAGTAGAATGTTACGAAAAGGTTGCTTGAGAAGATGGCTTTTAGTAGACATCTGAATGAAAGAGTGAGCCTTATGAAGCTCTGGAGGAAGAATGTTTAGGGCCAAGAGAACAGCAAATGTAAAGGCCCTTAGTTAAGTCTGACAGATATGAGGACATGCAAGACCAATGAGATTAGAGCAGACAGCAAAAGAGACAGTGAGAGAGCAAAGTTCAGAAATGAAGGTCAGAGAAATAAGCAACAGTCACATAATGAAGAATAAACCGCAAATTTTATTCTAGATATGAAGGGAGGTTACCGAAAATTTGGCACAGAAGGAATGACGTCATCTGATTTCCTTTTTTTTTTTTTTTTTTTTTTTCACGATTTCAGTGGACACTTTTTTTGTTTACTTAATGAATCATCAATTTTATCTCTCTGCCTACGAATGGAATTTCGTCTTGTGTCCACGGTGAACAGTCAACCAGTGACAAAGCTAATCAGAATAAGCTACATCAAAAGAAAATTAAGCTAACACGGTTCACTTTTTAAAACAGGCAAAATATAAATATATACGCTTTAGAATGCACAGTGGTTTAGTCACTAAGAAATTCAAATGGGATCTTGAAGAATGTAGGCAAATCCGGGGTGCAGTAAAGATGACCTGAGATGCTGTACAACCCTTTAAAGGCTCCTGGCACTACATCTCTGGACCACTAGCTGAATCTTGACATGGAAGGTTTTAGCTAATGCCAAGTAGAGATGCAGAAAATGCTAAGTTGACTTAGGGGCTGTGCACAGGAACTAAAAGACAGGCAAGGATTAAATATTGCTGACAGCATCCACCCCAGGAAAGAATTTACCTTCCAGGAGCTCTAAACTGGCACCACCCCAGTGCTCACATGGCTGACTTTATCCTCCATGTTCCATTTGGCATAGCAAGTAGCAGTGTCTCCACCACCTATGATGGTGATGCAGCCCCTAGAAGTGGTTTTCACCACCTCGTCCATCAGGGCTTTGGTTCCCCGGGCAAAAGCTTCCAATTCAAATAGCCCCACAGGACCATTCCACACAATCTACTTAGCCCGAGTGACAGTTTTCAGCATACTTCTTGCTGCTTTCAGGACCACAGTCCAAGCCCATTCGGCAAGCAGGTATGCCAGAAGCCACAGTGGCTTGGACAGTCCTGGCATTCTCATCAAACTTGTCAGCAGTGACAAAGTCAAAAGGCAAGGTAAACCTCACACCATTCTTCTCAGTGTTGGACATTAGTCTTTGGATTAGTTTTTGACAATCTTGGCTCCCTCTTCATCAAACAGAAAAGTGGCAATCTCCATGTTGCTGAGTGCCTTAAGGAAGGTAAAAGCCATTCCACTACCAATAATCATCTGATTGACTTTTTCCAGCATATTATTGACCAGCTGGATTTTGTCTGTAACTTTAGCTCCACCCAGGATCGTCAGGAAAGGTCACTGTGGGCTCTCCATGGCCTTGGCAAAGTAGTTTAGCTCCTTCATCAAAAAACCACCAGCCTTTCAGCAAATGCAAAAGAATGGAAATCATAACAAACAGTCTCTCAGCCCACAGTGCAATCAAGTTAGAACTCAGAATTCAAAAGCTAGCCCGGAACCGAACAGCTTCATGGAAACTGAACAACTTGCTCTTGAATGTTGACTGGATAAACAATGAAATGAAGACAGAAATAAAGATGTTCTTCGAAACCAACGAGAATGAAGACACAACATACCAGAATCTCTGGGACACATTTAAAGCAGTCTCTAAAGGAAAATATTTAGCAATAAGTGCCCACATGAGAAGCAAGGAGAGATCAAAAATTGACACCCTATCGTCAAAACTGGAAGAGCTAGAGGAGCAAGATCAAAAAAACTCAAAGTCTAGCAGAAGACAAGAAATAGCTAAGATCAGAGCAGAACTGAAGGAGATAGAGACACAAAAAACCCTTCAAAAAATCAATAAATCCAGGAGCTGGTTTTTTGAAAAGATCAACAAAATAGACCACTAGCCAGATTAATAAAAAAGAAAAGAGAGAATAACCAAATTAATGCAATAAAAAACGATAAAGCGGATATCACCACAGATTCCACAGAAATCCAAACCATCATCAGAGATTATTACAAACAACTCTATGCACATAAACTAGTAAACCTGGAAGAAATGGATAAATTCCTGGACACTTGCCTTCTCCCAAGCCTAAACCAGGAAGAAGCCGAAACCCTGAACAGACCCATAACAAGGTCTGAAGTTGAGGCAGCAATTAAGAGCTTACGACCCAAAAAAACCCAGGTCCAGACGGGTTCACAGCCGAATTCTACCAGACATACAAAGAGGTGCTGGTATCATCCTTCTGAAACTATTCCAAACAATACAAAAGGAGGGAATTCTTCCCAAATCATTTTATGAGACCAACATCATCCTGATTCAAAAACCCGGCAGAGACTCAACAAGAAAAGAAAACTTCAGGCCAATATCCATGATGAACATAGATGCAAAAATCTTCAATAAAATACTGGCAAGCCGATTGCAACAGCACATCAAAAAGCTTATCCACCATGATCAAGTAGGCTTCATCCCGGGGAAGCAAGGCTGGTTCAACATATGCAAGTCTATAAACGTAATTCACCACATAAACAGAACCAAAGACAAAAACCACATGATTATCTCAATTGATGCAGAGAAGGCCTTTGACAAAATTCAACAGCCCTTTATGCTATAAACACCCCATAAGCTAGGTATTGACGGAACGTATCTCAAAATAATAAAAGCTATTTACGACAAACCAACAGCCAATATCATCCTGAATGGGCAAAAACTGGAAGCATTCCCCTTGAAATCTGGCACTAGACAAGGATGCCCTCTCTCACCACTCCTATTCAATATAGTATTGGAAGTTCTAGCCAGAGCAATCAAGCAAGAAAAAGAAATAAAGGGTATTCAAATAGGAAAGGAGGAATTCAAATTGTCTCTATTTACAGATGACATGATTGTATATCTAGAAGACCCCATCGTCTCAGCCCAAAATCTCCTGAAACTGATAAGCAACTTCAGCAAAGCCTCAGGATACAAAATCAATGTGCAAAAATCACATGCATTCCTATACACCAATAACAGACTTAAAGAGAGCCAAATCAATAATGAACTGCCATTCACAATTGCCACAAAGAGAATAAAATACCTAGGAATACAACTAACAAGGAACGTAAAGGACCTCTTCAAGGAGAACTACAAGCTCAATGAAATAAGAGAGGACACAAACAGATGGAGAAACATTCCATGTTCATGGTTAGGAAGAATCAATATCGTGAAAATGGCCATACTGCCCAAAGTAATTTACAGATTCAATGCTATCCCCATCAAGCTACCAATGACCTTCTTCACAGAAATGGAAAAAAACACCTTAAACTTCATATGGAACCAAAAGAGAGCCCACATAGCCAAGTCAATTCTAAGCAAAAAGAACAAAGCGGGAGGCATCACACTACCGGACTTCAAACTATACTACAAGGCTACAGTAATCAAAACAGCATGGTACTGGTACCAAAACAGAGATATAGACCAATGGAACAGAACAGAGGTCTCGGAGGCAACACAACATATCTACAACCATCTGATCTTTGACAAACCAGACAAAAACAAGCAATGGGGAAAGGATTCCCTGTTCAATAAATGGTGTTGGGAAAGCTGGCTAGCCATGTGCAGAAAGCAGAAACTGGACTCCTTCCTGACACCTTACACTAAAATTAACTCCAGATGGATTAAAGACTTAAACATAAGACCTAACACTGTAAAAAACCTAGAAGAAAATCTAGGCAAAACCATTCAGGACATAGGCGTAGACAAGGACTTCATGACCAAAATACCAAAAGTATTGACAACAAAAGCCAAAATAGACAAATGGCTCAAATCAAACTCCACAGCTTCTGCACAGCAAAAGAAAAAGTCGTTAGAGTGAGTTGGCAACCAACAGAATGGGAAAAAATTTTTGCAGTTTACCCATCTGACAAAGGGCTGATATCCAGAATTTACAAAGAACTAAAACAGATTTACAAGAAAAAAAACAAACAAGCCCATTCAAAAGTGGGCAAAGGATATGAACAGACACTTTACAAAAGAAGACATATATGAGGCCAACAAACATATGAAAATATGCTCATCATCACTGGTCATCAGAGAAATGCAAATCAAAACGACATTGAGATACCATCTCATGCCAGTTAGAATGGCGATCATTAAAAAATCTGGAGGCAACAGATGCTGGAGAGGATGTGGAGAAATAGGAACACTTTTACACTGTTGGTGGGAGTGTAAATTAGTTCAACCATTGTGGAAGACAGTGTGGCGATTCCTCAAGGACCTAGAAATAGAAATTCCATTCGACCCAGCAATCCCATTACTGGGTATATATCCAAAGGATTATGAATCGTTCTACTATAAGGACACGTGCACACGAATGTTCATTGCAGCACTGTTTACAATAGCAAAGACCTAGAACCGATCCAAATGCCCATCGATGATAGACTGGACAGGGAAAATGTGGCACATATACACCATGGAATATTATGCAGCCATCAAAAACGATGAGTTCGTGTCCTTTGTAGAGACATGGATGAACATGGATACTATCACTCTCAGCAAACTGACAGAAGAGCAGAAGATCAAACACCGCATGTTCTCGCTCATAGGCGGGTGTTGAACAGTAAGAACACATGGTCACAGGGAGGGGAGCACTACACACTGGGGAAGAGAGGCCTACCAGAGCCCTAGAGGAGCTGCTTCCCAAGTGTTTTTGTGAAGCGGATCCACGCGGTACATAAGGATAACAACTACTAAGACAGCATGAACAAGAAACACTGAAACATCTTGTTGACAAAACACAGTGGCCAGTGTATTGACAGGAAATATTTAACACCTGTGTAACCATGAACCAGTTTTTTCTAGCACTTTTGTGATAAAATTTTATATGTGTGAATAAGTATTATAATTTTATTTTATTTTCTCTTAACACCATTTAATAAAATATTATAATTTAAAAAAAAAAAAAAAAAAACACCAGCCTTCAGTGGCAGACTGGCTCCTACCATGGAGCTGTGGGCTCTGTGAGCAGTGCCAAAAGCATCATTGATATAGACATCCCCTAGCTTGGAAAGTGAAGCTCAGAAAGCTTCTATTTTGGCTAGCTCGGCTTCAACCTTGTTCCCAGAAGCATCTTTTCCCTTCCCTTCTTCCTCCACATGAAAGCGGAGGTTCTCCAGCAGGATGACAGACCCAGCAGCTGGGTTGGCACAGGCTTTCTCCACTTCTGGGCCTGCCCAGTCCTTCAAGAACAGAACATCCTTGCCCAGCAGAGATTTGAGTTCTACAGCAACTGGCTCTAAGGAGTACTTGTCAGGCATAGGGACACCATCAGGCCGGCCTAGGTAGCTCATAAAAACTACTGACTTGGCTCCATTGTCCAAGCAGAATTTGATGTTTGGGACAGTAGCCTCAATCCTCTGGTTGGTTGTTGTCTGGTTGTTCTTCATAGGAACACTGAAGTCAACTCTCATAACGACCCACTTCCCTTTTACTTCCAGCTTGTCCAACATCAGCTTGTTAGAAAGCCACATTTTGGAAATACAGTGGGGTAGAGAGGTCGGTGGTTCAGACACCAAGGGAACCGGCTGCCGACATGCACTCGGGAGGCTTGCAGAATCCTGATTTCCATATTTTAAAGGATGTACATGTTACTGGTTGCCAGGGATAATGAATTATAGGCAAGGAAGAAAGCAAGCAATGATACCAGGTAAGAGATGATAGTGGCTCACAGTAATCGAAGCAGTGGGCAGTATTAGAAGTTAGCATGTAATGTGCAGTAGAGCTGACAGGAATTGCTAATGGATTCAATGTGAAGGAAAAAAGGGAAAGGGCTAACCAAGGATGATTAGAAAGTTCTTAACCTTAGCAACTGGATGACTTATGCTGCCAATTACTTAGATGGGGGAGACCAGAGTAGGAGCAGGTTAAGAAAGAGTAGGGGATCAATAGTTACGTTTTACATAGTGTAAATTGAGATGCCCATGAGTCATCCAAGGAGAACTGTTGAGCAGGAACTTTGATATGGCAAAAGAGAAAAGATACCAGTCTTAGATAAATTTGAAAATCATCTTTAGCATTTAAATGATATGTAAAACCATGAAATTTAATGAGATCACACAGGAAAAGAACACGAACAGAGAACAGGACTAAGAAAAAAGCTCTGGAACCTTCTGACGTGTAAAGTTGGGAAGAGAAGGAAAACCAGGAGAGAAGACTGAGATGGATTATCTGGTGAGATTAAAGGAAAATCTGGTATTCTGAAAGCCAAATGAATAAAGTGTTTCAAGAAGGAGGAATTAGTCAACTGTGTCAAATGCTACTCACAAACTGAGTATGATGAGAACAATGTTGTAGCTATTTGGTTTGGCCTCATGGAAATTACTGGCAAGCCTGACAAAAGTGGTCTTAGTGGAGCAGCGAGGGCAGAGGCCCATTTAGAATGGGTATCATCTCCATGCTAGCAATTATTCCACTGAAGGTATTTATTTGTTTACTTATCTATGTCTCCACTTCTCCTCTGAGGCCAGGCAATGTATCTTAATTTCACCAAGCACAGTAACTGGCACATAGTAGTTATCTAATCCATGTTTACTATACTTGAATTTAAAATTTCACAACATTCACCTTGCTCACCCATTTCAATGTACTGTGGCATAAATCTAAGAACACCTTGGATCTTCCACTGGCCTTATGGGAATCCTCCACGTGATAACTTCCTTTACAAGTTCATTGCCATCTTATCAAGCCTGGGTTTGTAGTTTGTGCTCAGAGAGGGAATTAAGCCTTCCCTACAAACTACAAACTACAAACCCTGGCTGCTTTTAAGCTCAGAAGTCAGGAGAAGTTTACTTTTATAGAGAGAAAAGTGGACATGCCAACACTTCTGTCCTTCGATATCCTCTTTGTGTCTAATCACCACTCAAAAGCTAAGGGAGAGCCTCAGTACTGACCTTCGCTTTCATCCAGGGGAGAAGTATAGAAAACCGTCCTTTCCCGCTGCAGGCGCTTTGAAATCGTGATTGGTTTGTGCCTTCTTGCTGTCACCCGAGGCGGAGGCACTGGAGGTGCAGCACTTTCCTCAGGTGGACCTAAATAGATCTGCGGAGAAAGAAGGAAGATATCTAGAGAATAATTTGATCAAGTTTTTGTCTTTTAAATGCTACCCACCAGTTTATGATTGCTGGCCTTATATCTAGAGTCTACCACATGAATAGTAATATGATTCAAAGAAGCAGAGAGATTTTCTTAATCACTCTAGCTACCAGTCAGTGTTTAGATATATCCTACCATGCTCAAGGTACAGAATCTGGCACTTCTCAGTGTGGAAGAAAAAATGCATATAAATGATGGCATCAGTCCTGGATTTTACACTTCCTTATTGGGAGACCTTAGGCAAGTCACCTTCCTTCTCTGAGCCTCAGCTTTCTCACCAGTCACATACAGACAGCATCAGCAACTTCACAGGGTGTGGTAAGAATGAAATGAAAGGGGCTGTTGAGGTGCCTTCTGTGGGTGGTAGTGGGACATGGAAGGAGACTAAACATAATTACATGCCCATAGACACATATGCCCTCAATAGTACTGAAGGGATACCAAAGAATTGAATCGATTACATTGTCTCAGGGTAGGAATAATGATTGGCTGGGGAATAGAGGGAGAACAATGGAGTCTTCCCTCCTATGTCACTTTGTTCTTTTATAATTTCATGCCGTGGTACATTATCTCTCCAATAAAAAAGTAATAAAATTAAAAAGCAACAACAGAGTGCCTTGGATGCTATAAGAAGTGCTGAAGGCATGCAGACAGAGCTGTGATTAGAATTTTTATACAATGTCTCATGTGTACCTAAGGATTTTCCAGTCTCCATGGAGACCTACCTTTCAGCCAGAATGCACACACTTCGGGTTGACACACATATGTGATGGAGAAAGGGGAACACTGCCTAGCCAGTGAGACTAACAAAATGAACCCCAAAGATTAGTGTAAAGAGAAATGTCAAAGCCCAATATCCCATCAGGCAAGGGTTAACACAGACTACACAGGCATGGAAATAACATGATTGAGAACACAAGGCAAACCTGTGTAAAAGCTGGACAATGATAAGAAACAATGCATGAACAATCACAAGCCATGAGTATATGCTTCATGATAGTGATAAAGAAAAAATGTAACTTAACAGCAAGCAGATTAATGTTGAGGTCATACAGTTCTAGGTCATATCCTTAATTCCGCCATCATTAGTAATAATAGTCTAAAGAGCTACCATTTTGTGAGCATCTGCTCAAACACTATAGTAGTTGTTACAAATATTCCTTGCTATTCGTCAAATACATGAGACCTTTGCACTGACTGTTTCTTCCACGCAGACTGATCTTCCTCTAGATATCCATTCTTCTAGATCTTCCAGATATCTAATCAAATATGCTCTTCTCTGTAAGCCCTTCCAGGTCAACACACCGAAAACACTGACATGCCTCCCTCCACCCAACCCTTCCTATCTTGCTTCCATGTTTAATTTTTTTCTCTTCAGCATTTCCTATCACTTTCTAACATAGAACATGTTTTACTTATTGATTTTGTTTGCTGTCTGTCTCCAAGCTAGATTTTACACAATATAAAAGCATTTCTGTCATATTCACTGCTTTATCTCTTCCACCTAGAAGAGGGACTGGAATTGCTGAGTCAAAAGACAAATACATTCACAATTCTAATGTAAAAGGCCACATTGTCACCTAAAAACACTACTACTACTAACAGCTACCAACTACTACTACTAAAATGCTACTACTAACAGCTACTTCTTATTCCGGCCAAGATAGGGCACAAAAACTAGTTTTACTTGTTCAGCCTGAAACAAGTAAAAAACAAACAAAAAAAGACTAGGAAAAATACATGCTACAACAGTTTTAAAGGCATTGGAAATCCAGCAGTGAAGGACAGTGAATCCTGAGAGACAGAAAGTAAACCAATGAGGTCAGCCCTATGATTGTCCCAGCTTGGAGTTTTGCAGGCCACAGTACAGGGAGGGGAATCCAAGTGGATCCGAGTAGTATCCCTACATGGAGAAGATTGAGTTGGGAGTATGGGAAAGGCAAGGAGGTGAGAGTTTGTAAGGTAAAGGCCAAAGAGATGTTGTACGCTAAAATCTTCAAAATATTGCTGAGAAATATTAAGAAAATCTAGATAAACAGTAATATATTTTATTCACAAGTAGAAAGACTCAATATTGTTAAGGTACAAATTCTCCCAAAATTAATCTACAGATGGAACACAACCCAAATATCAGTAAGCTTGTATACAGCCATTGACAAGCTGATTCAAAAATGTACCCCTGTACATGCAAAGAACTTAGAATAGCCAAAATAATCTTGAAGAAGAAAAACAAATTTGGAAGGCTGCCATTACCTGAGTTCAAGTCTTATTATGAAGCTACAATAATTAAGACAGTGTGGTACTGGCGTCAAGATAGATGAATAGATCAATGGAACAAAATAGCCCAAAATAGACCCACACTTATGTAGACAAATTTATTTCCTTATTTTACAAAGGCAATTCAGTGGAAAAAGGACAGCAATGGTACTGGAATAATGTGACCTACACAGGCAAAAAAAAAGGAACTTCAATTCATATACCACATAAGAAAACTAACTCAGAATGGACTATAATCAAATTTCAAAGCTGAAACTATGAAATTTCTGGGAGAAAAAAATCTTTGTAATCTTAGGTTAGGCAAAGATTTCTTAGATGCAATGATTCATAAAAGAAAGAAATCAATAAACTGAACACCAAATTTAAAAACTTATGATTTTCCAAAAGACACTGTTAAGAATGAAAAGAAAAACAACAGGCTGAGTTAAAATATCTGTAAATCATATGTCTGATAAAGGACTTGCATTTTATATATATATTATATAAAGGACTCCCAAACTCAATAACTCAATAAAAAAAAAGTAAATAAGTTTTTAAAGAATAAGCAAAATATATTTAAATACATACTTTACCAAAGAAAGCATATAAATGGCAAACATAATAAAGAACACATTCATCATCATTAGGTCAATAGGGAAATGCAAGTTAAAAGTATAATGTGATACCACTGTACACCTATCAGAATGGTTGACATTTTTTAGAGATTGACCATACCACATGTTGAAAAGAATATGGAGGAACTAGAACTTTCATTGCTGATGGGAATGTAAAATCATACAATGTCACAATGAATTAAAAAAAAGAAAAAAACACCCAATGAAATAGATCATTTGAAGGTCCTATAATCATTAACAAATTTCAATTCAGAGTTTAAAAACTTCCAAAGAAGAAATCTCTAACTGGAGGATTTCACCAAACATATACAACATTAACATGAGTTTTATAGTCTCTTCCAGAAAGTATAATGGTACAATTACTTAGGAAAAGAGTTTTGCATTTACATAAAAAATTAAATGTGTAATTACTATGTGACCCGGTCATTTCTACTTTTTCATGTTTACTCAAGAAGAAAGAAAACATATAATCATACAGACTGTACACAAATGTTTGCGCAGACACAAACTGGACACAACCCAAATGTCCATTAACTAGTAAATAGACAACCAAATTGTGGTATATATGATGGAATACTACTCAGCAATAAAAAGGAATGAACTACTGACTCATTATAACAATTTAAATTAATCTCAGAAAAATTATGCTGAACCAAAGAAGCCAGAACAAAAAAAAAGTATATACTACATGACCCCGTTTATACAAAATTTTAGAAAACACAAATTATACTGACAGAATGGATGAGTGGTTGCCTTAGGTAAAGAGTATAGCATGGGGGTAGGTTGGAGAGGGGAGGATTTGAAAGCGACAAGGAGAAACTTTTGGGAGTGATGAAAATGTTCATTCTCTTGATTGTGGTGATGGTTTCATGGGTGTATACATATGTCAAAACTTATAAAATTGTACACTTTAAACATGTAGTTATAGCCCTATACCTTTATAAAGCTAGTTATGAAAAGATCATAACAATTTATACTCACACCATCAGTTTGAAGAGCACCTTTTTCCTCACAAATGTTTTTTAGCAATATCTCTATAATAAGATCATGAAAATATTTTTCTAAGTACTATTTCCTAATTTTCACGTTTGTATATATCTTGCTTGGAATTTATTTTTGTGTGTGGTGTGAGATAAGAGATAATTCAGTTTTACCAAATGAATAGTCAATTTTCCACATTATATTTCTACTATAAAATATAAAACAACACAAATAGGCTTTCCTAAGCAAAACAAAAACATAGGAGCTATCATGGAAAACAATGACAGCCTAGACTTATAAACATTATAATTTCTTCAAGGCAAAAGATACCATTAAAAAGTCTCAGAGTAACCAATAAATTAGGGGAAAATATTTGCAACACACATAATAAATTAGTTAATATCAAGTAAGTAAGAAAAAGACTAACTGCCAACAGAAAAATGGGCATTGAAAAAGACATGCAAAGGAAAAGAAAATGAAATAGCTAATGAACATAAAAATCAACTTCACTAATAATTATAAAACTACAATTTATTTTGCCTGTTAGACTGATAAATTAAGAAAAATTGATATTGTCCCAAACTGACAAAGAAGTGGTAAAAACTATCACTTTTATAAGCTGTTATTGGGAAGGTGATTTGGCTTAGCCATATTGGGGGTCAATCTGGTAGTAGCAATCATGACTTTAAATATGCATGTCCTCTGATCTCACTACTTTTAGAACCCCTATTGAGCAGAAATCCTGACACATACACACACTGATATTTATACAAGTTCCATGTACCATTAAGAAAATAATAAAACTACATAAATAACCATTAACATGGGAAGGTTACATAAATTGTGGTTCACTCACTGAGGAATATTACACAACTGTTAAAAGGTAGCGATATAGATTTGTAAGAACTAAGGTGGAAAGATTAAATATTTTAAAGTAGAATAGTATATGCAGTATGATATCGTTATTCAAAAATAGCTTTGTGTGTGTATGCATGCACTGTCCTTTGTCATTTATAATTGCAAATAAAAGGGTCTAGAAGCACACACATTAAATTGTTAACAATCACAATGATAACCTCTGGGAAAGTGCATAGGATTACACAGGAATGTCAAAAGAAACATTTCTATTTTAGTCTATACACGTCTATATTATTTAAAATTTTGTGCTGAATTTTAAGTTGATTTTGATTTTTAAAAACATAATAACAAGGACAGCCCTCTAAAATATCTGTTATTGCTGAAGAACGAAACTAAATATGAGGGATCTAACACACGAGTTCAAACCCCAGCTCTATCACTTATGGCCTCTGTCATCTTAGGGAAGTCATTTAACCTCTCGGAGCCTCAGTTGTCTAATCTGCCAAAAGAGGATCATGTCTATGAGTATGGCTGTCATGATCAACTGATAAATGTACATGAGTATTTGTCTAGCTTAAATCTCCCCCCGCTCGAGTGCCCTTCCATTTGGTTTTGAATAGAACCTCTCAACTGGGGGCAATTCTGTTTCCCAGGAGACATTTCATGACATCTGTGGAAATATTTATTGTCATAAGTGTGGAAGGGGGGATGGCATATAGTGGGGAGAGGCAAGAGATCCTGCTAAACACCCAGCAATGCTCAGGGCAGTCACCACAACAAGAATTATTGGTCCAAAATTTCAAAATAATACCAAGGCTGAAAAATATTGGTCTAGAAAAATGAAGAAAAATGAAAAGGAATAACAAATGAGAATATACTTAATGCAGATGGGATTCAAGAAAATTTAATACTGAACTGAATTTCTAAAAACATTTTGAAAACGTTGAGTGGAGGAAAACAAAATACATATTTATTATGTTTATAGGCATCCCTTCATGCATCTCTCCATCCAACAGTCTCTTCCCATTGAACCCAAATGAGTGTTATTAATGAAAATAAACTCATCATCTATTATTTCCCTTTGCTTAGTTAGAAGGCATCCTTGTTGAGGCATTCATGATATACCAGACCATAGACACCCTTTCTCACAGATGGCCTTATCTCATGCTTCAGAGAAAAGGGAGGTCATTAGAAGTAAACTTCTTCAGCTGGGCGTGGTGGCTTATGTCTGTAATCCTAACACTTTGAGAGGCTGAGGCAGGCAGATCCCTTGAGGCCAGGAGCTCAAGACCAGCCTGACCAACATGATGAAACCCTGTCTCTACTAAGAGTACAAAAATCAGTCAGGCGTGGTGGAGCATGCCTGTAATCCCAGCTACTTCAGAGGCTGAGGCAGGAGAATTGCTTAAACCTGGAAGGTGGAGGTTGCAGTGAGCGCAAATTGCACCACTGCACTCCAGCCTGGACAACAGAGTGAGACTGTCTCAAAATAAATAAATAAATAAATTGAAGTAAACTACTTCAACTTTTTGTCCCCATACTGACAAACTCATTGGCATCCACACTTATAAACTTACTTTATCTCCTCCTCACTTTCTAAGGAGAATGCCTCTACCTATGCTCTGGATCTCATCTCATCTCTTCCTGTTTCTTAGGGACCTTCTTCCATCATTCATCTCCTTTCTTACAATATTGTTTCTCAACAGCATTTAAACGAACTTAAGTCTCTCCCATCTGAACTCAAGCGATTCCGCATTGCCATCACACTCATTTTTTTTCTACACTTTCCAGACAGTTAGGTCTCCATTTTTTCATCCTCCAGTTGATCCTCAACCATGTCTCTGCCACATCACTCCTCTGTAACTGTTTTTGCAGCGATCACCACCGGCCTGCTAATTGCCAACTCCAACAGGTACTTTTCAATTTTTATTTTGAATGTGCTCTAACATTCAACATACTTAACCATTCCATTCCTAAAAATTCCTCTCTCTTTACCTTTCTACTTCTCTGAACACCGCTGACTCTTTCACTGGCTCTCTCTGCAAGTTGATGTTCTCCAAGATTGTGTCCTCAACCTTCTAACGATCTCACTTATCTGCACTGATTTGCTCTCTCAACTGTGTCATTCACTCACATATCTGGCACTACCAAGTTTCTCTACTGCTTTCTATACCAATATATCTAACTGCCTGGGCAATGTTACCTTGTGGGTATCCCAGAGGCATCTCAAACTCAACATTTCTAGAATTAAATGCATATAATTCTTCCCTTAAAAATTTGTATTACCTAAAACAATGCCAATGTCCAAGCCAGAAATCTGGACATTATTAACTTAAAAATCCTCCCTCTCTCTCACATCCCACATCTGTTTAGCCACCAAGTCCTATCAATTATACTTCCTTAATGTCTCTCTAAACTATCCACTCTGCTCACTACCACTGACTTGGTTGAGTCTCATCATATCTCTCTATGATTATAATAGCCTCCTAATTGTTCCTTCTGTCTCCCATCACTCTTGCCTTTAATCTGTCTCCCCAAGTGCAGATAGAGTGATCTTTCTAAACTCTAATCTAATTGTGTTACTCGCCTGCTTAAAATAGTTCAATGACTCTTCACTGTCTTTGGGACAAAGGCCAAATTCCTTAGTTAGCACACAAGGTACTCAATAATCTGGCCACAGCCTGAAATCTCCAGTCCCCTCTTCCACTATTCCCCTACATTCATCCTCCACTACAGCCATGCTGAATTATTAAAGTTCTTTAGACTCTTAGTTATCTAGTTATTTGGTTTTCTTGTGGAACTTAATTTCTCATTCCTGTATGTATCCAGAGTGGCTTATACCCTGAAGACTTTCACTCTTACCCTTTATGGCAGAGACTGCTAATTGCTTACTGTTGTCCACCTTCCCCTTCTTACTTTTACTAATGGAAGTAACTGAGTGGTAGCTGGGCACCCATGCCTACATTTCTTAGTCTCCCTTGCAACTAGGTAAGGTCATGTGATTAAGTTTTAGACAACATAATACAAGTAGAAATGATGCATGAAAACCTCTGGGCTTTTTTATGAAGAAGCTGTCTGTCGTCTATTCTGTCTCTTTTCCTTTTCTCTCTGGCTGGTAAATGGGGACAAATGGAATACCTATCTAGGATCAAGAAACTGAAGCCAAGTGGTGAGGATGGCAGGAGTGCGCCCATTGATCTTGGAGTATTCAATGCTAGACTTTTAAGTGAGAGAAAAATGAACTCCTCCCTATTGTATTTAAGCCAAATAATTTACAGTCCTCTGTTATAGGAGGACCTTTCTTCCAGAAGGTTAGCCTGTACCTTAATTAATCTACTCCTCTGATTTTCAGAACTCACGTGATGCATTGCCCACTGTATGAAGACTTCTCTGATTCCCAGTAGAAAGATTAAGTTCCCTTTCCATGGGCTCCCATAGCCTCCAGTGCACACCTTAACCACAGTCTTTATTACACTGCATCCTGAGTGTTAGTTGGTTCCAGATACCCCAGTTCCATAACTTTCCAGACAGCAGAACTTTTTTTTTCCCTGATTCTTCTCTAGAGGCTAGTGCAGAGTAGGGCATGAGGCAAGAGAAAGCAACTCAAATGACAGTTTTTAAAATGAATGGATAAATTTTGGCTGCCAGGACCTTTAGAGTATATTAAATAACAGAACTTTTTTTTTCATTTATTCCTTCACCAACTATAATCGGGAAGAGAGAGTACAAAATAGAGGTCAAAAAGTCAGGATAGAGTCAGAGTCAGTTGTGTTGGGGCTTTGCTACCTACTAGCTATGTAACCAGGGGCAAGATACTTAAAGTATACGAATCTCAAACTTGAAGCTCAGTTTGCATTTTGCAAATGTCAGCTGCAGAATGAGAATAATGATACCATCTACCTCATAGCGTTGTTGTGATGGTTGAATAAGGTATTATACAGGCATACCTAGGAGATATTGTGGATTTGGTTCCAGTCCACCAGATTAAAATATTTATCACAATAAAGTGAGCCACACAATTTTTCTGGTTTCACGGTGCATATAGAAGTTTATATTATACTATAGCCTAGTAAGTATACAATAGCATGATACCTAAAAATACAGTATATATCCCTTCATTAAAAATAATTTATTGTTAAAAAATGCTCACAATAATCTGAGCCTTCAGCAAATCATACCTTTTTTGCTGGGGGAGGGTCTTGTCTTGTTTCTATGTTAATGACTGCTAATTGATCAGGATGATGCTTACTGAAGACTGGAGTGGCTGTGGCAATTTCTTCAAATAAGACAACCATAAAGTTAGCTGCATCAGTTGACTCTTCCTTTCACAAAAGATTTCTCTGTGGCATGCCATGCTGTTTGATAGCATTTTACTCTCAGGACTTCTTTCAAAATTGGAGTTGCTCCTCTCAAACCCTGCCCCTGTTTTAGCAAACCAAGTTTACGTAATATTCTCAATCCTTGGTTATCATTTCCACAATGTTCACAGCATCTTCACCAGGAGTAGATTCCATCTCAAGAAACCATTTTCTCTGCTCATTCATAAAAAGCAGCTTCTCATCCACTGAACTTTTATCCTGAGATGGCAACAATTCAGTCACGTCTTCAGGCTCCACTTCTAATTCTAGTTCTCTTGCTATTTCTACCACATCTACAGTTACTTCCTCCACTGAAGGCTTAAGTCCCTCAAAATCATCCATGAGGGTTGAAATTAGCTTTTTCAAGCCCATGTTATTTTGTTAATATTCTGACCTCCTCCCATGAATTATGAATGTTCTTACTGACATCTAGAATGGTGAATCCTTTCCAGAAGATTTTAAATTTACTTTACCCAGATTCATCAGAGGAATCACAATCTACAGGATCTAAAGTCTTATGAAATGTATTTCTTAAATAATAACACTCGAAAGTTGAATTTATTCCTTGATCCATGGGCTGCAGAATGGATGTTGTATTAGTAGGTATGAAAACAACATTCATTAATCTCCTTGCACATCTCCATCAGAGCTCCTGGGTGATTGGTACATTGTTAATGGGCAGCAATATTTTGAAAGAGAGCTTTTCTTTTGAGCAGTAGGTCTCAAGAGTGGGCTTAAAATATTCAGTAAAACACACCGTAGACAGATGTGTTATCATTCAGGCTTTGTTGTTCCATATATGGACCATGGGCAGAGTAGAGTTCACATAATTATTAAGGGCCCTAGGATTTGCAGAATGGTCAATGAGCATTGGCTTCATCAGCTGCATTAGCACTTAATGAAAGAGTCAGCCTGTCCTGTGAAACTCTGAACCCAGACATTGACTTCTTTGCAGCTAGGGAAGTCCTACATGGCACCTTCTTCCAATAGAAGGCAATTTCATGTACACTGAAAATTTGTATTTTAGTGTTGCCACGTTCATCAATGATCTTAGCTGCATTTTCTGGATAACTTAGTATAGCTTTTACATCAGCAGTTGTCACTTCACCTTGCACTTTTATGTCATGGAACTGGCTTATTTCCTTAAAAGTCATGAAAAAACCACTGCTGTTTCAAACTTTTCTTTTGCAGCTTCCTTACTTCTCTCAGCCTTCACAGAGTTGAAGAGTTAAAGCCTTCCTCTGGATTAGGCTATGGCTTAAGGGAATGTTGTGGCTGATTTGATTTTCTATCCAGACCACTAAAAGTTTCTCTCGATCAGCAATAAGGCTATTTTGGTTTCTTATCATTTGTGTGTTCACTGGAGTAGCACTTTTAATTTTCTTCAAGAATTTTTCCTTTATATTTACAACTTGGCTAACTGTTTGGCACAAGAAGCCTAGCTTTCAGTCTATCTCAGCTTTCAACATGCCTTCCTCACTAAGTTTAATCATTTCTAGCATTTGATTTAACGTGAGAGACAGGCAACTCCTTCTTTCACTTGAATACTTAGAGGCCTTTGTCGGGTTTTTAATTGGCCTAATTCCAACATTGTTGTGTTTCAGGGAACAGGGAAGCATGAGAGGGAGAGGGACAAGGAACAGCTGGTCAATGGAGCAGTCAAAGCATACAACATTTATTTATTAAGTTTGCTATCTTGTCTGGGTGTAGTTCATGGAGCCCCAAAACAATTACATAGTAACATCAAAGATCACTGATCACATACCACCACAACAGATGTAAGAAGAAAATAAAGTTTGAAATACTGCAAGAATTATCCTAATGTGACACAGAGACAAGAAGTGAGCACATGTTATTGGACAAATGGCACTAATAGACTTGCTCGAAACGGGATTGCTACCAACAGTCAAATTGTTTTTAAAAATGCAATATTTACAAAGGCCAATAAAGTAAATCATAATAAAGCAAGGTATACCTGCTGTAAATAACCTAGTCTGGAACATACTGAGCGCTCAGTAAATGGTAGTTATAGCAATTATTATGAGCCCTAAAAAGAACTTAAACCTATGTTTCCTTAGAGACAGAGAAAACACACAAACACACAAAGAGGTGGGGAGGGAGAAAGGACAAAGGGAGGGAGGGAGGGAAATAGAGAGGGGCAGGAAGAGGGAGAAGAGAGGGACAAAGAAGGAGGAAGGAACAGAGATTTTGAGACTGGAGCAATAGGGAGTATAGCAGTTATATGCTATGCAAATCAGGTGATATGAACTTAATGGTTCTTCAAGCTCTGTCAGATTAAATGATCTGATTTCCCTCCTCCAGTTATAAAAAATTATTCACTTCTCATCGAAAAAAAACCCTTCCTCGCAGGTTGCTCTTCTTCAAGAAGCCACCCAGGCCGTAAGATAGCTATGGGCTCACTAACTTCTAGGGTTTATAATAAGAGCTGACAATTCCACCTGGACACAGTGTTGTCCACAGGCCCTGTCTCCTGAAAGTATACTGAAAGGCTCATTGGTAAGGAGCTATTTGAGAGCAGTTTTGCCAATGTGCCAGTAGGCAGAGCTCAGAGAAGGTGTTTGGTAGCCTTCAAACCAAACTCCCTTTAAGTAAGAAAAGCCTAGAAAAGCAAAGGGGAAACTTCCTGTTGTGTGTCTTCTCTAAAATTAAAATGTGGCCTGAATAAGCCTACAGTCATCATGGATTGCAACATTCTTCCCAAAGCTGGCCTACAGATGTAAACGTTCGAGCCAAGCTTTAATGTGGAAATACTGGCAACTGCTGTACTAAGAAGAATCCACTTACCTCTTTTTCTGGTCTGTGGCCCTCCAAAGGCCTCACTTCAAAACCTTTTTTAACGATGACCATTAAGCTGTGTGTTACTGCTATTCACTTTGGGAAGACAAATGGAGCAGACTGTCATCCCTGCTCCCAGCCACTCTGGTTTCCTTGCTGTTTAACATGCCAAGCACAATGCTGCTTTGGACCTTTGTACTAGGTTTTCCCTATTAATGGAATTGCTCTTCCCAAAGATATCCACCATACCTCATACCCTTGCTTTATTCAGTTCTCTGCCAAAATAACACATTAACAAAAGCCTTTTCTGACCATCTTCCATAAAGGAACAACACACTACCTTGCCTTACCTTTTCTTCAGAGCACTTGCCACCATCTGATGTATTGTTTATCTCCAGTATCAGTATAACATATAATCTACAAAAAATTGCTTTTGTTTTGTATGTATCCCCAGAGCCTAGAACCTTGCCTGTCCATAGTAAGAACTTAGTAAGTATTTATTGAATGAAGGGATGATATTGGTAGCTTCAAAACAGGATTATAAACTACAGATATAACTAGTGGGATTGGGAAAGGCGACTTGGGGAAAACTCCACCGTTTCTCTTAAGAAAGGTGGAAGGAAAGAGAATATGTGCCCAAGCTCTCTTAACTCACTGTTGGCAGTCCAATTTTAATGAGAAAACTTTCAGAGCTGAGAAGAGAGTTAGAACAGGTCCAAGTAAAGAAACCCAGCCAGCTCTACCTAATACCCCATTGGCTTCTTGTGAATCCATGAAAGGACTTATTCCAAGCAGGTTCTGAGAGCAGAATAACAATCTACCCTTTTAAAATAGCAGACATAAGACCAGGCGTGGTGGCTCACACCTGTAATCTCAGCACTTTGGGAGGTCAAGGAGGGAGGACCACATAAGGTCAGGAGTTCAAGACGAGCCTGGCCAACACAGTGAAACCTCATCTCTACCAAAAATACAAAAATTAGCCAGGAGTGGTGGCACATGCCTGTAATCTTGGCTACTTGGGAGGCTGAGTTAGGAGAGTCGCTAAAACCTGGGAGGCAGAGGCTGCAGCGAGCTGAGATCATGCCACTGCACTCCAACCTGGGTGGCAGAAGCAGAGACTCTGTCTCAAAACTAAATAAATAAATAAATCCTAAAGGAATGGGAAACTCATACTATATGGGGCTTTTCTACAGGGTCAAATACCAGGCGGCACAGGATGCGAAACCAGTTCCTTTGCATCTCACACAATCATTGTGAAAAGGTGGGGACAGTAGCAGTAGGAGTTGGAAATGGTGGTACTAGCTGCTGACCCAGAAGACTGACTAAAATCGCTTTGATGGAACAAACTTTTTCCAAGTTCAAGCCATGGGTCAGAGTTCGCTCTAATGGTCAACTCTTTTACAGTGTTTACTACATGTCAGGCACATATGTTTTATGTATATTAACTCATTGATTGTTCACAAATTCAGTTATCTGAACACAAATTCCTTTCTCTGCAAAGACAACTTGGGCTGAAGGGCATGACTGACCAACTAGCACATTAGGGTAACCACAAAATAAATCATTCTATCTACCCTTTCCCACAGGATTAAGGGAGGAAAGAATAATTGGAAAGCTGAATGAATGGAAAGTTGAGAAAATTATCACTGGAACTTGAAAGGGTATACGCCTTCATTTTCCCTCCTCTGGAAACTGGAGTGGTTCTTCTGTAGCTGAAAAATTAAGTAGGAATTCCTAACTCATAGACAGACTAGATCAACTCACTGGGGAGAACACTAGAAAGAGGATGTGAGGCCAAAGTTTGGCTGGGAATAAAGAATGTGCATTGTCCAAGGTCACCTGATAGTAAGAAGCAGGGCTATGATATGAACTCAGAAGTGTCTGACTTCAAGGCTAACACTCTTTCCACTATAAACCATAGAAGGAAACATTTTAAGTTTAAAAATAATTCCTTAGGTGGAAACAATATCAGGCAGAACTTATTTTCCCAACCTCCAAAACTCCAGAAAAAGGACAGACTGATCCGGCTTTCTGTAGACTACTGAAGAACAATTAGGGTTTTGTGGGCTTTGATAGTGACTTCAGAAAAAAACTCCCAGAAGGTGGCCAAAGTAGAGTCTAGGGGCAAATCAGTGCTGATTTCTTTTCTGGGGGGCATATGGTTGGCACTGGGTGCCATTCTAAAGACCTGGTCTAAGAGAACTCAGTATCTGACGAATATTATTTCATTCTGATGGGCCCTGGCTGTTGTTTGGGGTTGCAGTCAGAAAGGAGCCCAACTCCTGGAATCTCTCTCCTGAGGGCTTCTGGGAACTAAATCTAGATAATAACATTTGCTGGGCTTTGAGACACTGGCAAGAGAGGGATCACCTCCATTAGGAAAAAGGTTAACAAACCGCTTGCTACCCTCTTCCGAATTCTTCTTTGTCATGTCTTTAGGTGTGAAAGAGAGAAGAAATTTAATATAAGATGGTCATTTCCAATTGCCAAAGGCCAAGAGATCCAGACTCATTCTAACTCTTGGAAATCTTGGCAGAAATGACAAACTATCCAGATTCTTTCCAGATGTCGCTTCAGGGCGGCAAATATCAGATTGTACAAAAAAACATTTTGCCTTTCTATAAATCATAGCTACGAGACTTGGCCCTGATGAATCCCAGCTTTCCAATTGAGTCTCCATTTACACTCTGGCTATGTTGAGCTTTCTGGGTCTGGTTATATTAGCAAAAACCATACTCTTAACTACCCTAGAAACAAAGGTGGCAACAGGGTCAAAAATAATGAACTCTTAGCATTTGGCACAGACTACATTAAACATCAGTGTGTCACCAAGCTTGCTTAGAGTATGTACAGAACTTTGAAAATGTCACGTCTGTTGTGACCAAGAGCCAGCTTTTTAAAAAAGGGCTGTCTCTAAGGCTGTCTTTGGTCTCAGCAACACATAGCCTTTAGTCCTTTTTAGATGTACTATTCTAGAATCCTGTCTAGTCCTACTCATCCAATATACTAATAGGAAAATCGATGTCCAAAGAGGGGGAAGTGACTTGCCCAAGGCCCCAAAGATAGTAGATGGTAGAACTGAGACTAGAATCCAAAAGTTTTAATGCCTAATTGAGTGTCATTTCCCCTTAAAACACAGTACTCCCTGCATGAAACAGCTGCAGACTTCCACTGATTATATCTAACTGGTCTATAATCCGTGTTCTGATTGCTCTGTCCACTCCCCTGGCCAGTTGTCTTGGGAAGAAATTATAAAGGGAGAGAGAAGACAAAGTCAGATCCTGTTAAGGATACCTCTATCTACTCAGCACGGATCATGAGTTTTCTACTAAGAATGAGATGGCAGATTGCAAGTGCAATTTCTTTTTAGATCAACTTAAGATGCTTTTAGGTTGGAAAATTAAAGACTTTCTCTATCACGTAACAAACATAAACAATGGTGTAAGGGCGTCTAAGAAAAGCCTCTTTTGACTACGAGGACTTAGTAGATACCAAGGTATTGATAAAAGTATTAGGAGAGAATGCCACCACAAAGACAAAGCTCATCTCCTGTCAATACAGCAAAGGGGTGGTGGTATAGGGCATGGGCAAGTACTAAAATCTGGTGGCCAATATACTATGCACGGAGTGCTTGAAACATTTATCTCATTGACTCCTCCCAGCAACCCTATGAGGCAGGTCTAATTATTAGTATCATTTTTTTTTTAATGAGGGAAACAAGGTTTAGGAGCCTTAACTGGCTTGTTTAGATGACCATCCAACTAGTAAAGGATAGAGTTGGGATGTAATCCCTGGACTGTCTGGTTCAAAGTTATTTTTCCATTCTTTCCATTATTCTTACCTCTGGGGATGTCTGAGGAGCTTACAGAGGTGGCCTGGACATTTTCAGAGTTCTTTGTAAGAAGTTTTAATCTAAGAAAGTAGCAGTGATTTAGCCATCAGTTTCCAAATCTCAGAGCAAAGAAAAAGTCCACCCAATCTCTCAATGCTCCTCCACTGATTCCTGTTCTCTGAAATCCCTAATGGCCTATCACCACACTGCTGAAGCTCAGTCTGCTTTAAGTCTAGCTGCCAAAGTACACCTATCTGGCCCTCTGGCACACTTGCCCCAGTCTTACTGTATTGTCTAGACTCTGGTGTTCCAACCTGTGACCTCAGGCCACTCAAAGGAGAACAGCAAAGGAAAAAAATATATAAGAAAATCGCTGGCCATTGAGGGGAATGGACAATATGACCTTGGAGATCTTTTCAAATTCTCAAAAATCTCTGATTCTATATACTAGAAGCCTCCAAAAAGAAAAGAAAAACAGATATTTGATTTTGATAGTCCATAACAAACTTAACCTCTGAGGCCTCAGTTTACCTATAAGTAAATACTACATAAAGTTGTGAGAAATCGAGGAGATGCTATATGTCAAATGTACTGACATATAGCAAGCTGTCAAAAAATGCCATTGTTTTTACTGTGATAATTATGATAATAGCCCCAGCTAGAGAAAGAAAAGGGGAAGGGGTGGGCATTTTCACCTTATTCTGAATCATTGGAATAATTCTTAGGATGACCAGAATCAAAAGGGGAATCTTTTCTACTCTCTGAACGTTGGGGCAAACCTCATCTCACAACTGTATGACCCTATTTATCACCCTATCTCACGGGGTTTGGACATGCTTATTCACCTCAAACAGGGTCTGACTTCACTTCAAAGCTATAAATAACTGGGCATTTGAAGAACGTGTGAAGGTCTCCACTTAGCCAAGGTGGAAAACTTGAAGCTACATTTTCAAAGATTCATTATAACTAATAAATACATCTAAAATCTCCCAATCTTAATAATTCTCTGCTCAAAGATATTTTTTCTCCAGGCTACATTTTGATCTTAATATTCATACTTGAAGATATTTTTTCTCCAGATTCAATTGAGAATGTTTGCCAAATTCCAAGTGAAATATATATTAGATTCACACGTACAGACTAATGAAAATATCCTTACATGTACATATAATAAAAATGTTATTTTCAATAACTTTTAGCTTAACCTTAACATTTCAGAAATTAAATGTGAAGAAGTAGAGACTTGGCTTAATTAGATTCTCTCTCTTTATACACACAGACACACACCCCTCCCACAAGTGTGTGTGTGTGTGTGTGTGTGTGTGTGTGTATGCGTTTGTGTGTGTGTATAGGTAGGTAGATATAGAGGTGGAGATACATTCTAAAATGCAAATGTATAAAATATAAATCTATACAGTAAAATCTCTAAAGTATAACTACATATTTACATTTACTTATATTTTAAAATATCTATCTATCTATCTTATTCCAGAAGGGACACATTCATCTGCTCTCTTGCTACCCTCTGGTGGCAGACTGAAATTCACAAACACCACCATTTCGAGAAAAGAGAGGCAGACCAGGACTGGAAGGGTCTGTTTCCTGTAGGTTGCTAGACTGGCTGTCTGAAAAGTATATAAATCAGGGTCATTTCTTAAAAGGATCTCTTGTTTTCCTTCTCAAATCCATTACATTGCGAAGACATTGGCTTTTTCCTGGATGAGGTCCCATTTGGCCGTTTGAGAACATAGGCAACACTGGAGTTCCCACAAACTCTGCACTGAGAACAACCCAGCTTTCTCCAACCAGTTTACAGGAAGAACTGCCCTCAACCATCTATGTCTGCAGAAAGGACTACCATTCAGTCTTCCATTTCCCTGAACCATATATCTTAAACAGTAAGACTAAAATTCATTTTGGCATACCCTGATAATGGATTTTCTAATTATCTCAAAAACAATCAACTATTCTCCCAGAAAGCTACACTTCACACAGTGAGGCAAGATCTTTCCTGTATGATTAAAAAGTAAATGCCTACCCACTAAAAAGGAAAGACTGGCAATAAGGAGGGAACTCAAGAATAGCTAGAACAGCTAAGTCAACATCAATGATGCAAAAAAAAAAAAAAAAAGCACATCTCACACAAAACAGGTCCCCCTTTCCCTGAGGGGGAGCCTTAAACTGATAGACCTAGATTTAAGTCTCAGCTTTGCCACTTACTACACCTCCATTTCCTATTCTCAGAAATGGAAATACAATCCATCATTCACAGAGTTAGAAAAAAGATTAAACGAGCTAGAAATACATTGTCCCACACTGATTCCATGTTCACTGAATACAAACCTAAGTCTACAGAAGCAGAACCACTGTTTTTTTAGCTCTTTGACAGTGGTCTTGGGAGCAATAAAGGAGGAAAACAGCTGATGCCAGGTTGTGCAGGTGAGAAAATGGGTTTGCGAAGCACAAATGAGACAACTGGTAAAAGTTTATGGCTGGTGTCTTCTTTTATAAACTAGTTGGGAAGAACTGTGCAGGACAGCTGATGTTCCAAACAGTAGACAAGCAGGAATGAAGCTGCAGAAATGCAAACCTGTTACTACTACTATGTCATGAGAAAAGAGGCTTCATATAAAATGAAAAGCTTGGACCTAAAGGCCTTTAGGGTCCCGTTCCAGTTCTAAAATTCAAATGGATCTACACTATATTTTGTTCCCTTAGGTGAAATAGCTCTGTCCTCAAAACTAAATTGCTAAGAACTGCCTTCAGAGACGACCTCTCTCTTCCCCACTAATTCCCAGCAGCTCCCCAAAACAAAATGTTAAGAAAACAGAAGTCAACATTCCTCTGTCAGTACAAATTACCTCTGTGCCTCAAGCTAGCAACATCAGGTTCAGGCACCCTGATACATACTGCTAAATGAGATGGGAAGAGAGAGAACTTCAGGATAATTGGCAACGTTGTTCTAGGGAATCAGTGTAGAGGTAGATCTTTCCCCATCATTTACCCACTTTCCCACTTAGAAAAAATTTAGAAAGGATAATTCAAATTGTTAAAAAAAATGTTAAGAAAGACTAAAGGAATAGACTCCTTTAAGCAGCAATTCTTCTGATGCACTTACATTGTATTTACCGACCTTGGATGCTCTTAAAAGACAGACTGAAAGAGGGAATAACAGAGAAACTTAAAACCAATGTGTTTAAGCCCTTTTCTATTAAAGAGCAAGGGTAAATGGAAAAAACACATTACTGAAATTATAATATATTTCAACTGAAAAATTATACCCCATTAACTGAACAACTTGGCAGGAACATATAATCCCCAATATGTGTGAAGTGGCATCAGCTCTCACACGTTATCTCTTTTAATCCCCTCAGCCACCTGCGAGGTTACACCTACACAAGGTCTAGAATTTCTGGAACATTCTCACCCAGCTATCATTCTGTTATTTATCAAAAAAGGTAACTTGATAAGTATTTAATAAACTGGGGCTTCGTTTCATATCTCCATGTAAGATGTTTCATTTGAAATAAATTCACAAATCAGAAAAGATCCTTGGTTACTATGCCTTTGTTTGGAAAACATGGTCAGCGTACATCTCTGCTATCACACAAAGGTCAGAACTTCAAATACTTAACACATATTAACAGGTTTCAAGGGTATGAAAACCTCACTTAACAGCTGACCATTAGTTAATAGAAATGGCGTCCTATTATATCCTGGGAATAAGAGGTAACTAGCATTTAACTGCTTTTCAAATCATGCTACAGAATATTCCTTGGACATAGCAAAATCATACTTTTATGAGCTAAATTGGGATTGAGGTCATTTGCCAACCAACACATTTTCTAATAAAATTTAAGTTGGCATTTGCCCCTAAAAAATGCATAGAATAAACACAAAAGAAAAATTATTTTGCTAGGTTAATGATCAAATGCTGTGTCACTCCTTTATATACTCATAAATGAATTAGGACATTTAAAATGCAAATCATGATATAATGAATGTTCAGAATATGCTTCCAAGGCTCCCTACTGCCTTCAGGATAAGGACCAAACTCCTTAGCCAAGCATATAAGAACCATGATCTGACCACCAAATGCTAGGATTAGAAAATTATTTTCTATCAAAAATCTTCACTATGTGGATGACCCTTTAGCAACTCTTGCCTCAAAGTTCCTTAGCCCTCTCATCTTTAATGATCTTCACCTTTACTTACTTCAGGTATCCATTTGCAAGACACATAACCAAGATCTAGAGGTGGTAAAGTATACACCTGAACTGCCTGATTTCAAATTTGAGCTCCAGTATTTACTCATCCTATGCCCCTGGACAAGTCACTGAACTTCTCTGTGCCTTGGTTTCTTCTTATGTGAAACGAGGTGTAAATGCGGTAATGTGCAAAATGCTTCAAATAATGTTTTTTTTCAAATATTAATTAACATCCCTATAAAGGTTTTATGTGGACATGTTTTCATTTCTTTGGGATAAATGCTTAGGAGTGTAAATGATGGATTCTACAGAAGTGCATGTTTAGTTTTTAAGAAACACTGAAACTGTTTTCCAGAGCAGCTGCCCCATTTTTATATTCCTACCAGAATTGTATGAGAGATCCAGTTTTTGCGTACCCTTGTGAGCAGTTGGTATTGTCACTATATTTTTTTAATGTTAGCTATTCTAATAGGTGTGCAGCAATCTCTCATCCTAGTCTTAATTTGTATTTCCCTAATGGCTAGCGATCTTGAACATCTTTTCATATTAATTGCTATACATACATCATGTTCACGTCTTTTGCCTATTTTCTAATTAGAATACATTTTTGTGATATTGAGTCTTGAGAGCTCTTTATGCATTCTAGATACTAATCCTTTGTCAGATATGTGTTTTGCAAATATTTTCTCCAAAGCGTGGTAGCTTTTTTTTTTTTCATCTTATTAACAGAGCAAAAATTTTTAATTCTGATGAAGTCAATTTGTTGACTATTTTCTTTAATGGATTATGCTTTTGGTGTCATGTCTGCTCAATAAATCCTAAAGTTTCATAGTTGTATGGTTTATATGTAAATGTATGATCCATTTCGAGCTCATTTGTATATAAAATGGGAGGTTTAGATTGAGGTTCACTTTTATTACCTATAGAGCTGCAATTGCTCCAATACAATTGGCTGAAAAGACTACCCTCCCTCCCTTGAAATGCCTTTGTACCTTCATGAAAATAATGAGGCCATATCAGGCCATGCTCCGTAGGGCTATTTGTGGATTCTCTATTCTGTTCTATTTGTTTACATAAGAAGTAGACAAGAAGACTTATCAAGTTACCTCGGCCAATTACACACTGTCTTGATTACTGAAGCAATACAGTAAGCATTAATATTATTAATACCTTCAGTTTATTCTTTTTCAAAATTGTGTTAGCCTTTACAGTTCCTTTCCATTTCTACATATATTAGTATTACCTTGTCTTTATCTATAAAAAATCTTGCTGGGATTTTGATACTGATTACCTTAAACTTATAGATTAATTTTTAAAGAATTGACATCTTTACCATGTTGAGTCTTCCACTCCATGAACACAGTATGTATCTCAATTTATCTAGATTTTCTTTGATTTCCTCCATCAGCATTCTGTAATTTTCAGCATATTAGACTGACAAATGTTTTGTTAGACTTATGTCTAAGAATTTCATTTGTTTTAAATTTTTGCAAATGGTACTATATTTTTAACTTCAGTTTCTATATGTCCACCACAGGCATATTCTTTTGCTACAAGTACTCCCTAGACAAGAATTCACACAGATTTAACCACCACCTCTATGCTACTGAAGACTAACTCTGTTTCTCTAATCCTGTTCTCTTCTACTGCAGATATCTCATGGGCATAGCTAACTTAACATATCCCAAGCTGACTCCTGCTCTTCTCATTCAAATCTGCTCATCCCCCTAGCTTTACTCACCTCAATAATCGGCAGCTTTGTCCTTTCAACTGCTGAGATTTATTTAAAAAAAAAAAAACAAACAAAAACTTGGCATTATCCATGACTTCTCTTTTTCTCTCATACTCCGCATATGATTTGTCAGTAAATGCTGCTGGCTCCATCTTCACTGTTACTATCCTCATCCAAGGCATAGCCAGTTTTTAAGACTGTACTATTGAAACAGCCTCCTAATTAGTCTCATTGCTTCTACCCTTGTCTAACACAGCTATTGTCCACATTGCAGCCAGAATAGGCCTGTTAAGCCTAAATCAAATTGTGTCACTCCCATGCTTAAAACCCTCCTTCTACTTACCCAGACGGAGTAAATCCAAAATCTTTCCAGTGGATTCTAAGTCTCCACTGCAGGATATAGTCTTCTGTCTCTCTCCATTACCTCTTTGAACCCATCTTTTTCAATTTTGTCTTTTGCTTAATCTATTCTAGCTAGTCTGGCCTCCTTGCTGTACTGTGAATAGGACAGGCGCACTTCTGCCTCTGGGATTTTGCACTTACCATTTCCTCAGCCTAGAATTTTCTCCCCCTGGATAGCTGAATGAATCATTCCTTTACTTCCTATCGATCTCTGCTGAAAGGTCATCTTCTCTGTGAGGCCCTCCTCATTTCCTTATTTTCTCCTCTCCTCTCTGTATTTAAAATTGCAAAACCACTTTCCAACCCTTCCTATTTCCCTTCTCGGCTTTTCTCAACGTTCGTTACAATCTAAAGTATTATATATTTTACTTACTTTGAATACTGTTTGTTTACTTCCTTTTGAATATATAAACTCTATGAAGATGATATCTAGAGTTCCTAAAACAGTACCTGGTATATAGTGGGTACTTGATAAATATTTGTTGAATGAATCAATCGATTTATCAATTTATCACATCTGGGCTTTAGAACAGGGGCTAGCAAATTACAGCCGACAGGCCTGTTTCCTATTTTGTAAATAGAATTTTTCTAGAACACATCTACAACCATCTGTTTACATATTGTCTATGGCTGTTTTTTCACTACAATGGCAAAGCTAAGTAGTTGTCACAGAGATCCATGGCCTGCAAAGGCTGAAGTATTTATTATACAGCCCTTTAAAGAAAAGCTTTCTGATCCCTCCTTGAGATTCACATAGTCAGCTCCGCCCCAGGCATTGCTCTCTGGATATCTTTCAGAAATCACAAATGCCACCTGTCCCAAACTGAACTTTTCTCTATTTCCCTCAAACTTTCCCATTCTGAATTTCTTATATGTATGAAGGGCAGCCCCATCCACTCAGTCAACCAAGTCAGAAAATCAGGATTCAGAAATCTCCCTCTCCCACATCCCCTACTTCCAGTCACCAAGTCTTGCTGCTTTTGCCTCCCTGTCCTTCTTTATTGAATTATGCTTTGCCCTAGGATGGCACTAGCTACCATGAAGCTTATACCCCAGAGTAGGGCCATCTGCTGCAAGTGTACAAGAACTGTCAATAAATATTGGTCTTAAGCTCACTCTGGGCATCATTTTCTGACTCTACCTTTGTTTTACTTTTTGTACTTGACCTCATTATAATGTATGATGCCTTATATTGTATATGTGATATAAAATATGCTATCATATATTATTTTAGAAGGAGATGGGATTCAAATAAGTATAAGTATTGATTTCTTTATAGTTTTGCTGGAGTTCAGGACCTGCTATCCCAAAATATGGTGACTTGGCATTTGTGGAAACAGCAGAAGCAAGGTTTCTCTACCTTCTTCCCTGGAGCAGGCCATAAAGAATTATCTGACCTTCCTCTAAAGTAGGTCATTCCAGAGATACCCTCCCTATAACTGGAGGAAAAGTATATCCCTATCCTCAAAGACACAGAAAAACCAAGAAGAATCTGAACAAACAAGCCTTGCTAAGATACCCCTAAGTTTATTACCATTGGATCATACCCTTCTGTCCTCTAATCACTAATCGTCACAACAATCCACTTCATCAAACTTAGTATAAAAAATGCAAAAGTTTACCTGTTTCTTTGGGTCTTCATTTCTAAAGGTTCTTGTGTCACATAAAACTTATTAAATAAATTTGTATGCTTTTGTCTTGTTAATTGGTCTTTTGTTATAGGGGTCTCAGCCATGAACCTAGCAATGGGTGAGAACATAAATATCTTCTCCCCTGCAGTTTCATTGTATATAAACCATTTTTATGCTGTCATTGTCCTATTTACCCATCTGTCTCCATATTATACATTGTTAACTCCTTAAAGGCACAGACAGTGACTTTTTCTTTTTCAGTAACCCCAGTATTTAGCATGGTGTCTGAAAATAATATAGTTATAATCTTAAGCAATATTTGCTGAATGAATGAATTACCCAGGGTCAGAGTTGCCATTAAATGTCGTTGTGTCATAATGGGATTTCCTTTCATTGTCAACGTGAGCCATGGAGGAAGACACAGCACTTAGAGACAGCTGGGGGAAGGTGTCACATGTTTGGAGGAGAGGTAGTGAGAATAGAAAAAGCATACCTTGCCAAAGTGCTCGATTAGTATTTCCACCACGATGTTCTGGAATTTGATGTTCATCATGGCGGCTACAGTATCCTCCTGAGCTCTCATCAGGGTGGGCCCAAAGATCACCCCCATGTTGGAGGGGGTCATAAGATTCTCTTTGCTGTGCTCACACACACTGCCAGAAGAAAAGGGGCAAGATTAACAAAATTTGCTCCAGTACCCTTTTACAGCCAAGACTGTGTTAGGTGCTAAAGAGGGTAAGAGAAACTAAAAAGTAGAAGGAAAGGAGCAACCTCAAGTATGTATTGGAAGAACTGGTCACAAAGGAAACAATCAGCAAAGAATACAAGATAGTATAAAACTAGGAGTCAAAGCGGTTAGACACAGCTAACCTAGCTAACAGCATTGAAGGAGTTAAGAGACAGATGGGGATGTGGGGAGGGACTACAGTTAGTTGGATATTATTTGGAGAGGCAAGAGGGAAGCAAGAGGGCATTCAAAGCAAGAGGAACAGCCCATATAAGTATAAAGCATGTACAAAGAACCAGAAAGCACATTGAGAGAATGCCTACCAGTCACCTAAATCAGCCCCTTCCCAACCCGCTTCCCTCCCACCATTAGAGAAGCAAAAACCTGAAAGGCCTGAAAGGGATCATTAAGATTAGCCCTTGATTATCTTCCTTATTTTACAGTTGAAAAAAAGACCCAAAGAAGGGAAGGAATTTCCTCGAAGTCACAGTCAATTAGCTATAGAGTAGAACCTGTAATCCCAGATTTTCTGTCACTTGCCTTGCTTAAATTCCCTTTAGTGGCTTCCTATCACTTTGGGACAGGAGCAATTCTCTTCAAAGTGGCAAATGAGGCCCTCCATAACTTGAGTAACTTGATCCCTATATCCAATTCCTACTCACAGGTTAGGCTCCGAAGCTGGGTTTGAATCCCAGCATGGCCACTCACTAGCTGAGCAACAGAGCGTTCACTCATCTAACCTCTCTGAACTTAAGTTTTCCTACCTGGGAAAATAGCACCCACTTCAGAGAGTCGTTAAAAAAAAATAAAGATAAACTACTTTAGCATGGAACCTGGCACCCTGGGAAGCATCTGTTGTTTTTATTATCTCTCCAGGAGCCTTCGGGCATTGCTGACCTCTGACACTCTTGTTATACTAAATTGCTTAGATTAGGGTTGTCTGGTTATACCACATTGTTGCAGACCCCCCCCATACCTCTCTTATGTAGTTCTCTCTACCAAGAATGTCCCCCTTTCCCTATATCTACAAAATGTCTATCTATCCTTGGAGATGCACATAATGTTATATCTCCTTCAGGGAGACCAGAGCCCACTGTGTTCATCTTAACTAAAACCACTGGCAAGTAAAGTAAGTTGCAATTTTCTCTTTACTTATTTGCCTCCTTTACTAGATGATAAACAACTTCCAAGTGTGTGTGTGCCTGCCACACAGCAGGTACTAATAAATTATTTGTAAAGGAATTGAGCTCCGCTGGTGCTCTTTCAAACAGTGCTGGAGGCAGCCAAGTAAAAGGCAATAATCCCTTTTGGTCAGTTTGGCTGTAGGGACAGCCCAACTGCATACCGAAAACACTTTCTCCAGACCTACCAAGTCTAAGGCCCAGAAGAGAACGGCAGGTTCTTAACAATGAGTGGGTAATTGAGAGGAACAGAATCCTTAGACAAATCTTAATGTGAAATCTGTTAAGCCCTAGACAAAGTGTGAGCACCTTTCAGGTGGAAATGAACAGCAACCATTCATAGCTTTTGATATTGCTGGGCTAGTGATATGTTCCTTTTAACAGTTTCAATACCCCTGCAATTAACCTTTATTCTTTAGTGACAGAATTTTTTTTCAGATATTAAAATGGAAAAGTATCTCTATGCTACCACCAAGTGACCTGAAAATGCTAAACCACTAGTAAAAAGGCAAGGACACTTGCTTATCTCTTTTTGTGAGTTTTGAAAGGAACTGATCTTTGTTCAGTGTCCCAGCAGTTCACAGAATCATCACAACTCCAAAAAGTAGAATATTTTAGCTTTGAAGCCTAGGTTTACCAAGAGTGAAGCACTTAGCAAAGTCATATGGCAAGACAGAGATTCAAACTCATATTTGTTGCTACCCGAGTATTATAGTCATTCAACTGCATCCCACTACCTGCTTGTCTAACTTTCTAGAGAAATTAAAACTCATATGTGAGCTCTTCTAAGCTAAAACCACCTTTTGTTTCTCTGAGGGCATTACTTGGCATCCCATTTAGAATACTCTTCCTTCTTGGCCTTCTTAGGAGATTTGGAAGTTCACCTATTCTTTGGGGAGATTGCTTTGTACTTAGTAGCTCTCTTTTTATTATATATTTTGCAAACCAGTAAAAGGGATAAGTCACATCCCAAATTGTTGGTTAACAAGATGAATGAAACCAAAAACAAGAGTATGTGATATTTGACAACAAAGGAATCTTGAACTCTCTAGTCCACTGAGGTTGGTTGTAAGAAGTCTCCAGCAGAGAATAAAAGAATTCTGATTGCATGGTTTAGATTAGAGGTCATAAATTTAAATGTCTAGAGGGGCAAGACAGGTAGCTTACATGAGAGAAATGGGCCTGGTGAGAAGTGGCTGCCACATTTAAACAAGCAGACATTCTTTAGACCACCATTTTCCCACCACTCACTCAGAGACACATCATCAACAGAATTACCTCTAGTTTTAAGAAAGGGAAATTCCTAGGCCACATCTAATGTAACTCTAATATAATATTTGTTAAAACACTTGGGAGTGGTGGGGGCTATGGCAAATTAGAAGCTTCTGCCCATTCCAAAGCAAGAGACCATTACTCAACTCCAACAGATCACTGCCACGTAGGCATGCAAGTCCAGTGTGCTGAGATCCTCTTTTTTTCCTGAAATGTATACTTTGATATGAACTATCTGGATTTTTAAAATGTTGAAGCCAAATCACATTTTTCCCAAAACACTGCAGGACAAATAAAATATATTTGTGGTCTGGATCTTGTCAACAGACTGCCAGACTAAGACCTCTGGGAGAATGAGAAGCTACCTATATGAACTTTAAGGTCTCGCCCAATTTTAGCATCCAATGAGTGTAAGAGCTGTATGCCCTCTGACTCCTATACAAAAAAGCGACCTTCAATAATTTTGGGTCCTTTACTAAAGTACGGTGTCTCTGGATCTATCTTTTTCCATCATTAGGTATCTGTCCCTCATCTGTAAAATGAAGTTATTAGATGATCTAAGTGAACTTCCAGCTCTAACAATTAAGTGAATCTAAGAAAGTCATACTCTTGAAAATAATGTAGGGCAAAGATAACCACACTCTGTGTCTCCTGTTAGAAGAACACAGAGCCATCTATTAGTGTGTTTGTCTTTCCCACCCTATACATACATATATACACAACACACACACACACACACACACACACACACACACAGCCCCTGAAAACACAAAACAAAAAAGGAAGCAGAAATTTGAACACAGAGTAATTGATAATAGTATTACTCATTTCTTTTTAGATATGATAATGTTATATTTATAAAGTGTTCTCATCTTTTCAAGACATAAACTGAAATATTTATGAATGAAATAATAGGATGTCTTGGATTTGATTCAAATTAAATGGGAAGAGGGAAAATGGGGAGGATATAGATAAAACAAGATTGGCCATGTGTTGATTATAGTTAAAGGAGTGGTGATAGAAACACAAGACTTCCCTATACTGTTTCCTCTTTTTTCGTATATACTTGAAATCTTGCATAATAAAAAGTTCTTCAAAAGGAAAAGACAACAGTGGAAGGAGACAGTGAGTCAGGGTCACAAGTGAATAGGTCCCTCTCCCCAAGGATGGTGCCATTTTTTAAGGGCTGGCATCTTTGGCTTCCTCCACTGGTATTATATTATCTGTTATTTACTTTAAATACTTCGACAAAGTCCATATGATGTCATGAATTTCATCAGTCATCAGTTACGAACCCAACATTATTTATGTACCACTAAGAAAGAAAAGTAATTTCATTGTCATATCATCATATATTTTTGAAGACATTTAAATAGAAAATAAACTCAACAATGAACATAATTTAAGTGACTATAATATGAGCAGCTATTACAAGTTCATGCATGCGGAGGCTATGATAATTACATCAAAATGGCTGCCTGACAATTGTAATTTTAAGAAACCATTGATTCTCAGATGTGTAGAATTCAGATTACAATTTGAAAAAAGTGTTATGAGAACTGATGAAATTTGGTTTATATGTTTGTTAGTTTTCATGTATACTCTAAAACATGTTAGTTATGATTATAGTATTTGTGAATACATACATACTTTAGGGGTTACTAATGAGTATTTAAAGGACACAGACAAAGCCAGAGGAGCTTGTATAAGTTTCAGCTAACTTTATTTCCAGTCAACACCAAAGGCTTTGTTAATGAGTAAACATAAGGCAAAAATGAATTATCATTGCCTAGATGTATTAAAGACATATGGACTGGCTGAAAATATTGTACAGACACTCCCAACCGTGCATTAACAGGGTAGAAAAATATAGCAATGGTCAATCTTAACATCCGTAAAGTGAATCAACTAATCTTAAACATCTTCAGATGTGATGCAGCATATGGTATACAACATCACCTATTATTTGTTCCAGCCAACAAGTAGTTAACTTGACTCCATCTAGCCTTTAGATATAATCTCTACTTTACAAAAAAATACAGGAAGTAGAGGAACTAGCTGAAATATATGACAAAGAAGAAAGTAGACAAAACTAGGAAGTAACATTCTATAGGACAATTAGTCTTCTCTTGTTGGTAAACCAGTGTCATAAAAAAAAAAAAAGGCACTGTGCAGGGACCATGCTAATCTTCTCTATATCATTACAATTTTAGTATAGGTGCTGCCAAAACACTCCTCAATAACTTCAAAAGAATGGAAATCATAACAAAAAGTCTCTCAGACCACAGTGCAAACAAATTAGATCTCAGGATTAAGAAACTCACTCAAAACTGCACAACTACATGGAAACTGAACAACCTGCTCCTGAATGACTACTGGGTAAATAACAAAATTAAGGCAGAAATAAAATAAGTTCTTTGAAACCAATGAGAACAAAGACACAACATACCAGAATCTCTGGGATACAGGTAAAGCAGTGTTTAGAGGGAAATTTATAGCACTAAATGCCCACAGGAGAAGCAGGAAAGATCTAAAATAGACACCCTAACATCACAATTAAAATAACTGGAGAAGCAAGAGGAAACAAATTCAAAAGCTAGCAGAAGACAAGAGATAACAAAGATCAGAGCAGAACTGAAGGAGATAGAGACACGAAAAACCCTTCAAAAAAAATCAATGAATCCAGGAGCTAGTTTTTTTTCTAAAGATTAACAAAATAGATAGACCACTAGCCAGACTAACAAAGAAGAGAAAAGAATCAAATAGACACAATAAAAAATGATAAAGGTGATATCACCAGTGATCCCACAGATATACAGACTACAATCAGAGAATACTATAAACACCTCTATGCAAATAAACTAGAAAATCTAGAAGAAATGGATAAATTTCTGTACATATACACCCTCCTAAGACTACACCAGGAAGAAGTCAAATCCCTGAATAGACCAATAACAAGTTCTTAAATTGAGGCAGTAATAGCCTACCAACCAAAAAAAAGCCCAGGACCAGACGGATTCACAGCCGAATTCTACCAGAGGTAAAAAGAGGAGCTGATATCATTCCTTTTGAAATTATTCCAAACAACGGAAAAAGAGGGACTTCTCCCTAACTCATTTTATGAAGCCAGCATCATCCTGATTTCAAAACCTGGCAGAGATACACACACAAAAAAGAAAATTTCAGGCCAATATCCCTGTTGAACATCAACACGAAAATCATCAACAGAAAACTGGAAAACTGAATCCTGTAGCACATCAAAAAGCTTATCCATCAGGAACAAATCAGTCTCAACCCTGGGATGCAAGGTTGGTTCAACATATGCAAATCAATAAACATAATCCATCACATAAATAGAACCAATGACAAAAACCACATGATTATCTCAAAAGATGGAGAAAAAGCCTTTGATAAAATTCAACACCCCTTCATGCTAAAAAATCTCAATAAACTAGGCGTTGATGGAATATATCTCAAAATAATAACTGTTTATGACAAAACCATATTCATAATGAATGGGCAAAAACAGGAAGCATTCCCTTTGTAAACCGGCAAAAGACAAGGATGTGCTCTCTCACCACTCCTATTCAACATAGTATTGGAAGTTCTCGCCAAGGCAATCTGGCAAGAGAAAGAAACAAAGGGTATTCAAATAGGAAAAGAGGAAGTCAAATTGTCTCTGCAGATGACATGACTGCATATTTAGAAAACTCCATCATCTCAGCCCAAAATGTCCTTAAGCTGATAATCAACTTCAGCAAAGTCTCTGGATACAAAATCAATGTGCAACAATCGCAACCATTCTTATACATCAATAACAGACAGAGAGCCAAAGCGTGAGTGAACTCCAATTCATAATAGCCACAAAGAGAATTAAATACCTAGGAATACAACTTCCAAGGGATGTGAAGGACCTCTTCAAGGAGAACTACAAACCACTGTCAAAGAAACAAGACAGGACACAAACAAATGAAAAAACATTCCATGGTCATGGATTGGAAGAATCAATATCGTGAAAATTGCCATACTGCCCAAAGTAATTTATAGATGCAATGCTATCCCCATCAAACTACCATTGACTTTCTTCACAGTATTAGAAAAAAACTACTTTAAAATTTATATAGAACCAAAAAAATAACCCATATAGCCAAGACAATCCTAAGCAAAAAGGACAAAGCTGGAGGCATCACACTACCTGGCTTCAAACTACACTAAAAGTCTACAGTAACCAAAACAACCTGGTACTGATACCAAAACAGATATATAGACCAATGGAACAGAACAGAGGCTTCAGAAATAGCACCACACATCTACAATCACCTGATCTTTGACAAACCTGACAAAAATAAGCAATGGGGAAAGGATTCCCTCCTTTTTTTTTGGTGGGGGGGGAAGAGAAAAAAAAGAAAGAGAAAGAAAAAAAGAAAGAAAAAGAGAGAAAGAAAGAAAAGAATGAAAGAGAGAAAGAAAGAGGAAGGGAAAGAGGGAGAGAGAACAGGAGTCTTACTTTATTGCCCAGGCTAGAATGTAGTCTAAAAATGGGTATCGAAAACCTCTTTTATGCCAATAATTGTGCTTAACAATGGAGACAGGAAGAAATAAGGGAGGAAAATAACAAACAAGCAACCAACCAATATTTCATTTAAACCTGTGAAATGCTATGCAATTACTGAGGAGTGACTTACTTCCAATTATGTAGTCACTTTTAGAGTAGGTGTGATGTGGTACTGATAAGAATGTATGCTTTGTGGATTTGGGGTGGAGAGTTCTATAAATGTTTATTTAGTTTACTTGTTCCAGGTCTGAGTTCAAGTCCTGAATATCCTTGTTAATTTTCTGTCTCGTTGATCTGTCTAATATTGACAATGTGATGTTAAAGTCTCCCACTATTTTTGTGTGGGAGTCTAAGTCTCTTTGTAAGTCATTAAGAACTTGCCTTATGTATCTGGGTGCTCCTGTATTGGGTGCGTATATATTTAGAATCGTTAGTTCTTCTTGTTGCACTGATCCTTTTACCATTATGTAATGACCTTCTTTGCCTCTTTTGATCTTTGTTGCTTTACAGTCTATTTTATCAGAGACTAGGATTGCAACTACTGCTTTTTTTTTTTACTCTCCATTTGGTTGGTAAATCTTCCTCCATCCCTTTGTTTTGAGTCTTTGTGTATCCTTGCATGTGAGATGGGTCTGGTTGCAGCATACCCATGGGTTTTGGCTTTTTGTCCAATTTGCCTGTCTGTGTCTTTTGATTGGGGCATTTAGTCGATTTAAATTTAGAATTAATAATAACATATGTGAGTTTAATACTGCCATTTGATGCTAGCTGGCTGTTTTGCCCATTAGTTGATGTAGATTCTTCATTATGTTGATGCTCTTTACCTTTTGGTATATTTTTGGAATGGCTGATACTGGTTGTTCCTTTCTATGTGTAGTGCTTCTTTCAGAAGCTCTTGTAAAGCAGGCTTGGTGGTGATGAAATCTCTGAGTACTTGCTTGTTGACAAACGATTTTATTTTTCCTTCACTTATGAAGCTTAGTTTGGCTAGATATGAAATTCTGGTTGAAAGTTATTTTCTTTAAGGATGTTGAATATTGGCCCCACTCTCTTCTGGCTTGTAGGGTTTCTGCTGAGAGATCTGCTGTGAGTCTGATAGGCTCCCCTTTGTGGGTAACTTGACCTTTCTCTCTGGCTGCCCTTAGAATTTTCTCCTTCATTTCAACCCTGGTGAATCTGACGATTATGTGCCTTGGGGTTGCTCTTCTTGAGGAATATCTTTGTGGTGGTCTCTGTATTACCTGGAGTTGAATGTTGTCCTGCCTTGTTAGGTTGGGAAAGTTTTCCTGAATAATATCCTGAAGAATATTTTCCAACTTGGATTCATTCTCTTCGTCACATTCCGGTACACCTATCAAACGTAGATTAGATCTTTTCACATAGTCCCATATTTCTTGGAGACTTTGCTCATTCCTTTTTACCCTTTTTCTCTAATCTTGTCTTTTCGTTTTATTTCATTGAGTTGGTCTTCGGCCTCTGATATCCTTTCTTCTGCTTGATCAATTCGACTGTTAAAACTTGTGCATACTTCGCCAAGTTCTCATATTGTGTTTTTCAGCTCCATTAATTCACTTATATTCCTCTCTAAATTGTCTATTCTTGTTAGCATTTCGTCAAACCTTTTTTCAGTGTTCTTAGTTTCTTTGCACTGGGTTAGAACATGTTGTTTTAGCTCACAGAAGTTTCTTATTAGCCACCTTCTGAAGCCTGATTCTGACAATTCATCACACTCATTCTCCATCAGGCCTTGTTCCCTTGCTGATGAGGAGCTATGATCCCCTGAAGGAGGAGAGGCATTCTGGTTTTGGATGTTTTCAGCCTTTTTGTGCTGGTCTCTTCCCATCTTTGTGGATTTATCCACCTGTCGTCTTTGTAATTGCTGACTTTCAGATTAGGTCTCTGAGTGGACGTCCAGCCCATTGATGGTGATGCTATTTCTGTTTCCTTATTTTCCTTTGGCAGACACCCCTCCCCCACAGAGCTGGACCTTCCCGGGTTCAGCTGTGTTTGCTGTGAAACTCTCAACTGTCAGCATTTCCAACTTCTGTTTTTCTGTGGGGGTGGGACCAGCCGAGCCCAATCAACTGGCTCCCCGCCTCGGAGCCCCCCCCTTCTCTTCTCCTAATTGAACAATTGATTCTCTCCCAGGTGCCCCAGTCGCCCACTGAAAAGGCGCCAGGATCTATGCAATTTCCCGTGCGGTGACCGCATGGGCTGAAACAGTGGCGCTCTCGTGGCGCTTTTCTACCCAGGAATCTCCTGGTCTGGCTCCTGGCTTCAGTCCCTCTTTCAATCAGCTGAATGGGCGACTCTGCCTTCCCAGAGCTCCAAACGCCAACCAAAAGGGCACCTAGTCCTGCACACTCCGCACTGAGAATCGCCACACCGAGACACCTGCAAAACAGCTGTGCTGGCCAAAAGAGTCACCCTGGCGACCCATGGGCCTCCTCCACTGGGAATCTCCTGGTCCGTAGGCAACAAAAATTCATCTGGAAGTCTGGCATCCACTCACTCCCTGCACCTTCACTGGGAGCTGCAATCTTGAGCTGCTGCTAGTTGGCCATCTTGGATCTCTCCAAGGATTCCCTACTTAATAAATGCTATTGAGAATACTGGCTAGCCATATGCAGAAAACAGAAACGAGACCCCCTTCCTTACACCTTATACAAAAATGAACTCCAAATGGATTAAAGACTTAAATGTGTCAGACACTATAATCCCAGCACTTCGGGAGGCCGAGTTGGGTGGATCATGTGGTCAGGAGTTTGAGAGCAGCCTGGCCAATATGGTGAAACCCCATCTTTACTAAAAATATAAAAAATTAGCTAGGTGTGGTGGCATGTGCCTATAGTCCAGCTACTTGGGAGACTGAGGCAGGAGAATTGCTTGAACCCAAAAGGTGGAGGTGGCAGTGAGCCAAGATTGTGCCACTGCACTCCAGCCTGGGCAAAAGAGTGAGACTTCATCTCAAAAAAAAAAAAAAAAAAAAAAAAGACTTAAACATAAGACCTAAAACCATAAAACCCATAGAAGTAACCTAGGCAATACCATTCAGGACATAAGCATGGGCAAAAACTTCATCACTAAAACACCAAAAGCAATGGCCACAAAAGCCAAAAATGACAAATGGGATCTAATTAAACTGAAGAGCTTCTGCATAGTAAAAGAAACTATCATCAGAATGTACAGGGAACCTACAGAATGGGAGAAAATGTTTGCAGTCTATCCATCTCACAAAGGCCTAATATACAGAATCTACAAGGAACTTAAACAAATGTACAAGAAAAAAACAACCCCATCGAAAAGTGGGCAAAGGATATAAACAGACACTTTTCAAAAGAAGACATTTATGCAGCCAACAAACATATTGAAAAAATGCTCATCATCACTGGTCATTAGAGAAATGCAAATCAAAACTACACTGAGATACCATCTCATGCCAGTTATAATGGTGATCATTAAAAAGTCAGGAAACAACAGATGCTGGAGAGGATGTGGAGAAATAGGAATGCTTTTACACTGTTGGTGGGCGTGTAAATTAGTTCAACCATTGTGGAAGACAGTGTGGCCAGTCCTCAAGGATCTAGAACCAGAAATACCATTTGACCCAGCAATCCCATTACTGGGTATATACCCAGAGGATTATAAATCATTCTACTATAAAGACACATGTACATGTATGTTTATCGCTGCACTTTTCACAATAGCAAAGACTTGGAGCCAACCCAAATGCCCATCAATGGTAGACTGGATAAAGAAAATGTAGCACATATACACCACTGAATACTATGCAGCTATATAAAAAGATGAGTTCATGTCTTTTATAGGGACATGGATGAAAATGGAAACCATATTCTCAGCAAACTGACACAGGAACAGAAAACCAAACACCACATGTTCTCACTCATAAGTAGGAGTTGAACAATAAGAACACATGGACACAGGGAGGGGAACATCACACACCAGGGCCTGTCGGCGGGTAGGGGGCTAGGGGAGGGATAGCATTAGGAGAAATACCTAATGTAGACGATGGGTTGATGGGTGCAGCAAAGCCACCATGTCATAGGCATACCTGTGTAACAAACCTGCATGTTCTGCACATGTATCCCAGAAAAGAAAAAGAAAGAAAGAAAAAAAAAAGGCACTGTGCTAGGTTAAAAAGACACATGTATCCCAGAACTTAAAGTATAATTAAAAAAAAAAAAAAAAGAAAGAAAGAAAGAAAAAAAAAGGCACTGTGCTAGGTTAAAAAGACAAAAAAAGACATAAATAAAGTGTGGCCCTATATTGAACTCCAGATTGGACAAACATCTATAAAAGACCACTTTTTGGGTCAACTGGGAAAATGGTAATATGGTCCGGAAAAGTCAAAATTGTTAAAATAATAAAAGTAGACTAAAGAACAGCATAATCTCATTTTGGTAAAAAGAGCAAACATGTATGTTTATACAAAAATGCATGTGTGTGCACGCATATGCATACACACACACATAGAGAAAGAGAGAAAGAGAGAGAGAGAGAAGAGAAAAAGATCAAAAAGAACCTAAACTATATTAACAGTAATGATTATTGAATGTTGGGAATAGAAAGCTTTTAGTTTTTTTCTGCTTTTTTAATATTTGCTAATTTTTACAATGCACAGTATTGCTTCTCAAATAAGAGAAATATTATTAGAAAAATTTAAAGAATCTAGTAAGCTAATAACCCATACCCTTCAGAATGGTAGCCCAGGTCTATGGTTACAAAGGGGTACTAGACTGTAGAATTGTATTGCCTGACTCCAATCTTATCTGCCTCCAGTGAACCTTTCATTCAAGATGCTGTCAGGGCATCTGAAAGGACAGAGAGCTGGGACTTCATCTGAGTTTGCAGAACAGGTTGTACAAGTCTTTTTTCCTCTGCCTGCTGATAAAAAGCTATAAGGATGGCAGAATTAGGCCCAAAGCTTGCTTCTATTGTAATATTCCACTGGTAGTAAGATTGCCAGGGAGGTGACCTTTCAGTTCTCCCATCTCTGACTAATAGAAGCTGCAGATACTAATCAAAAAGAACTGGATAATTGGGAACCTCAAATTGGTTGAGGTCAGTTTGGGTCTACCTGTTATTAGCCTGGAAAACAGGTTGGCAGTAGAAACACAGTACAAAGGCATAGATGCACTTATCGTATTGATGATGAAAGCAGCAGTTGACAGGCAGGATAATTATGTGCATTTTAAAAACACATGCATTTTCTTCTTCTCCTGTGTAAATTTCTCTACTGAAACAAAGCCAATTTTTTATTTACATTTCCCTACAATTTTCATTATAAACTTTTTCAAACATGCAAAATGTTGGAAGTGTGGTACTAGGAAGACTCATACTGTCTATATCTAGATTCAAAAATTAACATATTACCACATTTGCTTTCTCTTTCTATATTTTTTTCTTAATCCTCTGAAAGTAAATTGCTTCAACCCTAAATACTTCAGCATTCATTGTCAAAGAATAAGCACATTTTCCTACAAAACCACAATAACATGTTTGCTTCTTAGAAAATTTGCAATAATTCTATATCATCTAATATCTAGTCCATATTCCAATTTTCTCAAATGTTACAGGAGAAAAAAAGTCTTTTATAGCTGTGTTTTTTAAATCTGGATGCAATCAAAGCTCTTGTACTGCATTTGTTTCTTTAGTCTCTTAATGTAGAACAGTACCTCTACCACTTTTTCCCCACAACATTGACTTTTTTGGAAAGTCCAAGCCTTTTCAAAAGTGTTTTTGTTTTTGTTCGTTTGTTTGTTTGAGGCAGAGTCTTGCTCTGTCACCCAGGCTGGAGTGCAGTGGCGCAATCTCGGCTCACTGCAAACCTATGCCTTCTGGGTTCAAGCAATTCTCCTGCCTCAGCTTTCCAAGTAGCTGGGATTACAGGTGCGTACCACCACACCTGGCTAATTTTTTTGTATTTTTAGTAGAGACAGAGTTTCATCATATTGACCAGGCTGGTCTTGAACTCCTGATCTTGTGATCTGCCCTCCTCGGTCTTCCAAAGTGCTGGGATTACAGGCGTGAGCCACGGAGCCTGGCCTTCAAAAGTTTTATAGAATGTCAAACACTCTGTGTTTATCTATACTCCTTATTTCCTGCAAACTGGAAAAAATTAATTTGATCCAGGCTACATATTTTTGGCAAAAATATTTCACAGTTTATGTTTTAAAATTTTTATTATATCTACTTAGGAGGTACATAAGGTGGTTTGTTCCATTATTACTTTTTTTTTGGTGGGGCAGGGAGCAGCTGAGTCTTGCTCTGTCACCATGCTGGAGTACAATGGCATGATCTCGGCTCACTGCAATCTCCACCTCCCAGGTTCAAGCAATTGTCTTGCCTCAGCCTCCAGAGTAGCTGGGATTACAGGCACTCACCATCATGCTGGCTAATTTTTGTAAAGACGGAGTTTCACCATGTTGGCCAGGCTGGTCTTGAACTCATGACCGCAGGTGATCCACCTGCCTCGACCTCCCAAAGTGCCAGAACTACAGGCATGAGCCACCGTGCCCAGCCAGCTCCATTATTACTGATGCTAACTTTGATCAATTACTTAAGGTGGTGTCTGCCAAATAGATTCATTGTAACGATACATTTTTTTTAATTTGTGATTTAGTAGGTAACCTGTCAGTAATACACTGGAATAATGTCAACATCCTATTCCTCAATACTCTCTTACTCAACAGTTTTGATTCATGTCTAAAACAGACCACTTAGATTGTAAACTAATGATTTTTCTGATTTTGTCATTCTTCATATGTTTATTAGCTGATATTCTTTCTGCAATAAAGAGCTTTCCTTCCTTTGTCCACCTCCAGGGGTTTTATTTTTCAACACGTAATAATCAAATACATTTTTTTATTGTTATTGATGTTCAGATTGACTCAAACATCATCAGTATCAGCCCTTTCAAGGTTTCCATGTCCTTTGAACATGACACTATTGGTGTGACTCCATTCTTTCTCGCTCTGTGGTACTATTTATCCAAGGCTAACCTTGTATTTTCCTTGGTCCAGATATGGAATCAGCCATTCTGATTGCTTTGTAAAGGAAATGCTATTTAAAAACAAAAAACTGCACATTAAGTATATTCACTTCTTTTTGGGTAGAATCCCTTCAAGACTGGTTCAGTGAATAAAGTTATTTCTTCTTGTTGCTTTCTCTTTAAGTCATGGATTCATATTTTCTTAATTTAATTTTAATGTTATAAAATTATGTCTTTAATTTTATATCTGTGTCTCTTTTTTATACACTATATAGCTTAGCTTATAACATTAACATATTTACTTTTTTGCTCTTTATAAGATGTGTGTGTGTTTCAAGTTAAATTATATTACTACTATAAATAAACCTACTGAGTAATGCTTAAAATTTTGCTCTTCTTGTTTCTAGAGTATATCTCATTAAGGATGAGTCAGAGGACTGTGCTGACAAGTTAGTTGAAATAACTGCTTTCTCTCTGTGATTATGTTATCAAGTTGATAAACACTTACGTTCATTAAATTCATTTGCTTGTTTTGGTGTTGTTTTATGATTTATAATTTTTTATTTAATTTTATTTTTTGGATATGTAAAACATTAATAGTCAGAAGTACATAAGGAGGTGTACTTAGAGGAATCCAACTCTTATCCCTATCCCCTACACCCTACTTACCACAGCTATCCACCATAATAACTACTTTGGTTTTTATTTTTATAACGAGTTTATTGAAATATATTTCACATATCATAAAATTCACCCTTTTAAAGGGTACAATTAAATGGTTTTCAGTATATTCACGGAGCTGTGCAACTGTCACCCCTTATCTAATTCCAGAAATTTTCATCATTCCAAAAAGAATCCTCACACTCATCATCAATTACCCCCATACTTCTCACGCCCCCATTTCCCAGACTCATCAACTTTCTTTCTCTATAGATTTGTCTATTCTGAACATTTAATATAAATGGAATCATATAATATATGTACTGTTGTATCTTGTTTTTTTTTTACTTAGCATAATGCTTTTAGTGTTTATCCTTGCTGTAGCATGTATCAGTACTTCATCCTTTTTTATAGCTGAATAATATTCCATTGCCTGTATATCACATTCTGTTTCTCTATTCATTAGTTGACAGACATTTGGGTTGTTTCCACTTTTCGACAACTACGAATAATGCTGCTATGGACATTTGTGTACAAGTTTTTGTGTGGACACATGTTTTCATTTATCTTAGGTTTATACCTTGGAGTGGAATTGCTGGATTTACGGCAACTCTACATTTAACTTTTGTAGTCATTCGTTTTTTTTAAATTTATCTTAGTGTATGATTCATTTGACAAAAATTTTTTGGAAATGTGTGTGCATTCTTACATAATCTTAGTTTCCTCTTTTTTCTTGCAAAAGAAAAGCTAGCATATTATAAACCTTGTTTTACAGCTTGAGTTTTTTTAATGTAATTGTTTGTTTTACATGCTGGAAAATAGTAATACACCCCAGAAATCACTACAAAACAAAGTTCATAGAGGTCTTCCTCATTCTTTTTTTAAATTACTACATAACACTACATTGTTGAATATACCCTTACTTACTTGACTAGTCCCCTATTTTCAGATATTTGTGCTGTTTCCAATCTTTTGCTTTTGAAAACTGTGCTGCAATGACAAACCTTGTGCATGTGTTGTTTGTATTTGTGGAGGTGTATCTTTAGAGTACATGCCTTAAAAAAAAAGCAAACATATTATATGCCTTGTTTTGCTGAGTCAAAGGATAACTGAATATGCAGATTTGTTAGGTATTGCCAAATTCCCTCTTCTGGAACTGTACTGCATTAATACAATAAATTTAATAGAGGACAGTTTCCCCATAGTCTCATTAACAAACATTAGGATTTGTCAATAACTGGTAGCTCAGTATAGCTTTAATTTGTATTTTTGTTACTATGAGTGAACTTGAGCATATTTCCATATATTTAAGAGTATTTGCCATGCTATTTCTGTGATCTATTTGTTCATGTCTTCTTCTGATTTCAAGAATTTGAGGACTAAGAATCTTGAAGTAAGCCAGGCATTCACCCTTTGGGTAGATAGAGGCAGGCACCCTGTCGCTCACTAAGCAGGGACAACCTCAATTGAGTCCTTGGCTCCTGTAACATGTTAAGACTCTCAGAAAGTCAGAGCTGAAGGAACCCTTTGGGATTAGCTGCTTCAGTCCCTTTGTGTTATAGATGAACAAACTTGTGGCCTAGACTTTCTCTAGGTCAGACAGCATATTTGTGATAGATCTAGAACTTGAGCCAAAGACTCTTCCAGGGTAACTGTACATTAACATGCAAATGGTTTCTTTGCTGGGTTTTGTACATTTACTGAGATTATCACAAACTACTTTTTGGAGAGCATATGCCTCTTAATGTCCTCTATTAGCTCAAATTGCAAACACTGGCAATAAATATAAAAGCCATCCTCTCTTGTTAATTCTGCTTATTACCTATCAATCAGTGTCCATAATATTCATTTGCTATAGAAGTGTAAAAAACAGCCCTTGAAAGTCAGAGCTGAATCAGATCTTGGAGATCTCACATATAATAGGAAAACTCAAGGTCGAGATAGGCAAAGCACTCAGGATTTACTACAGGGAGAGGCCAAAAGAGCCATTAGCCCAGAAACTTGCCTTCATTAAAGGCCTCAATTTTAAGTGTTTGAGATCCTCTCCAACTGAGGTTAAAATGTATCATTACTGCATCTTTGGAGTATGCAGACAACTGTACTTGCTAAATACATAAACTTAAAATACATTATAATTTTTAAGCTTATTTTCACATTTCTTTACTGTTTAATATACCAAGAGAGGCCTTAAGAGTGACCTGTTCCTGGTCACGAAATGAACTAATAGCACAAAGCAGAAATAAAACTAGAGCTCAGGTCGCTGACTCCTGGACAGAACACTTTCTACCTTTTTTGAGCCAAGTAAATTCATCTTGATTCACAATATTAAATCCTCTGGCCAGGGAGCACCACTGTGTGATACATGTGCCCCTTTCACCTGCCTGTCTCAGTGTCCGTCACCAGGACTATTCTCCATAATCCCGCTGTCTGTTACTGCTGGCCACACCAAGGCAAGAAGTGGACCAGAACCTTAACAAAAAGTTCCATTTCTTGAAAGCCACTCATGTGACATGCATTTTACCTGTGTTCATTCTAATCCACACAACTGGCCTTCACTGTAGGGATTGTACAGATGATCAAACAGATTCAGAGAGGTTTGCCTAAGATTATATAGCTAAACCAGTTGGAGAGCTTCAATTCAAAACCAGGTTCATCTGACAACAAAGCCTGTGTCCACTCCACTCTACCTTGCTGTTACCTTTCAACTGAGACAATCCACATGCATGATGACTCTAAGAGGATATATATATGGGTCAAGGCAAAATAGCCTTCCTCACAGAGCGCTCAGCCTTCCAAGGAAGCAGTTAAGGTCTGGGGCTGAAAGAGCTGAGAAGCAGCTTCTGTGTAGTCCAACCACATGGGCAAGTCGTCTAAGAGAAACTTTTTCTGAAAATCCAGCAGTTACTTACTTGACCAAGTGTCTTATCAGAAGTTCCAGCATCTCTCGGTTCTTTTCTGGTAGCTTATATACCAGGGAGTGAATAGCTCCCAGGCGGTAATCCAGGTTGTCAGACTCTGGGAGAGAACAGTAAGAGATAAATGGTTTGGCATTCTGGGCAACTAGATTAAGCAAATTCTTACATGTATACACACACACACACACAAACACACACACACAGAGAGAGAGGGAGCGAGAGAGAGAGAGAAGACTGTTTCAGACGGAGTCAGAACTCCAGGCACAGCAGGTTGTTCCTAAAGTCTCACAGATAAATTTCCAGCTGGAAACCTATTCCCATCCACCTTCCTTGTGGTACTGAGAAGTGTGCTGCTGCCTCTGGATTCCTGTGAAAATCACTGAGAGAGCCCAGAAGTAAAGAACAAAGCTCCTTTGTTTCAACAAAGATCCATTATGATGCTAAGTCCCCTGAATCTTTTTCCTGAACACCACACAGGATATGATGCAGAATAAGGGTCACGTTGAAGTGGGAGGGGCACTCATACAGTGACCTCAGCCAAAACTTTCAATGCTTCTTTAATCGCCAACTTTTGGGGGTGATTCCATATGCCTTATTTCCCATGTACTAACGTCCTCTCCCTCAGTTTTCTCATCTAGAAAATGTGACGCTGGCGCTATCAGATTAAGAACAATGGTTCACAACACAATCGAAAAGCTTTTGAACAGGCAAAATGATGAAGGAAGTTGAAACAGCAACTGTCGTGTAGCCATTTTGCTGTCCCCTGGTAATGTAAGCAAATGTTCTTGTTCTGATGGAAGAGGCAATGAATAAATATATAAATAAAGTCTTTATATTCATCACATTCCTCAAGTAACCAATTTTCTCAAGCCCTCTTAAGTAACACTAATTATGAAAAATAACACCACTCTTGAGTTAGATAGCAAGCAAGAATACTTTCATTTGGCAGTTGTGCATAATTTGTTTATGTGTTTTAGGTTTCTGTGCCCTCAATCACTTCTCCTCAAACAATTTTCTAGGCTTATTGCAGTAAACATTAAGAAACTAGGACAACACAGTTAATTAGTAACATAAATACTTACTGGCAGCAGAGACCAGCTCTTTGTGAAGCCTATAGGTCATGACAGGTTCAGATAGATTCCTGAAATGAATGAAAATTGTCAGTTTCTTTGGGAAGGATGCAGCTGGATATTGGATTCTTAGTTCTGGAGACAGCAAGGCTGATGTTTCTGAGCCCTACAACTTAGTGGGATTATATTCATTTTTCTCTTAACCTGAAGCTTCATCAGGGGAATCCAAGTTGCTAGTAATTCAACAAAAGACCTGCAGGAGCATAGACTGAGGCCTCTGGAAAAGTCTCCAACTAGCTCCCAAAAGTGAAAAGAGACACAAACCAGTCCTGCAAAATTCCAAAGAGGGCCCATTCTGAATGCTACCCTGAATCTCTTACAATTTGATAGATCCTTAGAATTTCCAAAGTGCTTTTGCAATTGTCCTCCCAACTGATGCTTCCAATAATCCTGTGAGGCAGAACAGTTATTCAAATCCCCATTTATAGGAAGAGGAATCTCAGGCTCAAATGGGTTTATTCACTTAGTCGAAAACCACTGGCTGAGCATCTACTTGTACAGGGCATTGTGCCAGGTATTGGGAATCCAGGGACGAACAGAAATAGTCCAAACCTCCAAGAAGCTAATAGTTTAGTAGAGGAGAGCACCATACACAAAACTTGCAATGCAGTGGGACAAGTATGATGATAAAATAAAGGTACATGGTAGGTGGCTCAGAGGAAGTAAGAAATCAACCAATAATTATAAGAATAGCAAACTCTGTACTGCTCTAATAGATTTACATGTATTAACCCATTTATAAAGCTCATAACAACTCTGTGAGGTAGGTACTGTTTCCAGTTTATAGATGTGGAAACTGAGGCCTAGTGAAGTTAAAGAACTCATCCAAAATTACACAGCTAATAAGTGGCAGAAGCAGGAAGTCTGTCTCCTGGGTCCATGCTCTTAATTACTATACTATACTGCCTGCCACTGTTATTGTAGTAATCCAAGCAAAAGATAAATAAAAGACAAACAGAGGGGCTAGGCATGGTGGCTGACATCTGTAATCCCAGCACTTTGAGAGGCCAAGTAAGGAGAATCACTTAAGCCCAAGAGATCGAGACCAGTCTGGTCAACTTAATGAGACCCCCACCTCTAAAAAAAAAAAAAAAAAACGTAAAAACAGTAGCTGGGCATGGTGGTGAGTGCCTGTAGCCCAGACTACTCAAGGGGCTGAGGCGGGAGGATCATTTGAGCCTGAGAGAGAGAAGGGTATGGTGGGAGGGCAAGACGTCAATGAGTCATAATCACACCACTGCACTCCAGCCTGCATGACAAAGCATAGAAAGAATAGGTGAGGAGAGTGTTTTGAAAAATATTAACAAAAGAACTCCTTCTTTGATTGGGTATGATGGCAAGAGAGCAATTTGGTTTGAGTGAGTGAATAGAATAAGTTGATTAAGAGGGAAGTAGAGATGCTAAGTCACGGAGGCCTCAGGAAGGAGATGTCTACTAAGAAGCTGGATATAGGGCTCTGCTAGATCAGAGAAGCAGATGTGAAAATCAGGAACCTCGACAGATGATAAAACCACAAGAACAGCTGCCACTGCTCCAGAGGAGATGGCAAACTGGCAGTCAAACAGCTACATGAGGCCTTCTGACATTTCTCCTTTGTCCAGCACAGTGTATAAAAGCGAAATGGAATTGAATCAATGATCAAAATATTTTAAAATGAGATATTTCATTTAAAAATCTTTTATTTTAAAAATATTTCATACAAACCCATATATGAAATATATATATATAAAATGAATATATGAAATATTTCATTTTAAAAATATTTCATACAAACACATATTCCCTGTATGTTGAAAAATGCAAAGATCTTTGTAGAAGTAAACAACACTGCTGTTTGTATGTAAACAAAGGGATTGTCATGCAAATAATGGTTCAATGTACAAAGTGTTTAATAGGAAAATAGTCTACTTCACTCAGTTTTATTCCCTGGCCCCTGTAGATATTTCAGTTTTCAGTTGCTCTGCTATAGTAAAATGAGAAGAGAGCCCTGGGAAACACCAAATAGAAAGCCCATACAGGGGACTGACAAAAATGACCAAAGAGGTTAGAGAAAAACAAAAAGTAAGTGATTCAGCAGAGTCCAAAATAGGAGAAAGTATTAAGGAGGGCTTTTTCAAATGTTGCAATTCAAATGTTACCAAAATATCCAGTAAGGTAAACACTGACAACTGTCCTTTGTGTACAGCATTGAGGGTATCCCTGGTGACCCTGGCAAAAGCACCTTCATTGGAGCAGAGGGAGTAAGAGTTATTACAACGAGTTAAGAGGGAACTGGGGAGTTAAGAAGTACAGACAGAGATTGTATATTACTTGACACAGAAGCTTGGTTGATGTCGATGAAAAGAGTAAAACTGTGTAAAATATTTTAAGAGATTTATTCTGAGCTAAATATGAGTGACCATGGCCCGTGACACAGCCCTCAGGAGGTCCTGAGAACTTGTGCCTAAGGGGGTCGGGGTACAGCTTGGCTTTACATATGTTTAGAGAGGCATGAAGCATCAATTAAATATATTTAAGAAATACATTAGTTTGGTTCAGAAAGATGAGACAACTCAAAGTGGGGGCTTCCAGGCTATAGGTAAACATTTGCTGGTTGACAGTTGGTTGAGTTTATCTGAAGACCTGGGATCAATGGAAAGGAATGCTGAGGTTAAGTCAAAAGACTGTGGAGACCAAGTTTTATTGTGCAGAGGAATCTCTCAGATAGCAGACCTCAGAGAGAGCAGGTTGTAAAATGATTCCTATTAGACCTAAAAGGGCGTCTGGCTCTTAGTTAATTATCTCCTGGATCTGGAAAGAAAGAAAGAAAACAATGGGGGAAGGGGATTTTCTATAGAATGCAGATTTTTCCACAAGAGACTTTGTAAGGCAATTTCAAGGTATGGCAAGGAAATATATTTTGGGGTAAAACATTTTCATTTTTTCCCTTGTTATGCCAGAGTCAGATTGGAAAGTAAATCACGATATACAGGGTTAAATAAAACCCATTTGATGAGAATGTATGGTTTGTAGGGCATGACTCCCCAAACCCCTTAGAAAGAAATTTCGGCAAGATAAAAAATCAGAGCTTAGTCCTCACTGAGAAGGGATAAAGTATCTCATTAGGCAATCCTGTTTACTCTAACTATCATCCATATGCTCAATGATCACCAAGATTTTAGATCAAGCCCAAAACTCATCATTGAGTTTCAGACCTATATAAATTGCCTGCTTAATATTACACCCTGATTTCTTCAAAGGTACCCACATTTGACATATCCAAAGTCCAACTTATTGCCTGCCTCAAACTTAGTTTTCTTGTGTTTCTTAAATCAGTAAACACCATCATTTGGTTGTATGGGCCAGAAACATGGAGTTACCTTTTTATCACACTATCCCCAATCCTCATATTCAATTCATCAGTTTGACTTCCCAAATCTCTTGAATATGCTTACTTCTAGGAATAGCTACTGCTAATTTTTAAAAGATCCTATAAAGCCCCAAATGATCTGGCCTCTACATACCTCTCCCTGCCTCTCTACACTCAATACTCCCCCTGTTCTGATTCATGTAGTTTCCTGAAGGGGACTTCCTCCCTCCTGCCTCCAGACTTTGCATATTCACTTCCCTCTCTCTGGAACCCAACCCCCACTTGGTTGATTCCAACTTACAGTTCAAAACTCAGTTTAAACAACCGGAATGAGTGAGGTCCTCCTATTAAATGCTTTCATAGGTATACCTTTCCTTCAGAGTACTTATTAGAGTTTATTACATTTGTGTGATTATTTGTCTTCTAGTTCTTTAAGGTCAGAGACCATACCTATACATAACTGTTTGCCTAGTGCCTTAACATCATACTTGGCATTGAGTAAGCACTGAGGATATTTTTCTTGAATCACTTAATGATTTAAAGATGTATATGGCTGGAACATACTGACGCGCTGAAAAAAAACAGCCAGTTGAATGAGAGGATAAAAATATAGGAGAGAGAAGGGATAATTTCTAGAGGACTTCTCTGGAAAGCTCTGGATAAGGGGTGATTTAGTTACCTAGAACAGAGGGTGGAGATCTGCCCTGAAACACAGTTATCTTTGAGAACTCTAAAGGGTATTTACTGGCTGGTGTATACTACAGAACCGTGGGCGAGAGTCACAAGAACAAGTATCACTTATTGGGGATGCTGCCCACTCACACTTTCAGGCGTGACCCTCTCATCTTTGAAAAGGACCATACTGCCTATTACAGGATGAGCTGGGAATAATGCAATGTGGGGAAGTCCTTACAAGCCTAAGAAAATGTTGAGACTCCTTCGAAGGGAGCTAGAGATACAGAATCACTTATTCCCACTATTCTCGTCACAAGTCTTCTTAAAGTATTCATAACAGATTGCTCTCTGTCTTTACTAAATTACCAAGCCATCCAAAGAAGGCCAAAGTGGCCAAAGCTCCTGGAAGTAGGGGGCAGGAGAAGAAGATGCCCCAGTACCAGGGGACTTATAAGTCGGAGACACTTAGATTTAAAAAATACAACCTGGGATCATGGCTATTACTTAACGGGGGAAGTGGGGCACCTTGGTTTCCTCATCTACAAAATGAGTCAAGTACCATCTAGTACACTCAGTTAATGGGAGAAAAAAAAAAAACAATGACATTATCAGTGTAAACAACTGGCCACAGCCTAGAACAGAATAAACCCTCCAATAGCAGTTCTTTTCTTCATCAGCAGATACAGTAGAAATATTCCTGGAAAGAACATTCAAGTTTATGTAAAGCCCTAAGATGATGCTACAGAAGAAAAATATTTAACAGCAATATCTTAAACCCAATTTAGTTTAGATTAATGAGATTTTCCAGAACTTAAGTATCAATCTTAATGGCTCAAGAGCACAATCATTGAAAAGAAAAGGCTTTAGCACATAAAGTATGATACATACTATGAGACATAAAGAGTGGTAAGAAATCAGTGTGTTTAAAAAATATATATGTCTCAAACACCTTTTGTACAATATAAATTTACGTCAATAAATTGAACAATATATTCATCAATTTTGTGCATTCCCAAATTTTGTTGGTGAGTTTACTTTTTTTCCATACTGTTGACAGTTCATATAGCTCCAACATCATTCCAGTTGTATTTTCTTGGTTTTATTTCCATTATCTGGATTAAGGCATGATATGCAGCACATCACACATAGCACACCATTTTTGCCCAAATGCAATTTGACATTTCAAAAATGGTTATTATTCTTTAAAACATGTTAGCCACCCTGAATAGTCACAGCTCATGATTCTGCTAGTGAAGCCATCATGACATCACTCTGTGAACAGCAAAACATATTCAATTATTTCAAGTGTAGGATTTTAGAAAATAATCATTTTAACCTTTTTTCAATGACAATTCTATTATTTTTATGCTTCTCTTGCTTAAACTCTCAGATTTAAAAAACAGTCTTTGCATGTTCTTGGCCAGAAATCCTCTTCACATACTTTTTCTTAAGCAATTCTAAGCAACCTCCTGGAACTGGGACCACGTTAACTCCTCTCAGCACCCAGAGAAATTTCACCAACTATGAAATGCAAACTCCCAATTCAAATCAGGCATACCTGAGGTAGAATTTCAAGGAGCTGGTGATTGTCTTAATGTCCCAGTCACTATTATGAAAATCAACATCTCCTGGGCATTTAGGATCTATTTGAGAAAAGCAAACAAAAAATAAGTTAATCATCCAAAAATCTTACATTTTACCTCTTTTAAAAGAAAAACAATATGATGCTAAGTAGTTTTTAAGAGATCAAAACTTTAGAAGAAGCAAATCTTTGATGTTTCAAAAACCTGACTGCATTCTGGTCTACCATATAAGGAATAAGGAAGTAATCTATCCAATTCACACAACAAAGAAAAACTGAACAAACAAAATCAACTCTTCTTAGATTCATCAGATAACTGGGAGCATAGAGTAAATGACTGCCCCCAAAAGTGAGGAGATAGAGAGACAGAGAGAACCAAATCTTATTGTAACAGAAGCCCAGGAGTAGAAAACTTCTTGGAAACCAGCACTGGAATAGGATAACCTAATCTGTAATTTACAAATTGCTGGAAGCTCAATATGTTTGGATTTGAAAAGTTGAAAACTCCAGCCGGACCCAGTCCAAAAGGGGCCCCCATACTTTTGTGAGTTTTAACTACAGGAGTCCTATCAAGTTTTGATGGTGAAAACTCCCTTCATTATTCCAGCATGGGGGAAAGATAAGTAGTCATTTAAAAATATTCACAGACCCTTTTCTTCTTAACAAAGTCTGCCCTCAAAAGAAACTATTTTTACCAGATCATAACCTCCTGCAGTTTTATCAGAACCTAAGTGAATGAGGTGAAGGGAAATACCCAATTCCAGACCCAATTTCCCTTAAAGTTTCTCCCAAGTAGGGGAAAAAAACAAAAAACCTGAGAAGAGCTTAAGTTAAGTCACAGGCCAGGGGCACAGCTCACTAAAAGACAGAGACATACTCATAGACTTATAGAAGACTTCCCCACCCATGACACCTTACCACCATGTCAATTGGGCTCATGTACTCATGGAAATATGACTAAAAGAACTGTGCTTCTCAGATAATTATTTAAGTCTTTAGGCAAAACCAAAATAACAGAGGATGAAAAAAAAAAAAAAAACATCAGAGTAATGTTTAGCCTCTACCACCATACCACCAGCTAGCTAATCAGCCACATTTCTTTTCTTTTTTTATATATTTTAAGTTTTGGGGTACATGTGCAGAATGTGCAGATTTGTTACATAGGTATACACATGCCATGATGTTTTGCTGCACCCATCAACCTGTCATCTACATTAGGTATTTCTCCTAATGCTATCCCTCCCCTAGTCCCCCAGCCCCCAACAGGCCCTGGTGTGTGATGGTCCCCTCCCTGTGTTCATGTGTTCTCACTGTTCAACTCCCACTTATGAGTGAGAACATCTGGTGTTTGGTTTTCTGTTCTTGTGTTAGTTTGCTGAGAATGAGGGTTTCTAGCTTCATCCACGTCCCTGCAAAGGACATGATCTCATCCTTCTTTATGGCCGCATAGTTTTCCATGGTGTATATGTGCCACATTTTCTTTATCCAGTCTATCATTGATGGGCATTTGAGTTGGTTCCAAGTCTTTGCTATTGAGATTAGTGCCACAATAAACATACGTGTGCATGTGTCTTTATAGTAGAATGATTTACATTCCTTTTGATATATATCCAGTAATGGGATTTCTGGGTCAAATGGTATTTCTGGTTCTAGATCCTTCAGGAATCACCACATTGTCTTCCACAATGGTTGAACTAGTTTACACTCCCACCAACAGTGTAAAAGTGTTCCTATTTCTCCACATCCTCTCCAGCATCTGTTGTCTCCTGACTTTTTAATGATCATCATTCTAACTGGTGTGAGATGGTATCTGATTGTGGTTTTGATTTGCATTTCTCTAATTACCAGTGACGATGAGCTTTTTTTCATAAGTTTGTTGGCTGCATAAATGTCTTCTTTGGAGAAGTGTCTGTTCATACTGTTCATATCCCTAATCCACTTTTTGATGGCATTGTTTTTTTTCTTGTACATTTGTTTAAGTTCTTTGTAGATTCTGGATATTAGCCCTTTGTGAGACGGATAGACTGCAAAAATTTTCTCCCATTCTGTGGGTTGCCTGTTCACCCTAATGATAGTTTCCTTTGCTATGCAGAAGCTCTTTAGTTATTAGATCCCATTTGTCAATTTTGGCTTTTGTGGCCATTGCTTTTGGTGTTTTAGTCATGAAGTCTTTGTCCATGCCTATGCCCTGAATGGTATTGCTTAGGTTTTCTTCTATGGTTTTTATGGTTTTAGGTCTTATATTTATGTCTTTATTCCATCTTGAGTTTATTTTTGTATGAGGTGTAAGGAAGGGGTCCAGTTTCAGTTTTCTCCATATGGCTAGCCAGTTTTTCCAACACCATATATTAAATAGAGAATCCTTTCCCCATTGCTTGTTTCTGTCAGGTGTGTCAAAGATCAGATGATTGTAGATGTGTGGAATTATTTCTGAGGCCTCTGTTCTGTTCCATTAGTCTATATATCTGTTTTTGGTATCAGTACCATGCTGTTTTGGTTACTGTAGCCTTGTAATATAATTTGAGGTCAGGTAGCATGATGCCTCCAGCTTTGTTTTATTTGCTTAGGAATGTTTTGGCTATACAGGATCTTTTTGGTTCCAAGTGAAATTTAAAGTAGTTTTTTCTAATTCTGTGAAGAAAGTCGATAGTAGCTTGATGCAGATATCATGGAATTTACAAATTACTTTGGGCAGTATGACAATCTTCATGATATTAATTCTTTGTATCCATGAGCACGGAATGTTTTTCCGTTTGTTTGTGTCCTCTCTTGTTTCCTTGATCAGTGGTTTGTAGTTCTCCTTAAAGAGGTCCCTCACATCCCTTGGAAGTTGTATTCCTAGGTATTTAATTCTCTTTGTAGCAATCGTGAATGGGAGTTCACTCATGATCTGGCTCTCTGTTTGTCTATTATTGGTGTTTAGGAATGCTTGTGATTTTTGCACATTGATTTTGTATACCGAGACTTTGCTGAAGTTGCTTATCAGCTTTAGGAGATTTGGGGCTGAGATGATGGGGTCTTCTAAGTATACAATCATGTCATCTGCAAACAGAGACAATTTGACTTCCTCTTTTCCTATTTGAATACCCTGTATTTCTTCCTTTTCCCTGATTGCCCTGGCCAGAACTTCCAATACTGTGTTGAATGGGAGTGGTGAGAAAGGGCATCCTTGTCTTTTGCTGGTTTTCAAAGGGAATGCTTCCTGGTTTTGCCCATTCAGTATTATATTGGCTGTGGGTTTGTCCTAAGTAGCTCTTATAAGTTTGAGATGTATTCCATCAATACCTAGTTTATTGAAAGTTTTTAGCGTGAAGGGGTATTGAATTTTGGTGAAGGCCTTTAACGCATCTATTGAGATAATCATGTGGTTTTTGACATTGGTTCTGTTTACATGATAAATTACATTTACTTATTTGCATATGTTGAACCAGTGTTGCATCCCAGGGATGAGGCTAACTTAATCATGGTGGATAAGCTTTTTGATGTCCTGCTGGATTCAGTTTGCCAGTATTTTATTGAGGATTTTCGCATTGATGTTCATCAAGGATTTTGGCCTGAAATTTTCTTTTGTGTGTGTGTGTCTCTGCCAAGTTTTGATATCAGGATGATGCTGGCCTCATAAAATGAGTGAGACAGGATTTCCTCTTTTTCTGTTGTTTGGAATAGTTTCAGAAGGAATGGTATCAGCTCCTCTTTTTACCTCTGGTAGAATTCGGCTGTGAATCCGTCTGGTGCTGGCCTTTTTTGGTTGGTAGGCTATTACTTACCGCCTCAATTTCAGAACTTGTTATTAGTCTACTCATGGATTTGACTTCTTTCTGGTTTAGACTTGGGAGGGTGTATATGTCCAGGAATTTATCCATTTCTTCTAGATTTTCTAGTTTATTTGTGTAGAGGTGTTTATATATTCTCTGATAGTAGTGCATATTTCTGTGGAATCAGTGGTGATATCCCCTTTATCATTTTATATTGCATCTATTTGATTCTTCTCTCTTTACTTCCTTGTTAGTCTGGCTATCAGTCTATCTATTTTGTTGGTCTTTGTAAAAAAAACCAGCTCCTGAATTCATTGATATTTTTGAAGGGTTTTTTGTGTCTCCATCTCCTTTAGTTCTGCTCTAACCTTTGTTATTTCTCGTCTTCTGCTAGCTTTTGAATTTGTTTGCTCTTGTTTCTCCAGTTCTTTTAATTGTGATGTTAGGGAGTCGATTTTAGATCTTTCCTGCTTTCTACTGTGGGCATTTAGTGCTATAAATTTCCCTCTAGACACTGTTTTAAATGTGTTCCAGAGATTCTGGTATGTTGTTTCTTTATTCTCATTGGTTTCAAAGAACTTATTTCTACCTTAATTTCACTATTTGCCCAGTAGTCATTCAGGAGCAGGTTGCTCAGTTTCCATGTAGTTATGCAGTTTTGAGTAAGTTTCTTAATCCTGAGTTCTAATTTGATGGCACTGTGGTCTGAGAGACTGTTATAATTTCCGTTCTCTTGCATTTGCTGAAGAGTATTTTACTTCCAATTATGTGGTCAACTTTAGAATAAGTGTGATATGGTGCTGAGAAGAATGTATATTCTGTTGATTTGGGGTGGAGAGTTCTGTAGATGTCTATTAGGTCCTCTTGGTCCAGAGCTGAGTTCAAGTTCTGAATATCCTTGTTAATTTTCTGTCTCATTGATCTAATATTGACCATATTTCTACACACTAACAATGAACTAGCTGACAAAATTTCAAAAACAATCCCATTTACAATAGTATTAAATAAAGAAAAAAACTTAGGGATAAATTTAGCCAAGGAAGTGAATAATAACTGCTATACTAAAAACTATAAAACACTAATGAAACAAACTAAAGACACAAATAAATGAAAAAATAGTCCATGCTCATGGATTAGAATAACTAATCTTATTAAAATGTCCATACTTCCCAAAGCATTCTCTAAGTTCAATGCAATTCCTATCAAAATTCCAATGTCTTTCTTCACAGAAATAGAAGAAGATAATCATAAAATTCATATGAAATGACAAAAGACCCCAAATAGTCAAAACAATCTTTAGCAAAAGGAACAAAGGTGAAGGTATCACACTCTCTGACCTCAAAATATATTTTGAAGTTATTATAATCACAACAGCATGCTACTACAATAAAAATATGCCAATAAACCAATGGCACAGAATAGAAAGTCCAGACATAAACCCAAGTACTTGCAGTCAGTTGATTTTTCGACAAAGGTGCCAAGAACACTCAATGGGGGAAGAATACTCTAGTCAATAAATGGTGTTGGAAAAACTGGATATCCTCATACAGAAGGAAATTGGACCCTATCTCACACATGTATAAAAGTCAACACAAAATGAATAAAGACTTAACTGTAAGACCAGAAACCACAAAATTACTAGAAGAAAACACAGGTGAAAATCTCCATGACATTTGTCTGTGCAATGATTTCTTGTATAGGACTCTAAAGGCACAAGCAACAAATGCAAACGTAGACAAATGGAATTGCACCAAACTAAAAAGCATCTTCAAAGAAAAGGAAAAAAACAACACAGTGAGAAGAAAGCTCACGGATTGGGTAAAAACACTGGCAAACCATAAATCTGATAACAGGCTGATACCCAAAATATAAAAGAAACTCAAACAACTAAATAACAAGAAAACAAATAACCCAAGTAAAAAAAGGGCAAGAAAATATGAGGAAAAGTTTCTCAAAAAAAAAAAAAAAAAAAGATACCGGAATCTGTGTACTTGAGAAAGAGAGCATGCAGCAATTATGAGACACAGCATTGAATTCCATGCTACCCCGTCACAGAGCCAGAAAGCAAAACCAGGCTGAACTCAGCTAAGGACAACCAACATGGGGAACATTTAAACCAGCCCTAGATAGAGGGAATCATACATCCCAGTTCTATGCCTTGACACTGCAGGCTAAAGTGCTCTGGATCCCTAAGTAAACTTGAAGGGCACTCTAAGCCACAAGGACTGCAACTCTTGTATTAGTCCTAGTGTTGAACTGGGCTCAGAGCCAGTGAACCTGGGACGCATGCAACCTACTGAGACACCAGCCAGGGTGGCAATGGGAGTGATTGTATCACCCCACACAGTGCAGCTCAAGACTCGAAAAGAGAACCCTTCCTTCTGCTTGAAGAAATGAGGGGGCAAGACTAAAGAGAATTTCATCTTGCATCTTGTATACCAGCTCAGACACAGTAGCATAGTGCATTCATCAGAGTCCTAAGGTCCCTAGAAATGTAGACATTTCTACACACACCTGGGGCCAGAAGGCAACCCACTGCCTTGAACAGAAGAACCCAGTCCTGGCAGGACCCATCACATGCTGATAAAGAACTTTTGGGCCCTAAATAACCAGAAGCAAAACTCAGATATTACTCCTTGGGCATTAGACAAAATTTTTTGGGCTTCACATATGACTCAGCACATTCCCAGCTGTGGCAGCTGTGGGAGAGGCTCCTTCTACTTGAGAAAAGTAGAGGGAAAAGTAAAAGGGGACTTAATAAGTCAAAAGAGAAAGTAAATAAAGAAAACAAGTCTTTGCCTAGTAATCCAGAGAAGTCTTCCAGATTTTATTCAAAACCATCAAGGTGCTACCTCTAAAAATCTGCAAGAACCACAGAATTACTGGGTATGGGGTGCTCCCTAATGCTGATATGGCTTGGATCAAAACACTCAAGTCCTTTCAAATATCTGGAAAGCCTTTGCAAGAAGGACAGGTACAAACCAGCCCAGACTAAAAAGACTATGCTAACTATTTTACTCTTCGATGCCCAGAAACAGATGAACATTCACAAGCATCAAGACCATTCAAGAAAATATGACCTTCCAAAATGAACTAAATAAGGCATCAGAGACTAATCCTGGAGAAACAGAGATATGTGACATATCAGACAGAGAAATCAAAATAGCTATTTTGAGAAAACTCAAGGAAATTCAACATAATATAGAAAGACATTGAAGTAATTTTTTAAACCAAGCAGAAATTCTGGAGTTGAAAAATAAAGTGATATGCAGAAGAATGCATCAGAGTCTTATAATAACAGAAATGATTAAGCAGAAGAAAGAATCAGCTTGAAGACAGGCTATTCAAAAATACACATTTAGAGGAGACAAAAGAGAAAAGAATGAAAAACAATGAAGGATGCCTATAGGATCTAGAAAATTATCTCTAAAGGGAAAATATAAGAGTTATTGGCCTTAAAGAGGAGGTAGAGGAAAAGACAGGGGTTGCAAGCTCATTCAATGAGATAATATCAGTGATATCAATTTTTAAGTGCAAGAAGGTTAAAGAATGCCAGAGACATTTAACCCAAACAAAAATATCTAAAGGCATTTAATAATCAGACTCCTAAAGATCAAGAATAATAATAATAATAAAAAAAGGATCCTAAAAGCAGCAAGGGGAAAAGAGGCAAGTAACATAAAAAGGAGCTCGAATATGTCTGGCAGCAGACTTTTCAGCGGAAACCTTACAGGCCAAGAGAGAGTGGCATGTCATATTTAAAGTGCTGAAGGAGAAAAACTCTTACCCTAAAATAGTGTATCTAGTGAAAATGTCCTTCAAACATGAAGGAAAAATAAAGTTCCCAGACAAACAAAAGCTGAGGGATTTCATCAAAACCAGATCTATCCTACAAGATTGCTAAAGGGAGTACTTCAATCAAAAAGAGAAGAAGAGTAATGAGCACTAAGAAATTATCTGAAGATATAAAACTCACTGGTAACAGTAAGTACACAGAAAAACACAGAATATTATAGCACCATAACTGTAATGTGTGAACTACTCGTAAGTAGAAAGACTCAACAATGAATCAATCAAAAGTAATACCTACAACAACTTTTAAAGACATAGAGAGTAAAATAAGACATAAATAGAAACAACAAAAAGCTGAAAAGTAGGCAGAAAAAAATATGGTGTAGAGGTTTTATTCGTTTTCTTTTTCCTTTTTTGTTTGTTTATGTGATCAGTTTTAAGTTGTCATCAGTTTAAAATAATGGATAAGAGAGAATTTGCAAACTTTATAATAATCTCAAATCAAAAAAGATACAATGGTTACACAAAAAATAAAAAGTAAGAAATTAAAATCATACCACCAGAAAAAATGAACATCACTAAAAAGACAGGAAGAAAAGAAGGAAGACAAGACCACAAAACAAACAGAAAACAAATAATAAAATGAGAGCGGGCAAATCATTACTTATCAGTAATAACATTGAAGGTAAAAGGACAAAACTCTCCAATCAAAAGACATACAGTAACTGAATGGATTAAAAAAAAAGATCAAATGACTCTTGCCTATAAAAAATGCATTTATCCTGTAAAGACACAAATAGACTGAAAATAAAAGGATGGAAAAGAGATATTCCATGCCAATGGAAACCAAAAAAGAACAAAGTAGCTATACTTATATTTGAAAAAATAGGTTTCAAGACGAAAACTGTAAGAGACAAAGGTCATCTGTCTTGTAGGACAGATCTCGTAGCGAAGAAATCCTTTAGCTTTTGTTTGTCCTGGAAAGTCTTTATTTCTCTTTCATGTTTGAAGGACATTTTCACTGGATATACTATTCTAGAATAAAAGTTATTTTTTCCTTCAGTACGTTAAATCTTCAGAAGATCACCATGACCCAGTAATGATAAAGGGGTCAATTGAGCAAGAGCAAATAACAATTTTAAATATAATACACCCAATGCTGGAGCACCCAAACATATAAATATTATTAGAGCTAAAGAGAGAGGTAGATTTCAATACAATAACAGCTAAACACTTCAATACCCCACTTTCAGCATTAAACATATCTCCCAGATGGAAAATCAACAAAGAAGCATTGGACTTAATCTGCACTATGGACTAAATGGATCTAGCAGATATTTACAGAACATTTCATGTAACGGCTACATAATACACATTCTTCACCTCAGCACATGGATCATTCTCAAGGACAAACCATATGTTAGGTCACAAAACAAATTTTTTTTTTTTTTGAGACAAGATCTTACTCCATCACCCAGGCTGGAATGCAGTGGCTCACTGCAGTTTTGGCCTCCTAGGCTCAAGCAGTCCTACCATCTCAGCCCCACCCCCACCCCCAACCCCCAGTAGCTGGGACTACAAGTGTGTGCTGCCACACCTGGATAATATTTTGCACTTTTAGTAGGGACAGGGTTTCGCTATGTTTCCCAGGCTAGTCTCGAACTCCTGACTCAAGCGATCTGGCCACCTCAGCCTCCCAAAGTTCTAGGATTACAAGTATGAGCCACTGCACCCAGCCATAAAGCAAGTCTTAAAACAATTAAAAAAATAATAGGCCGGGCGCGGTGGCTCAAGCCTGTAATCCCAGCACTGTGGGAGGCCGAGGCGGGTGGATCACGAGGTCAAGAGATCGAGACCATCCTGGTCAACATGGTGAAACCCCGTCTCTACTAAAACTACAAAAAATTAGCTGGGCATGGTGGTGCATGCCTGTAATCCCAGCTACTCAGGAGGCTGAGGCAGGAGAATTGCCTGAACCCAGGAGGCGGAGGTTGCGGTGAGCCGAGATCGCGCCATTGCACTCCAGCCTGGGTAACAAGAGCGAAACTCCGTCTCAAAAAAAAAAAAAAAAAAAAAAAAAAATAATAATAATAATAATAATATCAAGCATCTTCTCTGACCACAATGGAAAAAAAAAAAAAAAAAGCTAGAAATTAATAACAAGAAGACTTTTGGAAACTATATAAACACATGGAAATTAATATTCTCCTGAATGATCAGTGAACTAAAGGCAAAATTAAGAAGAAAATTTTTAAAACAAATGATAATGGAAATGCAATATACTAACACCTATGGGATACAGTAAAAGCAGTACTAAGATGAAAGGTTATAGCTATAATGCGTACATCAAAAAGAATATCTTCAAATAAATAACCTAATGATGCATCTTAATGAACTAGAAAAGCAAGAGCAAATCAACCCAAAATTATAGAAGATAAGAAATAATTAAGATCAGAGCAGAAATAAAATGAATTTGAAAGGATAATAATACAAAAATATCAATAAAACAAAAAGTTGGTTTTCTGAAAAGACACATAAAGTTGACAAACCTTTAGTCACATTAAGAGGAAAAGAGAGAATATCCCAATAAATAAAATCAGAGATGAGAAAGGAGACGTTATAACTGATACTGCAGAAATTCAAAGGGTAATTAGTGGCTACTATGAGAAACTACATGCCAATAAATTGGAAAACTAGAAGAAATGGATAAATTCCTAGACATATACAACCTATCAAGATTGAACCAGGAATAAATCCAAAACATGAACTGACCAATAACAAGGAACATGATCAAAGGCATAATAAAAAGCCTTAATAGCTAAGAAAAGTCTGGGACCCATGAGTTTGGGTCCTTTGTAGGGACATGGATGAACCTGGAAACCATCATTCTCAGCAAGCTGACAGAAGAGCAGAAGATCAAACACCGCATGTTCTCACTCATAGGAGGGTGTTGAACAATGAGAACACATGGACACAGGGAGGGGAGCACTACACACTGGGGTCAGTTGGGGGGAAATAGGGGAGGGACGGTGGGGGGTGGGGAGCTGGGGAGAGATAGCAAGGGGAGAAATGCCAGATGTAGGTGATGGGGAGGAAGGCAGCAAATCACACTGCCACATGTGTACCTATGCAACAATTTTGCATGTTCTTCACATGTACCCCAAAACCTAAAATGCAATAAAATAAATGGGAAAAAAAAAAAAGGAAAAGAAAAGTCTGGGGCCTAATGGCTTTACTGCTGAATTCTACCAAACATTTAAAGAACAATTAATACCAAACCTACTCAAACTATTCTGAAAACTAGAGGGGGGAGTACTTCCAAACTCATTCTGCAAGGCCAATATTACCCTGATACCAAAACCAGACAAAGACTCATTAAAAATAAAACAAACAAAAAAAAACTATTGGCCATTACTATTGATCAATATGTATAAACAAACCTCAGCAAAATACTAGCAAGCCAAATTCAACAACAAATTTTAAAAATTCCTTATCATGGCCAAGTGGGATTTATCTCAGGGATGCAAGAATAGTTCAACATACACAAATAAACCATATCATATCATCATATATCATATCAATAAAATGGAGGACAAAAAACATACAATCATTTCAATTGATACTGAAAAAGCATTTGATAAAATTCAATATCCCTTCAGGATAAAAACCCTCAAAAATCTAGGTATAGAAAAATCATGGCCCTGCCCAAAGCCTGTTCCATTCTCAGTGAAAGTCAACACCAATTTAGCCATGTGTCTGTTTAGGATCCCTAATATTCATAAGACACTGCCAACTCCAATTTCAGCTTGATTGTATAGCATATTGGTCTACACTTATCTGACAAGATGATGATTTGTCATCTCAGAGAATGACAATTCCAGCTTTATTGTATGCAATTCTTCTTTTCTTTTTTTTCTTTTTGTAAGACAGAGTCTCACTCTGTTGCCCAGGCTGGAGTGCAGTGGCGCAATGTCAGCTCACTGCAACCTCTGACTCCCAGGTTCAAGCAATTCTCATGCGTCAGCCTCCTGAGTAGCTGAGATTACTAGTGTGTCCCACCACACCCGACTAATTTTTGTGCTTTTAGAAGAGGCAGGGTTTCGCCACATTGGCTAGGATAGTCCTGAACTCCTGACCTCAAGTGATCCACCTGCCTTGGCCTCTCAAACTGGTAGGATTACAGGCGTGAGCCACCATGCCCAGCAATAGTCTAATTCTCATATACATCATCTTTGTGACAAGACAATATTCATAGAGGATTGCCCAAAGAACATGCAGTCCATCTGTTCCTCTAGGTTGGTCACTGTGAACCACTCTTTTCCACCCAAATACCCTACCCTCTGAATCTGTGGCTCACCACAGTAGTGATTATTGGAAGAATTTTTAACTTTTTTACTCATTTGTATGTGAAATTTTTGTGCAAGAACTCACACTGATATCTTACAAACTCAAATTTGACTCTTGCTTGTCTATAAAACAATCAAAATAACAAACTAAAAAAGTCCTTAGGTCTATGGATCTCATGAAGATAGAGAGTAGATTGGTGAGTATCAGAGGACAGGAAGGGTAGGAGAAAGGATGAAGAAGAAAAAAAGTTTCCTCCATAAAAAGAGTATTAGGTTTAGGAAAAGTCAATGTAGTTCAATAGAAGGAAAACTCTGAAGAATCAGAATATAGGAATCCTTCTGGAAAAAAGCATTTACAGTGAGAAACACAAGGTTTTAGAACTTTGTTGATGTACGATGACAATGTGATTAAAAGGTGGCTGCAATGAAATACAAATGATAACGAAGGACAAAAATTACTCTTAGCCTAAGAATAAAAGAATACTTCTTTTTTTTAATTTTTTTTTTCAGAATACTTCTTTAAGCTAACAAAGATCTACTATAATGTGCTGGTAAATAACAGGTCGACAGAGAAGGTGGGGAGCTCCTGATTTTAGCATTTGACAATTTCAATGATGTGAATAGTTCAACCATGGCTGATTTGATCAACATAATGTCAATGTATGTGAAGTTGGGAAAAGATGTCTACAGTTACACCTTTGGAGCTGGTATGAGCTGCCTCCAACACACCACTGAGTTAATCTCAATGATCAGCTCATAACACCATTAATGGTGCAATACAAGAAGCTTATTATGATCAGAAGCCAAAAAAGGATGTCTGCTATCACTAGTACTACTTATCATTTGGTCAGAGTGTCTAGAACAATGATTCTTAAACATAGCTTCTAGAAACATCTGAGAAGCTTTTAAAAATAACAATACCCAGGTTTCACCTACATCAGGTAAACCAGAACTTGTGATTCAGATGAATCCTGATACTTTTTTAAAACTCTTCACTGCGTTTAATGAACAGCAAAGGTGGTGAAGCACTGGGTTCTCAATGTAATTTTAAAAAGAAACAAAAACAGAAAAGTTAAATCTATTGGAAAGGAAATAGAATAATCATTATTTACCTAGCATATAACTGTCTAACTGAAAAATGCAAGATAAACTACTGATACTTTTTTTTTCTTTGTAGAAAGGGTCTCATTCTGTCACCCAGGCTACAGTGCAATGGTGTGGTCATGGTTCACTGCAGCCTCAAACTCCTGGGCTCAAGGGACCGCTCCTCCTCTGCCTCCCAATTAGCTAGGACTATAGGCCTGCACCACCATGCCCGGCAATTTTTCCACTTTTTATTTTTGTAGAGATGGGGTCTCATTATGTTTCCCAGGCTGGTCTAGAACTCCTAGGCTCAGGTGATCCTCCTGCATTGGCTTCACAAAGTGCTAGAATTATAAGCATGAGTCACCATGCTTAGCCCTATTGATACATTTTTAACATTAACAAGAAAGCTTGTTAAAATTTCTGGTCAGTGAATAAAGATATAAAAGTCATAAGCATCCTATATACTAATAATAGCCACTTCAAAATTGTAATAGAAAAAAATGGCAATGTGTGTGTGTGTGTGTGTGTGCGTGTGTGCGTGCGCACGTATGAGAGAGCAAGAGAGGAGAGACATTTATTTAAGTCTCAGAATTAGTATAAATAAATATGCAGGACTTACCTAAAGAAAAGTATTACACACAAAAAAAAACTTGTGTAAATGAAAAACAAAATTTTGTGATCCTGGATAGAAAGACTAAATATTGCAAGTTATCAACTTGATTCCAATTAATTAATAGATTTAGAATAATTGTAATCAAAATACCAACAAGCTAATTTTCTGGAATGTGATAAAATAATGTAAAGTCTACATGGAATAATAAAGTAGCAAAACAAATGAAACATTTTTTAAACAGAATAATTGTGGGAGGTTTGTTCTACAAAAGGAAAATGATTAATAATGTGGCATGGTCACAGTAGTATTATAGCAGAATAGTTAGGCCAGTGGAAAAAAATGAAAGCTCAGAATTAAGACCATCGTGTAAATATAAGAACTTAATGTACAGTAAAAGCAGCACTTTAAATTGGTGGGGTAAAAAGCAGAATTGTTTAAAAAAAAATGGAACATAGACAATTAACTATTTGGGAAAAAATAAGATATCTATTTCACAACCAAACAACACATTCAATTTCAAGTGCATGGAGGAGATAAAATGTAAAATACAACCACTAAACAATACAAAGAAAACAGAAGTGAATTTTAATAGGTTCTTGGGTTAAGGGATGCCTTTCTAAACATATGGAGAAAATAAAGCTTTGAATGCACCCTGGAGCATGCCATGTATCTACAGCAAGGGTGACAAGCTCTAAAAACTAGCACAGAGATGACCACGTAAGAGCTGTACTGGGGTCATGATTTGGTAGGGTATGCATTAAACTTTGTATCTCAAAACTGAGTCTACAGCCAGGTACCAAACTGCATGAGAGTCACTTGGGGAGATGTTTAAAATGCAGATTCCTTGATCCCAATGCAAGAGATTAATTCATTGGGTCCATGATGAGGAATGGCAGTTCGTATTTAAAAAAAAGCAATAATGTCTCAAAGGTGATTCTAGGATGAGGCTGGTTTGTAGAATTGCTATCTAAATATTGCTAAGTCATCTACCACGTAATGTGATGGATAATAAGATTGGAAGTAAAAATAATCGAAGTAAATATATTGGTAAAGATTCTAACCACCACACTCAAATAAAAACACAATGCTATTTTTAAATTCAGAGACAAAACAACTATAGAAAGTTACAATGGCTCACCAAAAGTACATAGATCATGTCAGAGTGCCCCAGTTAATTCAGGAAATGGTAGATAATATAATATTACCGTGAAAAATCTAGTTGCATGAATAGTAAGCCCAGCTCTGATTAATTGAAGTTCATAAAACAGATCAAGTGAGAGGAAAAACAAGTGACTAACAGAAAGCGTGGGCAGAAATAAGCCCATAACGCTCCAATATGAGCCACGAAGGCAGTAATGACTAATGCGAAGATTGATTAGTTTCACCAAGTTACAGCCTTGCCAGTCGCATTTTAGGCTCTTAATCATCACCCCTCATCTTCAATTATAAAACCCAAGGATGCCAGAATAAAGGATGCCAGAATAAAGGAAAGGCCACTTGTTCTTTCGTTATTGCTGTTTATAAGACAAGTGTGTGTACTAAGTAAAGAAAATCCAACCACTGAACAACAAATGTTATAATCCATGGAGGTGGAAGATTTCCAAAAACTTAATAACTAATGTTGGCACAAGCTTTTGTTACTCAATAGAGATGCTGGCTGTAACCACCAGAAATAGCCACACTGGTACCTACTAGCGATTTCAGGCCAGGCTTCTAATAGATATGTAAAAGAGAAAGGTGCTACCTGAAAAAAGGGTGGCGGCTACCCTAGTTAGCAGCTTAAAATAAATCCATACACCCATTGATTCTCCCTGTATTCAAACTATATCAAGATTATCAATAATATTTATAACCTTGAGGCAAAAAATATATTTTGGCAAATCTACCCAAAGTATGTATTGGGATTAACTTAGGCACAAATATGTCATTATATAAAAGAAAAAAAACTAGCATGCTAAAGAGAGAAATTATTGAAAAAATTATGGTATATTTTTGCATCATAATATTGTATAGCCATTAAAATATTTACAAAGTATTTTTATCCATATGGAAAACATTGTTAAGACAATTGTGACTATGTAAATCAAAATTTCCAAACACATCCTCCACAGAACAATATAGAGCCACCAGAAAAACATAAAGCCATGTCCTTCATGTAACAAAAAGAAACAAAACACCCATATAATAAAAGACTTAAATAGAAAGTTGGAAAAAAACAAGAAATCCCAGCAAGTTATCACGCATATTAACCTCTATAGGTCTTTCCAGGGAGCAAGGACAATGCTGAAATGAGTGTGTTAATGAGAAAAGAAGGGGCTGGTAGCCTAAGATTAATCTGAAATCACAACCAGAAAGACAAAGTCCACACAAAGCATAAAAATAATGACAAACTGGGGTAGATTAGAGCCTTGGGGAAGTCTTCTATGCAGTCTTCAAAAGGCAGACATTGAAAGGTGTCATTTGTAAGAGGCAAAGTGGTAAAATAAGGGAGACATACCCTGTGAAGCCTGGGTGGTTAAAGAAATGTGAAGCAAAAGAGGGAAATTCAGGGATGGTCAAAGGTCTACCAGGCAAATGGAATCAATATCAGACAAAATAGATTTCAAGCCAAAAAGCATTAAATAAAACAAAGAACACTTTATTTTATTTATTTATTTATCTGAGAGGAAGTTTTGCTCTGTGGCCCAGGCTGGAGTTTAGTGGTGCAATCTCAGCTCAGTACAACCTCCCACCTCCAAGGTTCGAGCAATTCTCGTGCCTTAGCCTTCCCAAGTAGCTGGCACTACAGGCACACGCCACCACACCCAGCTAATTTTTGTATTTTTAGTAGAGACGGGGTTTTGGCATGTAGGCCAGGCTAGTCTTAAACTCCTGGCCTCAAGGGATCCACCTGCCTCGGCCTCCCAAAGTGCTGGGATTACAGGCATGAGCCACTGTGCCTGGCCGCAAAGAACAGTTTAAATGCTAAAAACCATTGTCCAAATAAAGATATGGCAATTTTTAAATAGCTGTGCATCAAGTACTACGGCCACCACCTTTATAAAGCAAAAATACAGGAGATGCAAGGAGAGGTATATGAAAGAACACTAAAAATAAGAAACTTAAACACATAATTTTCATTAAACAACAAATCAAGTGGATAAATAGTAAGTAAAGATGTAGAAGACCTAAATAACAATCTTACAGATAATATATCAAATTTTATGTCCTTGTAATAGAGACTGCACTTCTCAATTTCACATGAAACACTACCAAAAAGTGATCACATATTAGGTTACAAAAAAAAAAATCAGTAAATTCCATAAAGTTGACATGTTATAAACATTATCTAATAATAATGTGATAAAGCTAGAAATCACTTTTTAAGTCCATTCCACATGGGAAATTTTAAGCTGTCTCTTAAATAATTCTTTAAAGAAAGAAATACAAATTATAATCACAGGATGTTTTTAAAAGATGATCATGAAAACACTACATATCAAAATCTATGGGATATATTTAATGAGGTGATTAGAGGAAAATTCACTAACTTAAACATGTTCATCAATAAAAGAATTAAAAATAAATTACATTCTTAGCTAAAAAGGCAAAAGAAACAACAAAGCCAATGAAAAGGAAAATAGTAACGTAAGAGCAGAAATTAATGGGGTAGAGAATAGAAAAACAGATCTAATGCTAAATCAAAATCACAATTTTCTGAAAAAATTAACAAAGACAAGCCATAACCTAACTTTATCAAAAAAGAAGAAATATACAAGCAAGTATGAATATACCAGGGGTGACAAATAAATTTAAATGTCAGGAGAATTCAGCAATACAGAATCCGCAAATAAAAAGGACTGGCTTGTATCTCAATAGAAAAAGAAACAAAGGACTTGGCTGGCGAGCCCCTGGTGAGGAGCCGGAGCTTGGGCCGCACTTACCACGGCGTCCGCTCCCGGTCCCTGGCCCCTCAGCGGCCGGGTGAGCGGGGCGACGCTGCAGCAGCCCACGGAGTTCGGGAAGGCGCTACAGAGTCCGGGTTTCCCCGAAGCGGCGGCGTGGCGCCCTTCTGCCCGGCCCCACTCCCGGCCTCAGGCACTGGGACGCCAAGCCGCCGTCGCTGCCGCCGCTTCAGATGCAGACCCCACCGCCAAGTCTGCAGCAGCCCGCCCCACCCGGCAGCGAGCGGCGCCTTCCAACTCCGGAGCAAATTTTTCAGAACATAAAACAAGAATCTAGTCGTTATCAGAGGTGGAGACATTTAGAAGTTGTTCTTAATCAGAGTGAAGCTTGTGCTTCGGAAAGTCAACCTCACTCCTCAGCACTCAGCACCTGGCTTTCCAAGTTCCTAATGGATAAAGGACAAGACCACCTTTACCCTCTGACAAACTGGAGTAACGTGAGCGTGTCTTAGACTATGAAGATAAGATTTGGGAGGAGTATGAGCAAATCCTCAATATTGAACTAGCAGAACAATATGACTGAATCTTTTGTGAAATTCACACATGATCAGATTATGCAGCGGTATGGGACAAAGCCAACAAGCTATGTGTCCTGAAGCTTTGTTGCATATCTAGGTACCAGGTTTGATCTCAAGAGATGGCTGCTGTACACTTTCTGCAACTGGTTTGATATCACATTTCAGCTCCACCTTTGCATCCTGAGAACAGCTGAACGTTTCTGCAGGTTCATCAACTTGAAATACATTAAAACTTTCTGATTGCCACACGTATTTTCTTTCTTTTTTGCTGGTCCAGTAAACAGCTGTGCCCTACTGTGAAAGAGTTTCCAAACAAAAATACCTGGAGCAGCAGTTCAGCAAAATATGCGTTCAGTGGCACTCAACAGATGGAGTTTCCCCAAGCACAATTCTGTAAGAAGTGTGTGAGAGAGTGTGTGTATGTGTATTTCAAGTTATTATTTGCATTGTGCAAATTTTTTTTTTAATCTTGGGGATTCTGGCTGTGAGTCTGATGCACAATTATGGTTAAAAACATTTGCTTGGCCGATCGCTGTGGCTCATGCCTGTAATCCCAGCACTCTGGGAGGCAGAGGCGGTGGATCACCTGAGGTCGGGAGTCCGAGGCCAGCTTGGCCAACATGGTGAAACTCCGTCCCTACTAAAAATACAAAAATCAACCGGGCATGGTGGCAGGTGCCTGTAGTCCCAGCTACTCAGGAGGCTGAGGCAGGAGAATCACTTGAACCTGGGAGGCGGAGGTTGCAGTGAGCCAACATTGTGCCATTGCATTCCAGCCTGGGTGACAGAGCAAGACTCTGTCTCAAAAAAAAAAAAAAAAAAAAAAAAAAAAAAAAAAAAAAAAACC